>NC_091456.1:186173523-186773523 GCF_027789765.1 Dendropsophus ebraccatus
AGGTTCCTTCATGGTGATCGTGAGTTCATCCTTCATAAATTCTTCTGCCATTCAACAAAATTACAAAATTTTTGGTCGGTGGGATTTGCTGACTGCCATGGCGCGTCCCTTGTAACAAACAGTCCACAGTAACGCCAAAGGACCAGATGTCGATAGATGAGTCAATAACTAATGGACTCTGTTTAAAAAAACTTGCCTCATCTCTGCTGCCATGTACGGTTTAGTGCCACCTCTTATGATGTTGATCCCTTACCTTTTGAAAGTCCAAAGTCAGTAATTTAGAGGTGGCAGTCCTTTATGGAACACCAGAATGTTATCTGGTTTGATGTCCAGGTGTAAAATATGATAATGCGTAATACTGAACAATATTCCCACGTAAATTCTAGGGGATGGTCGGTGAAGGCACAAAACGGCGCATATAAATAAAAGGAATTATATAATTTACAGATGCAAATGAACCGTGTGAAAGACAAGAAAACTGGATAATAAGTCTTGCAAAGAACAAAATAACCCACTACAAAAACAAAAGGGTACATCAATTATCAGAAATCAATAGTAAAAACAGTACCTAGTACACGCAAAGAGCACAGCACAAAATACACTGCACTGATTAAAAGTACAACCAAACCTACAAGGAAAAATACCTGGAATATTAAAAAATTTACAAAGCAAAACACCCGTATATCACCCAATATTCCTACAATGGAAAACGAAGTTGGTTACCAAGTCCGAATCAAGTTCCTGTGGTCCTCTCTCCAGCGTTTGCTGCAGGAGACCCCTGAGTTTTCTGTATCCTCCTTTCTAGAATACCCATAAAGTCTTCCCACAATATCCTCCCCTAATGCCCCCCAGTCACGGCTCCTTATACTAATTTCCAGCCTCCTATGGTGTCCTTTCGTCTCCCTCTGTGCACACAGGAATCAAGTCACTTTTCCCTTATTCGCAAATTTTACATTAGGTGGCGTCAGAGGAGATCTTTGGGATGAAGTCACCGGTCTTGAAGCTGATGCCACATATGCCAATAAAAATTGGGATGAGATGATAGGAAGGACAACGTGATTGAATTGCAGTCATTGCTGGGAAAAATCTGTTCCGGCATCTGGAGCATGACTGGTCTTTCGCTCCGCATATTCTGATGCCTGCAAAATAGTATTGTTTCCCTTAAGACATAGTCCAATAAACTTTCTTAGCAGATTCATGGAATTAAAGCTGCTTACGGTTTCCATAAAGGACTCTGAATAAAAGATAACCTTATTCATTCCTCATTTTCCAATCTGGTTGCTCCTCACCATGACATCTGCCAAGAATCATAGTAGGATTCATCACCGAGGATTGATTTAATGGAAACACTGGTGTGGGACACTTGCGTATGCCATGTGCTCATCAGTTTCTGAAAACTTTATTCCAGCGTTGACCCAGGAACATCTACACCTCAGTACAATTAGATCTCCTTTACAGTCTATGGCTAAGAGACCCCTCAATTACTACAGGAGGATGTCTCTATGGCAGTGCTTAATTCCAGTCCTCATGGCCACCAACAGGTCAGTTTTTCAGATATCCCATACATAGAACACCTGTGGTACAGAATTGAGTATAATCATAACCTGTGAAATACTTAAAATCCTCCAAAGCGTGACCTGTTGGTGGCCATGAGAACTGGGATTGAGAAGTGCTGTTCTATGGTGACTGTGGGTCCATCCTTCCAAAATTCTTCTGCCATTCAACAAAATTACAATATTGTCAGTGGGATCTGCTGACTGCCATGGAGCGTCCCCTGTAACAAGCTGTACAGAACACCAAAGGACCAGACATCTAGAGAGGTCTTTAAAGTACTGGAGGTTTTTATTAATGGATGTAAATTGCAGATCGCAGATCTCTAACTTTTTGGCATCAGTTGACTTGAATTTTTTTTTTTTATTTTATGCATTTGTGTTGAGTTTTGCTCCAGGATGAGGTCTCTGAGGTAGTCCTCTCAGAATCGAATGTTGATTAGGGACTACCGGACATAGTATTGCCACAGGGGTCGATATTTATAGCTAGATAAGTAGCACCAGCCCAGGACCACTGAAAAGTACTTTAATGAAAATACTGCAATACTAACCAGTGGCGGCTGCACCTGTTGGCGGTGCCTATGCAGTTGGAGAAGTTGTCCAGACTGAAAGCCATCTGCATGTAACCACTTCTCTTGGCTCTGACCGCGCTGCAAACTCTTCCAGATCATGCTGCACGTGCGCCTCACAATTCTGTATCTGGTAGACCTCAATCCAGAACCGAAGGTTCAACGATGCACAACTCTCGCCCACAATAAGTTTTCAGTGAAATTGCATATCTTTGCCACTCTATTTTTCTGGGAGTTTGTCCTGAAGTGGCTAAATAGTCAAGACAGTGGTGGAGAGTAATGAAGACTGCCTCCTGGGCATATACCAGGGTGAAGGCGCAAATTTGCACCTTCTCCCTGGCTTACACCTGATGAATCCCCTGCTCGTGCAATGGAAGAGGGGGTGGGGTGGGAGAATTCTACTTCCACACCTGATTTATGCCTTCCTGAAGGTGTAAATCATGGCAGAAATCTACACTTTTTGGCTTTGCTGCCGCATCAGTTTATCTTCTGCTTTTCTGCTTTTTCCACTATACTTGGAGATTTAAAGTGACTGTACCACCAGGCCCAGGCAGAAGCACTGGAGGTGGGCCGATCAACCCTTAATGGGCGGAAACCCAAGCCCCTCTATGATGGGGTTCCATTGATTCTAATAGTCACGTCATGGGTGGGTCGGCTCTCCTCCAGTGCTTCAGCCTGGGCCTGGTGGTACAGTCACTTTTGTATTTTTATTCCTCCTTACCCTTATTTCCACCCAAAGACTCCACAATATCACATATCCTCTCACAGGATGTAACATAGGCAGACCCCCCCCCCCCTCCCCCTTTGTGCGGTCATTTCTTAACAGACTATAACCCTGCAGATTAACAGCCCAGTCATAGCTATCATGCTGCCATGTCTTGCTTATCCTCACTATATCCCTTTTTTTTTTTTTTTTTTCTTCCACCACTATCTGTTCTAAATCTTCAGCTTTTATTAGTGAGGCTTCTAGCATTAGTATACACATAAAATGCCCATATTTTCTTTTCTCTTTTATGACTGGTGACTGTTCTATCCCCTCCGACCTCTTAGCCCCAGCTCTCTTCTACTGTTTCCCCTTCTATGTTGTAGTTGCTCCTCCAAACTCTTGGACATCTAAACAGAACTTGGCCCAATTCTCAGTGAACCCAAACCCCTCTATCCTACACCAGCTCTTGAGCCGGTTATTAATCTCCCACTGTGGCTCATGGTACAAGTAATATGGAGATTACATTGGAGGTCCTTGTCTTAAGCTTTCTGTGGAAGTCCCTGAAATAGTTTTTCAGGACACTCCAGCTACCTCTAACTTTATCATTGGGGCCAATGTGCAACCTGATCGCTGGATAATCAGCAGCCCCTCCCAGTAATCGGTTAACCTGATCCACAATGTGACAAACTCGAGCGCCAGGTAGGCAACACATGGTTTGATGATCCCGGTCTTTGTGACAGACTGCCCTGTGTCTCCTAGTACCTGCCTGGCCTATGCTGTACTCTTATTCCCACCTTACTGGAGCAGACACCCCCCCCCCCCCCCAACCCCCTGTCTTTCAGAGGCAGTGTCCTGCGGCAAGAATACCACTCCTGAACTAAAATCCCCCTCATCCACCAACTTGGCAAACTTTTTAGGGTGTTCAAGATCAGGTCTAACCTACCTGGCACTATTCCCTCTTACCAGTCTTCAAACAGTCAACTATCCGCCTCATCCTCCTGCACCCTTATGCTGTCCCCTTCTCCCAATCTCCCCCTGTGTGTACTTGCGCAGTGAGCAGCAGACTCCTTCCCAGGTCGGCAATGTCTCAATCTTTGCAGCTGCTCCTCTTTAGATCCAGAATTTGGGCTTCCAAACTAGCAACGTGCACACATCTACCACAATGTTATGCACCCTCAAGTGGTTCAAGGGTTGTATACATTGCACAAGATGTACATTAGTCTGCATTGTCAAACATAGAGCATGTTAAATGGGGATATAAGATACAGTAATTTCAGAAAATTTAGCCTTACCAGAACTCTTAAGCAGAAGTCCGGCGAACATTTTTATGTAATGTATTGCCTTCCAAAAGTTATAAAAGTCACCACTATACACTTATTATGGGAAATGCTTATATAAAGTGCTTCCCCCCCCCCCCCCCCCCCGCACTTATGCATCAAGGCTTCACTTTCTGGATAACATGGTGATGTCACGACCCAACTCCCAGAGCAGTGCGGGCTGTGGCTGCTGGAGAGTATGATGGCAGCGGGATGCTCTGTCCTCCAGTGCCCTGTCAGTGTCCCCCTGCCATCTCCAGCAGCCACAGTCCGCACAGCTCTGGGAGTTGGGTCATGACATCACCATGTTATCCAGGAAGTAAAGCCTTGATGCAGCTGTCACTTCCTGGATAACATGGTGATGTCACGACCCAACTCCCAGAGCTGTGGACTGTGGCTGCTGGAAAGGATGGTGGCAGGGGGACAAGGTCTTGATATAAGTGTATTATACGGTTGCAACACCGCAGATGCGGTATTTATATCTTCTGCAGAAGCGGTCTTGATCGAGCTATGTGATGTTTGAGCATACATGCAGACATTTTGCGTATTATAGCGCTAATAGCGATTTCTTCCTCTTCGTGCGGTATCCAAATTATATCAAATAGTATGAGTGCTCAGATTCACAGACAATAGCAATTGGTATCAATGCAAAAAGGTTCTGCTTTATTACACAAACTGTTCTTATACTAGTTATGACTTACAGAAAAAGGGAGGTTACATTGCTTAATACTGGCACAATTGGCTATTTGCCTACTCAGGAGTGTCTTATGCTGATGAGTTCTTAAGTTATCTGATACTTAAGACCACTCCCAAGTCTTAGAGATTAAAGTTTATAGATTACCATATGGCAGTATGAGCTATACCTGAGTTTACATATACATATAGATATTTTTCAGACTATCTCTCACAACTCCCTCCTTTTTGCGGACTGTAGGATCAATGAGAGAAGGCGAAGTGAGGTGCATACCCTCGCCCTAAACGACGCAGAGCAGGACTTTCCTATTTCTTCACCACATCCCACCACAATCCTCTTTGGTATGGCTTTCCCATTGTCCGAACAGCCCCGCAATTATCAAAGATTAGTTTAAGGGCAGAGTTGCGCTCTTGAAATAATTGATCATAATAGTCTGCCTTTGATAGGGTTACTATTCATATACATGGTGGTTGAGGTCATTGATGTGTTGAATGTGTGTAAGGCAAATTTCCTGAAACAAGGAATGACACAACAACATATAAGGCTTAATATTACAAAAACAAGTGTGATAACTAGGTTGGCTACTACATTGGACCAGCTTCCAAACCATTTTATTTTTATTTTTTTCAAGCCATGACTTAAAGTAGGGATGGTCCGAACAGAGTTCAGTCCGGGTTCGTACGAACACAAACCCTCAGTAATGATTCCCGCTGTCTGCCTGCTTCGTGCAGTGGGCGGATCAAGCGGGAGGACCGCCTGGAAAACTGGGATAGCCATAGGCTGTATCCCAGTTTTCAAAAGCAGTCCTCCCGCTGTATCCACCCACTGCACGGGGCGGGCAGACAGCGGGATCTGATGCCTCGGCAGGTTCGGACCATCCCTACTTAAAAGCATTATCATTTTGAGAGTTCTCAGCCAGCTCCTCTGATAAAGCTGTGAGTCCTTGTAATGCCTTTGTGATGCTTCCATCGGGGGCAGTGTTGGGCATGAATGTGCAACACGAAGCTCCGAACATCTTGCAGACTCCTCCTTTTTCAAGCTAAAATCATGTCGAGGGCCAGTCTGTTTTGCCAAGCCATTATTGAGGTGAAGCCTAGTTCTGCAACTCCCTTGACAGCATCACGGGTGTAGTTGACGAATCTCTTATAATAGAGCGCGTTAATCCAATCTACATTTTTAATAATGGTAATCATAGGAATAAGATTCAAAACCTGCTGCTATCTGGTTTCTGGCTTTAAACTCATCTGGGACTCCCCTAGGAATTCCTATCGCATCAATATAGACATGTGGGTCAAACTATGTTGGGAGTGATCTCTTACTACGTTTGTGATTTGACTTCATTCCATTTAGGTGGGGAAAATATCTGGAAAGGCAGAAGTAACTAAGGCACACTGGCCTACCCATTCTGTCTGCATCCTGGGTCGGAGTTTTAGATCTCCACACATCCACCAGATATCTGCATGCTGTTTTATGTGATTAATAAACCATCTATCTAGATAATCGTCACTACTATTGCTTGAGTCGGTGAGTTGTACAATGTACAAACAATACCCTGGGGGAAAAGCACAAAGGGGTAGTCCTGCATTATTGCGTTCAAAACAAGTATAGTTCCCAGGGTATGGAACTACACCGAAGCCCATATGATCTTCATCCTTCCTCCTTTACTGCAGGATATAATAATGCTAGGGTTTTATAACGTTGGGCCAGCTCATGAATAGGAACAGTTTCAGAGTACATCTTAAGGATGCACTTGAGGCCTTTAGGATCATCAGCTTTCATCAGAAAAAAGTACTTGGGACCACTGAGCGACAGTCCAGTGCTGCTTCTCTGTAGCCCAGGTCAGGCACTTCTGCTGCTGTTTCTGGTCCAAAAGTGGCTTGACCTGGGGAATGCGGCACCTGTAGCCCATTTCCTGCACACGCCTGTGCACAGTGGCTCTGGATGTTTCTACTCCAGGCTCAGTCCACTGCTTCCGCAGGTCCATCAAGGTCTGGAATCTGTCCTTCTCCACAATCTTCCTCAGGGTCCGGACACCTCTTCTTGTTGTGCAGTGTTTTCTGCCACATTTTTTCCTTCCCACAGACTTCCCATTGAGGTGCCTTGATACAGTACTCTGGAACAGCCTATTTGTTCAGAAATTTCTTTCTGGGTCTTACCCTCTTGCTTGAGGGTGTCAATGATGGCCTTCTGGACAGCAGTCAGGTCACCAGTCTTAGGGCCCTATTCCACCGGACGATTATCGTTTGAGATTGTTAATAGTTAACGATTATGCAAACGACCGCTATTGCGAAAGACCTGGAACGTTCACTTTCATGGAAGGATAATCGTTACTTATGATCGTAATTGTGATTTTTGCTATTGCGAATGACCGACGATGTCTTATTCAATGCGAATATTTTGCGAAATGAACAATAAAAATAGGTCTAGGTCTTATAAAGCGATCAACGATTTCTCGTTCGGTCGTTAATCGTTAACTGCATTTCAACTGAACGATTATCGTTTAGATTCAAAAAATAACGATAATCTGAACGATCGTCCGGTGGAATAGGGCCCTTACCCATGATGGCTGTTTGAGTAATGAACCAGGCTGGTAGTTTTTAAAAGCCTCAGGTATCTTTTGCAGGTGTTTAGAGTTAACCTAATCTGAATCAACTAATAGCTCGTTTAGGGAACCTTTTCATGATATGCCTAATTTTTTGAGATAGGATTTTTGGGTTTTCATGAGCTGTATGTCAAAATCAGGATTAAAACAATAAAAGACTTGAAATATTTCAGTTGGTGTGCAATGATTCTAAAATATAGTTTAATTTTTATATTTACATTTATGGAAAATAATGAACTTTAGCACTATATGCTAATTTTTTCTGAGAAGGACCTGTAAGGTTGAAAGACAGTCCATCAGGATCAACCTAGGGAAATCCTACTGTGTTGATCCAGGGAAGGCAAAACCCCCCCATGAGGCAGACTACAATTGCCCCACCACAGGGAGAACTCAACCCCCCCCCCCCCCCCCCGACTCCAATGGCAACCAGAATAATCCCTGGATCAACGTATCACCGGAAATCTAATGCCCATAACTTGTGATATTCAAGAAAAGCATCCAGGCCTCCCTTGAACTTATTTAATCGGCCATGACAACATCATGTGGCAGAGTTCCACAGTCTTACCGCTCGTACAGTAAAGAACCCGCGTCGATGCTGATGGTAAACTTCTTCTTTCTCTAGATGTAGAGGATGCCCCCTTGTCATGGTTACAGACCTAGGAGTAAAAAGATCACTACAAAGATCTCTGTACTGTCCATTCATATATTTGTACATTGTGATCAGATCGCCCCCAAGACGTCTTTTCTTTTTCTAGCGTAAATAACCCCAAGCTTGATAACCTGTCCTGGTACTGTAACCCACCAATTCCCTTAATGACCTTTGTTGCCCTCCTCTGCACCCGCTCCAGTTCAGCTGTGTCCTTCTTATATACCAGTGCCCAAAACTGTACACAGTATTCAATGTGTCGTCTGACCAGTGATTTATAGATTTATAGAGGCAAAACTATGTTCTCATCTTTAGCATCTATACCTCTTTTGATGCATCCCAATATTTAATGAGCCTTGGCAGCTGCTGCCTGGCACTGATCACTAAAGTTGAGTTTACTGTCCACCAATACCCTCAGGTCCTTTAAGTAGTTTTACCCAGTGTTTTTATTATTTAGCACATAACTGTACTTATTATTTCTATGGCCCAAGTGCATAACCTTACATTTATCCACATTAAACTTCATTTGCCATTTCACCACCCAAGCCTCTAGCTTCTCCAAATCCCTCTGTAATCTATTATCCTCCTCTGTACTGATTACTTTACCCAGTTTAGTATCATCTGCAAAAATGGTGATTCTACTCTGTAGCCCCTCAACAAGATCATTTAATAAAAATATTAGTGGACCCAACACTGACCCCTGTGGTACCCCACTAGTAACTAAAATCCAATCTGAATATGTTCCCTCAATGACCACCCTCTGTTTTCTTCTATCACACAACCAGTTACTTACCCATTTGCATACGTTTCCCCGAGTCCCAGCATCCTCATTTTGTAGACCAACCTTTCATGCAGCACAGTATCAAATGCCTTTTGAGAAGTCCAGATACACAACATCCACAGCCTCCCCCAGGTCTAGTCTATAACTTACCTCTTCATAGAAGCCGATCAGATTAGTCTGACAGGACCGATCCCTCATAAATCCATGCTGGGGCTGCGTCATAAGATTATTTTCATTAAGATACTCCAGTATAGCATCTCTTACAAACCCCTCAAATACTTTACCTACTATAGATGTTAGACTTACAGGCCTGTAGTTTCCAGGATCACTCTTTGACCCCTTCTTGAATATCCCTGTCGTAATAGAATCTTTAAATAGCAATAACTGTCTGTCTAACACAGTATTTTAATTCTTGCAAAACTCTAGGATGGATACCTTCTGGGCCCGGTGACTTATGGATTTTAATGTTTTTAAGGCGTCTCCCCACTTGTGTTAGGCAGGTGAGATTTATGGGAGGATTTATATTATCCCTAGTCATGTCGTCTTTTATGGGATTCTCCTCTGAATACAGTAGAGAAAAATGCATTTAATTTGGCATTTTCCTCTTCCCCCTCCACCATAACACCCAGATTTTTGAGGGGACCAACATTTTCGGTTTTAAGTCTTTTGTTGTTTATATAGGTGAACATTTTGGGATTCCTATTACTTTCTGTGGCTATCCTTCTTCCTGTTGCTATTTTTGCTTCTTTTATTTGCTTTTTACACATTCTATTCTTCTGTCTATAGTTGCTCAATGCTTCCCCACTACCTTGTTTTAGTAGTCTGAATGCTTGTTTCTTATTTATTGCACCCCTTACAGCTGAAGTTGACCACATTGGATTTCTCTTATTTCTACTACTTTTATTCCCATATGGTATGTGTCGTTTACAAGATTTACCCAGGATGCTCTTAAAATATGTCCCATTTCTCTTGTGTACTTTTATTTCTGAAGGGATTGTCCCAGTCTATGTTCCCAAGGTCCTCTTAGTTTTTGGAAATTAGCCTACCTTAAATTTAATGTTTTTGTAGCCCCTCTACTAATCATTTTATTGAAGGATAATGGAAAACTTACTATGTTATGGTCACTATTACCTAGGTGACCCCCCCACCTCTATTTTTGATATTCTGTCTGGCCTATTGGTTAAGATTAGGTCCAGGAGTGCCCCCCCCCTCTTGTTAATTACCTTTCCCAACTAGTACAGGAACTATCTTTTACTATTTCCAAAAACCCGCTTCCCTTCCTGGAGCTCCAGGTTTCTGCTCTCTAGTTTTATATTTGGGTAGTTATAGTCCCCCATAATGACTTCCCCCTGCTTCGCTGCCGCATCTATTTGTCTTATAAGATTTTCTGACTCTTCCACTATACTTGGAGGTTTATAACTCACTCCTATAAGAATTTTATTATTCGTCCCTCCCCTTATTTCTACCCAAAGAGACTCCACATTATCACTTATATCCTCCCGCACAATGGGCTTAAGGCAGGATTTAACATAGACAGACCCCTCCCCGTTTCTTTTTACAGTCATTTCTGAATAGACTATATAACCCTGGATATTAACAGCTCATAACTCATCCAGCCAGGTCTCGCTTATCCCCACTATATCATATTTCTCCAACCATTGAGTTCTAATTCCTCAGCTTTATTAGTGAGGCTTCAAGCATTAGTAGTATACATACATGTAATATGTTTTTCCATATTCCCTTTCCTCTTGTCACTAGTGACTGTTCTAACCCCTCCCGCCGCTCCACCCCCAGTTCCATAATCTAGGCCCAGCTCTCAATCTACTCGGTCTTCACTTACTATATTGTAGTTGCCCTCCCCTAATCTCCCACTGTCTCTCAGGTGTGGCTCGTGGTACAGGTAATTCGGAGAATATCACCTTGGAGGTCCTAGTTTTAAGCTTCCTGCCTAAGTCCCTGAAATGGTTTTTAAGGACCCGCCACCTACCTCTAACTTTATCATTGGTGCCAATGTGCACCATGACTGCTGGGTCATCGCCAGCCCCTCCCAGTAATGTCAGCCCAATCCACGATGTGACGAACTCGAGCGCCAGGAAGGCAACACACCGTTCAACAATACCGGTCTTTGACAGATTGCCCTGTCTGTCCCCCTAATAGAGTCCCCCACTGCCAGTACCTGCCTGGCCTGCCCTGAACTCCTGTTTCCCACCTTACTGGAGCATCAGAGGCAGTGTCCTGCTGCAGCAATGCCACCCCTGAATCAACATCCCCCTCATCCACCAATTTGGCAAACTTGTTGGGGTGTGCCAGATCAGGACTGGCCTCCATCACACTCTTCCCTCTACCCAGTCTTCTAACTGACCCAACTAGTTGCCTCTTCCTCCTGTACCTCCATGCTATCACTCTCTCCCCCATCTACCCCTTGGAGTGCTTGCTCAGTGAGAAGCAGACCCCTTTCCAGTTTGCCAATGTATCTCAATTGTCGCAGCTGCTCATTTAGATCCAGGATCTGGGCTTCCAAACCAGCAACATGCACACATCTCCCACAATGGTATGCACCCTCGATCGGTTGATCAAGGATTGCATAGATCGCACAAGATGTACATTGGGCCGCATTGTCAAACATGGCACTCATTTTTATGGGGATATTATGTATAACTAAACAAAACAAAAACAACAAGCAACAAAAGCAAACAATGTATTCAAAAGCAAGTAAACAATTTGTTTTCCTCTAAAACTCCCCTAATCTAAAGTCCCAGAATATTAAAGTCCCACACTGAGACAAAAACACTTCAGATCAAAAACTCGTACGCTCCAAAACTCGCTCACAAATACAATATAAAAGCACTGCAGTTATCAGATGGGATTGCTTTTGAGTGTCATTCTCTGCAATAGGTTTTCCCCTTTGTTAACTCTAGAGGTGGCTCCTGTTGGAGTATATCCCCCAACTATTTGGACTAGTGTTCTTCCCACCAATCCCCACTTTTCACATGCCATAAAGTTTGATTCAGTCACACATATATACTGACCAGAGCCATGCGTGCTTATTTTGTTCTTTGGCCCACAGTCAAGTACACTACAGAAGTCAAACCTAGCAGTTTTTGTTTCCTCTTGGTGGAATACAAAAGTAGGGATTTTCAGTCTGAGGTTTTCCTTTTGTGTAAAACTCAACCTAAACACATGCAGGACAGTTGCCACCCATGAAGAGAATTCTGGTGGCGGTTCAGGCACTTTCTTGCAATGGGATGCGTGGTCCAATCGGGTTTTCCTTACAATTTGACAGCTGTGGCGGTGGTCAGCAGAACTTGGTGTGGACCTTCAAACCGTGGTTCTAGAGTTTTTCGGACGTGCTTTTTCACCACTACCCAATCTCCTGGCTGTAGAGAGTGGGTCGCCTCTATGCTGTCTGGATCTATATAAATCCTATTAAGACCAAACAGCACAACGTATATGTCTGGCGTAGCCTGCCAACAACATACAAATCCTACAAGAAAAATGGCTTACACCAAAAATGTACAGCAACTATTAAATATCAATGATTCCTTTATTAGATAAATATTAATTACACAGAAAAATTTTATAAATATACTGATTAAAAACGGATGTGCAGAGATAACATAGACCACAGATAACACCTGGACCCTACTTATATATTAGGGAACATCTGAGCAGCATTGGAGGAAAAACTGGATTAAGTGCAGTCCATAAGCTAATACCAATAACATAAGCTCCAATGTTTTCGATCCCATAGGTATATAGATTCCCAACCATAGGATATGCCCAGCTCCAGTAAAGTGCATCAATGCAAAGTGCTACATATACCTGGTGTCCGGTGGTCTATGGCTCCTCTCCCTCCCCAACGCAGGTTTCGCGTGGCAGCTTGATCACGGGGCTGTCTGGATCTAGAAGAGAAGCAAACACTTGGGAACATATGTTAGACAATCGTTTTGTGAGACGGATAACATAGTCAGTAAGGTTACTATGCTGCATCTAGAGTTGTGGGAAAATAAAGCCCTAGCCTAGGGGCATTCCCAAAAAGAATCTCATAAAGGCTGAGGCCTGTCCTTTGGTTAGGGTTATACCGAATGGAGAAGAGTGCTAGGGGTAGGCTTTTTGTCCATGGCTTTCTCAGCTCAGCCATAGCTTTCTGCAGCTTAGATTTTGATAGTGCCATTCAGCCTTTCTACTCTACCGCTACTTTGTGGATGGTAGGCTGTAAGGAAGGCTTGCTCAACGCCCAGGGCCCCCCATGACTTCCTTCATGACTCCTGTGAAATGTGTACCACGGTCACTTTCAATTGTCTCTGGGACCCCAAAACTACAAATTACCTTAATCAATTTCTTGCCAACAGATTTCGTAGTGGCTTTGGCCACTGGATATGCCTCTGGCCATCCCAAGAATAGGTTTACACACTAGTACATATTCAAGGTTCACGACTTTGGGCAGTTGGATGAAGTCGACTTGTAGTCTTTGAAAGGGGAAATTGGGCATGGGGGTGTGCCTCAAAGGTGTTTTTACAGTCTTTCCCCCATTTGTGATGGGCACAAATCATACAAGCTTGGGTAAACTTGGCTGCTGCAACACTAAATCCTGGGGCGTGCCAATATTTCTCAGACTCTCACATGCGCATGTTTGTTCTCGCTGCTACAAGAGCTTTTTATACGCTTAAACTACGTTATTTATACACAATCTAACGTAAGTATAGAAACGTAATAGTCTGTCCTCAGAAAACAGCTCATTATACTTAGTTAAATATCATATACCAGGAGCGGGATTTGAACCTGCGCAGATATATATGTTATCACTGTTAACTTTTAAAATCTAAAACAGTAAAAAAGTTTGCAATATAACTCTTTTTTTATGCTGTAAAACAAAGCTGAACTTGCCAGAAATCCAGGCCCAGTCTCCTGAAGGCAGCTACAGTGGGGAAAAAAGTAGTCAGTCACAAATAGTGCAAGTTCCACCAATTAAAAGGATGAGGAGTCTGTAATTGACACCATATGTAGACCTCAACTATGGGAGACAAAATGAGAAAACAAATCCAGAAAATCATTCTGATTTTTGTAAGAATTTATTAGCAAATTTATGGTGTAAAATAAGTATTTGGTCAGTAACAAAATTTCATCTCAATACTTTGTTATATATCCTTTGTTGGCAATGACAGAGGTCAAACGTTTTCTGTAAGTTTTCACAAGGTTGGCACACACTGTTGTTGGTATGGTGGCCCATTCCTCCATGCAGATCTCCTCTAGAGCAGTGATGTTTTGGGGCTGTCGCTTGGCAACACAGACTTTCAACTCCCTCCAAAGGTTTTCTATAGGGTTGAGATCTGGAGACTGGCTAGGCCACTCCAGGACCTTGAAATGCTTCTTACCAAGCCACTCCTTCGTTGCCCTGGCGGTGTGCTTTGGATCATTGTCATGGTGAAAGACCCAGCCCCGTTTCATCTTCAATGCCCTTGCTGATGGAAGGAGGTTTGCACTCAAATCGCACGATACATGGGCCCCATTCATTCTTTCATGTACCCAGATCAGTCGTCCTGGCCTCTTTGCAGAGAAACTGCCCCAAAGCATGATGTTTCCACCCCCATGCCTTACAGTAGGTATGGTGTTTGATGGATGCAACTCAGTATTCTTTTTCCTCCAAACACGACAAGTTGTTTCTACCAAACAGTTCCACTTTGGTTTTATCAGACCATAGGACATTCTCCCAATACTCTTCTGGATCATCCAAATGCTCTCTCGCAAACTTTAGACGGGCCCGGACATGTACTGGCTTAAGCAGTAGGACACATCTGGCACTAAAGGATCTTTAGTGGAGTTTGGAGTCTGACTGTTTGAGGGTGTGCACAGGTGTCTTTTTATGCTGATAAGTTTAAACAGGTGCCATTTCTACAGGTAATGAGTGGAGGAGGAAAGAGGAGACTCTTATGCTGCGTTTACACGGAACTATTATCGTGCGAATTCGCACGATAACTATCAACTTCGAAAGATAATTGTATGTGTAAACTATCAAACTACGAACGAGAAATCGTTCACTTTGATCTTACAACATGATCTAAAATCGTTGTTCGTCCGCAAAAAATTTGCAGATCGTTCAGTGTACATGTGTGAGAGGCTTAAGCGATCACAAAACTTATTTCCGTACGATATATCGTACCGTCTAAACGCTGACCGTTATGAAAGATTGTTACTCCATTGTTTCGTTAATTGAACGATCGGGCCAATTATCGTTTTGTGTAAGCGCAGCATTAAAGAAGTTACAGGTCTGTGGGCCAGAAATCTTGATTGTTTGTAGGTGACCAAATAACTTTCCACCATAATTTGCAAATTCTTACAAAATCAGACAATGTGATTTTTGGGATTTTGTGTTCTCATTTTCTCTCTCATAGCTGAGCTCTACCTATGATGTAAATTACAGACGCCTCATCTTTTTAAATGGGAGAACTTGCACTATTGGTGACTACTTTTTTTCCCCACTGTATATAACCGCTATACTTGCTGTATCCATGTCCACAGTCTCCTGAATTCACATTTTCTGACTTGTGCTGGTTGAAAAAAATAAAATAAATAAACACAGGAATTCCGGCCAGTACAGAGTCACGTCTCAATCACATGACTGCCTTCTTTGATTACTCAGATGGCCTGGGAAGCACAGGACTTACTGTTTTCTGATTTCCTCCACCCCCTCCCGTTTTCTCACTATTTGGGAAAAGTGCTGTGTTTTCCATGATTGCAATATATATTTTTTTTTTTTTTTTTTTTTTTTTTAGTAATCTAAAGTTAGTGTCACTGTCGTTATCTTTGACAATCTAAGTCCAACGTCTTAACCACTGTTAGTGCTGTTGCTTGCTTATCCCCACTATCTCATTTCTCTTCCACCATTGAGTTATAATTCCTCAGCTTTTTAGTTGGCCTTCACCCTGGTTCCTAGTTTAAACACTCCTCCAACCTCTTGGCTATCTTCCCCGGCACAGCTGCACCCTCCCTAGTCAGATGCAACCACTCCCTACTGTAGAGGCTGTAATGGTACGTTTACATGGAACAATAATTTGCCCGATCATACGATTAACGCTGTCGGAATAACGTGTTGTGTTGTTTTTCATAACTATCAGCGTTTAGACGGAAATTCGTTTTGCGATCGCTTAAAGCCTATCTCACACATTGGTTAAAACGAATGTTCACATGGAACGATCTGCGAATTTTTTGCGAACGATCAACGACTATTTGAGAACCTGTTGAAAGATCAATTGTTTGTTCGCTGCGTTTACATGTACGATTATTGTGCGAATTTGCACGATAATCGTTCAGTGTAAACGCAGCATAAGGTGTAGTAATAAACAAAGGAAATTTAGCCTAACCAGAACTTTTAACTTGACTCCACTTATTCGCAACCACTTAGTAGGAAGCCACTAGGAACACAATGAAGATATTACTACAGGAAGGAGACTGGGAATGTAGGGCTCAAGGTAATTCTGGGATAGGTGGAATAAGGGAGAGGTGATCTCCATGTGTCGCCTGCTCCTGGGTTTATCCAAAGTGATATCAGCTAGAATTCACAGATCTTTTGCTGTCATTCATAAAATGATCTTTAGCACCAGACTCTTAGGTTTGTAATATATCCCAATCCAGAGCAATGTTTGCCCACTGGGTATCCAGTCTCCTTATTGTGTATATTTATGTAAACTCTGGACTTTAGGTTCTGCTAAGTCTCTTATATAAATCCCTGTAAAGCATCGTATAAACTGTATCATGTATACCTCATTGGAGGAATGGCACGAAAACGTGTCTGTAATCCTGCAGAGTATTGGGAATGTGGATCTTTTTGGTAACACATGGGTATTTTTTATATAGTTTGGTTTACACAAGGACGTCATGTGCAGAGTTCACCCTAGCTGCTCCTAGCACTCACACAATGGTCCGTGATACAAATGGCCCAACCTACCAACTGGTTGGTGACCTTTACTATTTGACATAAACAGAAGGTGGGAGAGCAGTAGTCAACCAAGCACACTCAAAAAAAAGTTACAAATGCATATGTTTACAGACCTATATACATAACGTTAAAGAAATCTCTATCCATATGGCTACACCAGTTTAAAGTGACTACCACCAGGCCCAGGCTGAAGCACTGGAGGTGGGCCGACCCACCCCCAGTGGTAAGAAACCGCAGCCCCTCCATGGCATGACTCCATTAGAATCAATGGAACCGTATCATAGAGAGGCTAGGGTTTCCTCCCACTAAGGGTGGTTCTGCCCGCCTCCAGTGCTTCAGCCGGGGCCTGGTGGCACAGTCACTTTAAGATGCATAAATTTAGCTGCCATTCTGTGCTGAACCACAAGCCACAAGTTTCCTAATTTCATCATTATAGCAGGCATGGCCATTACCTGACCCCCCCCCCAAGTCAGACATATGGTTGAGGAAGGTATATCCGGTCTGATCTCTTGTTGGAGAGCAGCATTCTATTAAACCAAGTGCACACGTCTGCAAATATACATAAGGCCAGAAAGAGTCATGGACATGTCTCTATACACAGGTCTACTGCACAACTGTCGGACTGGAAACTAGTTTTTAAACCCACTGCAGCCTTAATCATTCCCACTGGGAGTCGGTCATAGACCTCTTCCTCCACCCACTGCTTCCCCCTTTGCACATAACTGGGGGGTTTGCTCATCTTCTATGAGGTTCACTATCCACCAAGGTTCCTCCACCCACCCTACCACTATCGGGGCCACTTCTGCCATGACTGCTTAAGAAGCAGTTCATCCCAAGTGTGCGGGGGAAAAGCAGATAGGATTTATGAGCTCCTCTTTAGCAACTTGGACGGCTAAATAGTGCATGGTTTGGGCAGGTTTTGGGTATGAGGACGTGGGTACAAAGCCAGCTGTCTTTGATTTTAGATTTTTGTTGACAACACACATGATATTTCAAGAATTTGTTGAATGGTTGGTCCAGGGCAGTTTCTAGGTCATTTTAGCTACAGGGCGAATGTGAAAAAAGCATACAACAAAAGGTTCATTCTTGCGGAGCTTGGACCTTAACAATGGTTTGCATGGACATATGGTTGAGGAAGGTATATGGTTTGCATGGACATATGGTTGAGGATGGACATATGGTTGAGGAAGGTATATCCGGTCTGAGGATGGACATATGGTTGAGGAAGGTATATCCGGTCTGATCTCTTGTTGGAGAGCAGCATTCTATGAAAGTGCACACTTCTGCAAATATCTCTTTCCCAAAATTAAAGCTGTTCAGAGATGACCATAGTCTGACCCAGGAAGGAGATTGTGTACGGCCTTGTAGCAGTTTCAGCCAAAATCAGAGATACAACAAATTAAACATGTCAGACATACAGAAATCCATACAGTATTTGGATTTCTTATACTTCCCTCCATTAAATTTTCAGCTACTTCAACTTCTAATGGTTCCTCCACAGAGCGAGAGCTACCAATGGGGACTGCAAAACATCCCTTACTGTAGGACCTCTGTGGGCTGCAACCATTCGTATGGCACCTGGTCCTAGGTTTCCATAGCCTAGCTCCCCAGGCTGCCTGTGTGACCATCTGGCCCTTTTGAACTCAAACTGTTACCGTGAAGCTACCTTTCCCAGACCCCTAACCATTGCTGGGGTGCAGGAGATGGGTGCTCTGACTCCACAGTACATCAGGATCATAAACCTAAGGGCCACGGTTGCAAAACCACCTAGGCTTTTGAACAGATTGGTTGGGTTCAGCCAACTGAGGAAATCGGCCATTTGAACTCAGTCTGGCTGTGACTTGGCCGGCCTGAAACATTCCCTTCTTCCTTGGCTTGTTTTAAGCCCTGCTGGACCTTCTAATACCTTTTTGTCTATGTAATGACAACAGGCAGGGCCAATACCTGTCATGTACCCCCATGTGGTGAAGTGGAATTATCAAGGGCTACAGTGTGCTGCTTGGTGACCAGTACAAGCTGTCAAGTTATGGTCTATGTTTAGGGCAGCATGGTCGATGTTTAGGGCAGCAAATATGTACAGTGTCAAATATTTGTCTATTTTTTTATTTATTTTTTTTTCTCCATGTTATGGGCACTTGTAACCTGCAGACTAAAAGAGTGAGGGCTAGGCCAAACTTCTTCTCTTCTGTGGGGGTTTGTACAAAAGGACTGGCCTAAGTAGCAGGCTGGATGAGGGCTAAGGTGCATGAGCCTATTCCACCTGGTGGAATCCACTTGTATGAATTGGTCCCAAAGACTAGATAGATCCCTTCAGGAAGGGTATAACCAGGGGTCCACAGGAGGGCATAAGAGGCCCGCACTAACTTTAGGGTTTGGTTGCGTACACACAAAGGGGTGCTGGCGCGGCTGCCCATCCAATAATTGTAGTTACACAATCCATGTTTCCAGGTTGTAATAAAGGGAGATTGCAACATGTATTTGAGGATGGTTCAGTTTGTTTCTTTTGATGAAACATATGGGCATAAGGCCAGGAAGAGTCATGAACATCTCTATACATGGGCCTACTGCACAACTGTCATAGGACTGGAAATTAGTTTTTAAACCCTCTGCAGCCTTAATCATTCCCACTGGGAGTCGGTCAGAGAACTCTTCTTCCACCCACTGCTTCCCCCTTTGCACATAACTCGGGGGTTTGCTCATCTTCTATGAGGTTCACCATCCACCAAGGTTCCTCCACCCACCCTACCACCATCAGGGCCACTGATTTATTCTGCCATGACTGCTTAAGAAGCAGATCATCCCAAGTGTGCGGGGGGGAAAGCAGATAGGATTTATGAGCTCCTCTTTAGTAACTTGGACGGCTAAATAGTGCATGGTTTGGGAAGCTATGAGGACGTAGGTACAAAGCCAGCTGTCTTTGATTTTGATTCTTGTTGACAACACCCTCATGATTTAAGAATTTGTTGTTGAATGGTTGGTCCAAGTTCTTGTGAAGTCCAGAAGCAGAATACAGTGCAATAAAGTGAAACAGCAAAAGGTTCATTCTTGCGGAGCTTGGACCTTCTTACAATGGTTTGTATGGACATATGGTTGAGGAAGGTATATCCGGTCTGATCTCTTGTTGGAGAGCAGCATTCTATGAAGCGAAGTGCACACTTCTGCAAATCTTTCCCAAAATTAAAGCTGTTCAGAGGTGACCATAGTCTGACCCAGGGGGGAGATTGTGTACGGCCTTGTAGCAGTTTCAGCCAAAATCAGATACAACAAATTAAACATGTCAGACATACAGAAATCAATACAGTATTTGGATGATTGCTTAAATTTAACTTTTCAGCTACTTCAACTCCCAATGGTTCCTCCACAGAGCGGGAGATACCAATGGGGACTGCATAACATCCCTTACCGTAGGACCTCTGTGGGCTGCAACCATTCGTATGGCACCTGGTCCTAGGTTTCCATAGCCAAGCTCCCCAGGCTGCCTGTGTGACCATCTGGCCCTTTTGAACTCAAACTGTTACCGTGAAGCTACCTTTCCCAGACCCCTAACCATTGCTGGGGTGCAGGAGATGGGTGCTCTGACTCCACAGTACATCAGGATCATAAACATAAGGGCCACGGTTGCAAAACCACCTAGGCTTTTGAACAGATTGGTTGGGTTCAGCCAACTGAGGAAATCGGCCATTTGAACTCCCAGTTTGGCTGTGACTTGGCCGGCCTGAAACATTCCCTTCTTCCTTGGCTTGTTTTAAGCCCTGCTGGACCTTCTAATACCTTTTTGTCTATGTAATGACAACAGGTGGGGCCAACTACCTGTCACGTACCCCCATGTGGTGAAGTGGAATTATCAAGGGCTACAGTGTGCTGCTTGGTGACCAGTACAAGCTGTCCAGTTATGGTTGATGTTTAGGGCAGCAAATATGTACATACATGTGTCAAATATTTGTCTTTTTTTTTATTTTTTTTCTCCATGTTATGGGCACTTGTAACCTGCAGACCAAAAAGAGTGAGGGCTAGGCCAAACTTTTCTGTGGGGATTTGTACAAAAGGACTGGCCTAAGTGGCAGGCTGGATGAGGGCTAAGGTGCGTGAGCCTATTCCACCTGGTGGGATCCACTTGTATGAATTAGTCCCAAAGACTAGATAGATCCCTTCAGGAAGGGTATAACCAGGGGTCCACAGGAGGGCATAAGAGGCCCGCACTAACTTTAGGGTTTGGTTGCGTACACACAAAGGGGTGCTGGCGCGGCTGCCCATCCAATAATTGTAGTTACACAATCCATGTTTCCAGGTTGTAATAAAGGGAGATTGCAACATGTATTTGAGGATGGTTCAGTTTGTTTCTTTTGATGAAACATATGGGCATAAGGCCAGGAAGAGTCATGAACATCTCTATACATGGGCCTACTGCACAACTGTCATAGGACTGGAAACTAGTTTTCAAACCACCTGCAGCCTTAATCATTCCCACTGGGAGTCGGTCAGAGGCCTCTTCCTTCACCCATTGCTTCCCCCTTTGCACATAACTGGGCGGTTTGCTTACTTTCTGTAAGTTTCACTATCCACCCACCCTACCAACATCAGGGTCACTGATTTATTCTGCCATGACTACTTAAGAAGCCGATCATCCCAAGGGTGAGGGGGGGGGGGGGGGGAGCATATAGGACTTGTGAGCTCCCCTTTAGTAACTTGGACAGCTAAATAGTGCATGGTTTGGGCAGCTATGGGCGTCAAACCTGTAGTTTGGCTCGCCTCAAGTAGAATGACTTCAAAAGGGTTTCTTTATAAAAATGGAGAATTATTGCTTCTTCAAAAGTAATGAAAGTTACAGAATTGAATAGAAATGAATATCAGAGAAACATCTTACAGTCCTTAGTGTCTAGTGTCCATAGTTCATATGAGAGTTCCTTTTGAGGTGAAGAGTTTGTCTTGCAAATCGTCAAGAGTTTCAAGCAGCTGTTTCTTCACTCAAGCCTCCTGGATGACACTCCTTCCTTCACTCTTCCATCATGGATTCCACCATGCGACACAGCCTTCTCCTAGGAGGCCCTGGATCCTTCTTGTGACATAGGGCTCATACTTTCTGTACAGCCCTGATCCAACTTCCTCCATCTTGGTGACTACCATTTTATATAGGGTTCATGACTCACTGTCACCGTCCCCCTTTGGGTGTGTCTAGTATAAGTGCATGTCTGTTTATACCCTTTTAAGAAGACTACAAATACAGCTCCTCTTTTCTATGTAATGTTTCTCAATATAGATATTGGTGTGTTGCTTATGTATCTATCTCCAACCTGTACACGTCTCCCTAGTATACAGTAAATAGAATATGATATTATAATGTCAGTATTACAATTTCTTTATACAGTGAATAGTGTTGTGCTATTATGGTGAGGTCAGTAGTATATATGACTTGTATTGTATTATATTATACCAAGATATTGTTCATTGTAAAACACATTGTATTTAACAGGGTGTGGGTACAAAGCCAGAGGTCTTTAATTTTAATTCTTGTTGACAACTGTTGTAAAACCAGGTTTAAAGGAAATTGTGCTTGGAGAGAAATCTGAATTGTCCAGAAAGGCAGAGGAAAACTTGTAGGTAAAAAAATAAGTGTATTTAATTCTTCACAAAGGAGGTACAAAAAGGCACATGAGCAGGAGATCAGGATATCAATCATAAGAAAGATAAGGCAAAAGTCTTACAAATGGCTTAAAAAGTGTCACTGTCGTGAAATTTCTTTTTGCAGAAATCAATAGTCCAGGCGATTTTAAGAAACTTTGTAATTAGGTTGTATTAGCCGAAAATCATTAAAAAGCAGTTTGAAGCTCTCCCTTCTGTCTTCATTGTTCTCCTATGGAGAGTATGCAAAACAACTGTGGAGCCTCAGTTATGAGTCACAAAACACGGGATAGCCAGATATCTCTAGCCTGTTGCCAACGGAATGCCTCAATGATGGGGAGAGAACCACACCACCCTGATAAATAACCCCTTAAGTCCCACTCGGTTGCGAGTATTGGAACATAGAAAGGGAAACAACAGGGTGGCCCCTTTTGTCAATGTCTAACTCAAGGTGCGAGTATTGCGATCATGACAAGGGCTTGCAAAGGCAGGTCTCCACCCACAGACAGCCGTTTCGGGGTATTTGCCCCTCGTCAGTGTGGGGTAGGATTCTGGCTAGTTGGGGCAATGACAAATCAACCAACAAAACAATCACTGAACTCAAGGAGAACAGCGAAAAAAATTCCCACTACTCGCACCTTGAGTTAGACATAGACAGGGAAACAGGGTGGCCCCTTTTGTCAATGTTCCAATACTCGCAACCTAGTGGGACTTAAGGGGTTATTTATCAGGGTGGTGTGGTGCTCTCCCCATCATGGAGGCACCCCGTTGGCAACAGGCTAGAGATCTGGCTATCCCGTGTTTTGAGACTCGTAACTGAGGCTCCACGGACTCTAATTTGCATATTTAAATTTTTGGGGGCATCAGTGGAGACTCTTAAGTACTTCATTGGAATTTTTTCACTGTTCTCCTCCTTCAGTTCAGTGATTACTGTGTTTTGTTGGTTGATTTCTCCTATAGAGGGAGCTAAATAAAAGACCAAAACAAGACAACAAAGAGTTAATCTACAAATACCTCCCCTTTATCTCCTCTGACAGTCACCACAGGCCTCTGAGCTCTGATTACAGCTGTCACCCAGCTCTGTGCCTGTAATCCCTTTGTTCTCAGCTTTCTGCTGTCAACTCCCCCCCCTCCCCCCTCTATAGGAACAGACAGTGACTCATGCAACAAGTCACAACTTTAAGATTTTTTGCAGTGGATGGAAAGGAGGAGAGGAAGGGGGGGGGACCTGGGAAAAGGCTTTTTAAATGCAGATAATGGCATATTTGGCTAATAAACCCAATTACAAAGTTTCTTAAAATCGCCTATTGATTTCTACAAAAAAAGACTGACTCTTAAGTGTCTCTGTGTTTGTAAGTCTTGGAGTCCCAAACACGATGGGGATGTAGTCCATTTCCAATGTTGACTGAAGAGTTGGCTTGAGAACAAAACTTCTTTGAATTCCTGAGGTGGGGGTAGATGGATCCCAGATGTGTGGAGGAAGCTTCATTTGCAGTGATGGTATACAAAAGCCCCCCAACCAACCAAACTACTAAGTTTTTATATCCTCATAGACATTATATATATATATATATATATAATATGGTTACACCCAGTACAACTTATATCCCAAAAATGGTATACTGGCAAAGCTACAAGTGGATTGGTCAAGTTGGACATGTAGCTTTCTCACTATGATCCATACATTGCCCATGTGACCATCTAGACACGACCATATAGTTACATAGTCAATACGGTTGAAAAAAGACACATGTCCAACAAGTTCAAGCAAGGAGAGGATGGATACAGGGAAGGGGGAGGGGTGATAGACCAAAATAATATAAATGCATATGTATAGAACCTAAGAACTTGTCTAGCCCTGTTTTGAAGCCCTCTACTGTTGTTGCTGTGACCAGATCCTGTGGTAAACTGTTCCACAGATTCACAGTTCTCATGGTAAAGAAGGCTTGTCGCCTCCGGAGATTGAACCTTTTTTTCTCCAGGCGGAGGCAGTGCCCCCTTGTCCTTTGAGGGGGTTTTACCTGGAACATCTTTTCCCCATATCTCTTGTAGGGGCCATTTATATATTTAAATAAGTTAATCATATCTCCCCTTAAACGTCTCTTCTCCAGACTAAACAAATGTAATTCTTTTAATCTCTCCTCATAACTAAGATGCTCCATTCCCCTTATTAGTTTAGTTGCCCGTCTTTGTACCCTCTCCAGCTCTAGAACATCCTTTTTATGAATCGTTCCAAAACTGGACGGCATACTCCAGATGAGGCCGCACCAAAGCTTTATAAAGCGGTAATATTATATCCCTGTCCCGAGAGTCCAGGCCTGTTTTAATGCATGACAATATCCTGCTGGCCTTAGAAGCAGCTGACTGACATTGTGTGCTGTTCTGTAGTCTATTATCTACAAGTACACCCAGATCCTTCTCCATCAGTGACTCTCCCAGAGTAACTCCCCCCAGGACATATGATGCATGTGGGTTATTAGTACCCAGGTGCATAACTTTACATGTATCCACATTGAACCTCATTTGCCAAGTGGACGCCCACAACACTCAGTGTGTCTAAGTCATCCTGTAAGATCTGCACATCCTCCATAGACTGTACTGTACTACAAAGCTTTGTGTCATCTGCAAAGATAGAAACATTGCTGTTATTTCCATTCTCAATATCATTAATAAACAAGTTAAACAGAAGAGGGCCCAGTACTGACCCTTGGGGTACACCACTTATTACCGGGGACCATTCGGAGTAGGAATCATTGACCAACACTCTCTGGGTATGATTATTAAGCCAGTTTTCAATCCAGTTACACATTAAACTTTCCAAACCAATAGACTTTAACTTACCCATCAGACGTCCATGAGGAACTGTGTCAAACGCTTTTGCAAAATCCAGGTACACTATATCCACAGCCGCGCCGCCATCCAGGCTTCTACTCGCCTCTTCATAGAAACATATTAGGTTGGTTTGACAGCTTCCATCCTTAGTAAAACCATGCTGGTTATCACTTATAATACTATTAGCCACTACATATTCCTGGATGTAGTCCCTTATAAGCCCCTCAAATAGTTTCCCCACAATGGACGTTAAGCTTACAGGTCTATAGTTACCTGGGGAAGTTCGAGAGCCCTTTTTGAAAATCGGCATTACATTTGCCTTACGCCAGTCCCTCGGCACAATACCAGTAAGCAAAGAATCACTGAATATTTCATACAAGGGTAGAGAAATTACAGAACTGAGTTCCCGAAGAACTCTGGGGTGTAATCCATCAGGCCCTGGAGCTTTGGTTACATTGAGTTTATTTAATTTATCTTGGACCAATCTATAGTAAACCAGTTCAGTACATTACATTTGTTAGCAGCACTGGCCCCACCCACAACAGCTCCATCCTCTTTAGTATATTCAGAACTGAAGAAGCCATTAAGTAACTCAGCTTTCTCCTGATCCCCAGTTATTAACTCCCCGTCACCATTATTTAGGGGTCCTACATGCTCTGACCTTGGTTTTTTTGCATTAATATATTTGAAGAATTTTTGGGGGTTTCTTTTGCTTTCTATAGCTACCTGCCTTTCATTGTAAATTTTTGCTGCTTTTATTACATTTTTACAGGTTTTGTTGACTTCTTTGTAATGTTTAAAGGCTACAGCTGACCCCTCTGATTTGTATTTTTTGAATGCCCCTTTTTTCTCATTTATAGCCCTTCTAACCTCGGTTGTCGCCATGTGGGATTGGATTTTAACCGTTTATTGTTACCCGTAGGAATATATTTGGCAGTACAGTTATTTAATGTGGATTTGAAGATTTCCCATTTATTAGCTGTATCCGTATGTGACAGCAGCTGCTCCCAGTCTATGCCCTGAAGTTCTGCCCTTAACCCAGGAAAATTGGCCCTTTTTAAAATTAGAGTTTTTGCCCTACCAACATGTTTTTCTTTTCTACACTTTAAGCTAAAAGTCACTATATTGTGGTCACTATTACCCAGGTGTTCATGGACAGTGACATCCCCAACCAGCTCAGCATTGTTAGAAATAACCAGATCCAACAAGGCATCACTTCTAGTTGGCTCCTCCACAAACTGGCCCAGAAAATTATCCTGCAGGAGGTTAAGAAATTCCCTCCCCTTTGTGGTTTTAGCTGAACCGTGACCCCAATCTATATCTGGGTAGTTGAGGTCCCCCATTACCACTACTGTCCCCTCCCGGGCAGCCCGCTCTATTTTGTCTATTCAACTGACCATCTACCTCCTCAGTAATGGTGGGGGGTCTATAGATTACACCAAGAATGTTTTCACTCTTTACCTCCTTCTGTAGTTCTACCCACAATGCTTCCACATCAGTCATCGCCCACTATTGCATCTTTTACACTTACTTTAATATCCTTTCTGACATACAGACATACTCCTCCTCCCCTTCTGCCCACCCGGTCCCTTCTGAACAATGCAAATCCCTGAATATTGAAAGCCCAGTCATGTGAGGAGTCCAGCCATGTCTCAGTCACACTGACCACATCAATGGACTCCTCCAGAACCAAGGCCTCTAGCTCCCCCATCTTGCTGGCTAGACTTCTGGCATTAGTAACCATACACTTTATATTACCATCGCGTTTAACTGCTTCGTTATAAGAAATGGAATTACAGTGCTGTGGCTACAATCATCCTCACTGTTCATCCGCAACATATGGATCTCCCTATCCACTGCTCTTATCCTCCCCCCACAGGACCCTTCTCCTCCCTCCTCAATGTTCTGTCCCCTCTCTAAACCTATCTGCCACTATATTACATACTACATTGTCCTCCCTCCACATCCCTAGTTTAAAAACCCCTCCACCCCTTCTAGGATTCTCTCCCCCAGCACAGCGGACCCCCTTCCATTAAGGTGCAAATTATCTGTGGAAAACAGTCTGTACCCCAATGAAAATTCAGCCCAGTGCTCTAAAAACCCAAACCCTTCTCTACACCATGACTTGAGCCATGCATTTAACTCCCTAAGCTCCTGCTGTCTTTCCTGCGATGCGCATGGCACAGGCAGTATTCCAGAGAATACAACCTTGCACCTAGTTCTCTAAAATGAAATAGACCTCCACTTACCTTGTATCCTGTCATTGGTTCCCACATGGACCACGACAGCTGGGTCATCCCCAGCCCCCCAAGTAATTTATCCACCCTTTCCACCACATGCCGAACCCTGGGAGACAGCAAACCATTCGGTTGAGGCGGTCTTGGCAACAAATTATTCTATCCGTCTTCCTGATTATAGAATCCCCTACAACCACTAACTGTCTAGGCCTACCTACAATACCATCCCGCCCACTACTAGTTGGACTGTTCCCCCGGCTGTTAGGGAGAACAGGTTCCACTAGAGCTGCCATTTCTGACACTGATGCCCTTGCATCGTCGCCTAACTTGGCAATTTTGCTTGGGTATACAGTAGGAGAAGTGGCCTTCCTTTTCTTGTATCCCTTACTGGTCCCTCTAACTACATTAACCCAGCTACTTACTGGGGCCTCCTGATCTATATCACCACCCTCCATCTCTAACCCACTAACTTCCTGCTCAGTGAGCCAAAGTTCCCTCTCAAGGTGGCCAAGTTCCCTCAGTGTTGCAATATGCTTCTCCAGATCTCTAACTCGAGTTTCTAGATGGGCAACATGCTCACATCTGTCACAGCGGTACTCACCCTGGAACTCCTGCTCCAGTTGTGCGTACATGCGGCAGACTGCGCACTGAATGAACCTTCCATCTCGCTAGCCGTCATCCTCGGTGCAACAAAAACTGTGAAAAAGATCTAGCACTTACCAAAACTTGTAACTCCTTCTTTTTAATTCTTTAAACTCCACTTATTATCAACCACTTGTCAGCAACCACTGCAGTGAGCAAGCACTTCCAGTCGTCCACCATTTTATAGGTCAGAAAAGCACTAGGTGAGAGTTCAGCCCTATACTAAATATGAGAGTAGAGAAGAGAATGAGACTGGAATACAGTGTTTGTATAATCTGGGATGATTTGATTCCACTAATGCCAAAAATAATGATCCATTAAGCCATTAATAAGGTTAGATGTTATAGGTGGGGTTACAGGTTATTTTTTTACAACACCCTCATGATATTTCAAGAATTGTTGTTGAATGGTTGGTCCAAGTTCTTGTAAAGTCCAGAAGCAGAATGCAGTGCAATGAAGAAAATGACACCGCAAAAGGTTCATTCTTGTGGAGCTTGGACCAATGGCTGGCATGGACCCGGGTGCTCTTTCCCTTAAGCTTGACTGAAGTAGGTGTGGGCAGCTGCACCTGGCAGGAACCATCAATCATGCTCTGGGCCCTTACCACACCCCTAGATGTCACTTTCACTCTTCCAGGCTCCATTAGCAACCCTCTGTTTGGACTTAGGTGCTTGTTCCTGTAAAACAGACAAATCTACCCCCTCTATGTGCTTGTACAAGGTTTACCAGGAGGGTTGTGAGGGGGTAATATGGCAGCAGCCTTGGCCGCCTCATCAGCGACTCTTTACATTAATTTGTTGGCTCCTCAGGCAAACTAAGTCGCTACTTTTCCATTTAGGCCCGTAATCGAGGGCAATACCTTAAGCATACAGTGACACGTCAGCAATCTTGCCTTTGGACAGTTTGCACGCTTCAGTGAGTGCCATCAATTCGGCCTCCTGGGCTAAATGTCCAGTAGGAATTGATTTTTGGACTTTTACCTCGTGGTTAACTACGCCGCATCCTGTCCGGGGTGAACCATCTTGGTGGTATCTGGATCAATCTATGGAAAGCTGAAGGTCTGCATTAGCACCTCCGATGGGGTCTAAATGGGTAGAGTAGTAGGTGTTAAATTTTTGGTATTTAAAAATGGACTACTTTTATTCTCATCTGCTGCACACCAAGTATGTTATGGATTTAATGTTTATAGGAAAGGTTACAGGACTATCATATAGTGTATGTGTGTAATATATATATATATATATATAATATTACATACAGCTTTTTGTATAAATTGACCATATAGTCAGTCTTCCACCATTGGGATCCTGCCATTTCATGTTCAATCTGATTTAACCCCTTAAGGACTGCCTGTGTACATTTAGGCCCCACTGCCCGGGCCTTAAAGCAGGAGGATGTAAATGTCCGCCATGGAGCAGGCTCACGAGCTGAGCCCGCCCCATAGCGGGTAAGGACAGGCTGCCATCTGCAGCCAGGCCCTCACCCTCAATGGCGGGCCGCCGCAATCACCTGCCATTAACCCCTTAAACACCGCGACCGCAGCTTTTAAGTGTAAGTATCTGCGGGGGTCCCGATCGCTGTGTTCAGATTGACCTATAGAATAAAGGAAAAATGCCAGTATTACCGTAAAATGCATTACGTGAACATGGAACCCCCCCAAATTTGCAGAATCTCATTCTTTGACCCAAATTCACCTCATAAATGATATTTTGGGGGTTCTGTCATTCATTTTATCGTTGATTAAAAGTTGCCATTACAAAGTACACCTCCTAAAAAAACAAGCCCTAACATGGCCCTGTAGGTGGAAAAATGAAAGCGTTATGGGTCTTAGAAGGCGAGGAGGAAAAAACGAAAACTCAAGTGACAATTGGCCCTGTCCTTAAGGGGTTAAAAACCAATTCAGCTGGTTTTAATTGTTTTAGCATACTTAAAGGGATATCCCGCTCAAACACAATTTTTGATGTTTCTACCCATGAGACGAACGATTCATTTCATACTTATCTATTCCAGCCCTTTCCCCACTGAAAAGACAAAAATGTCTAAACTTTTCTGTCTCCCCCCTCCTCACTTTCCTTTTTAAGATGGCTGATGTAAGAAAGTCACTAGCTTTATCTGCAACATTGTAGCATTCTTTGTAATGCTGGGAGGGTTAATCTGATGTCAAGTTGCCGATGAACTCTGTAATGATCCCTCCGACGTTACAAACATACTTGTGTATTTTTTTTTTTTTTTCAGCTGAAAGCAGCAGCTGAGAACTGGGGGAAGGAGACTAAGTAGATAAAAAGTGTGGAAGGAATTGTTAGTCTCACCATGGACAGCAACATATCAAGTTGTTTGATTAGAATACCCCTTTGTCTTGATCTCATCTTTCCACTCTTCCCATGGGAAATGGTGAATTTTGTGTCAAATGTAACTGTACAAGCAGGGGTCTTAAATGCTCAGTAGTTATACTTGAAATATTAAACTTCCTTATTAATCTCACGATACTTCACATCCCCCTCAATACAATCCAGTCCTCATGACTAGACATGAGCGAACCTTGAGCATGCTCTAGTCCATCCGAACCCGATAATTTGGCATTTAGTGTTGGATAAAGCTCGAAGGTTGTCTGGAAAACATGGATACAGCCAATGACTATATCCATGTTTTCCACATAGCCTTAGGGCTTGATCCAAGTTCAGCAGCCACCGCTAATCAAATGCCGAACGATCAGGTTCGGATGGACTCGAGCATGCTCCAGGTTCGCTCATCTCTACTCGTAACGCATTCATTCCATGAGCCGTTCACAAAGAAAGTTCTTTCCGACACTTGTTCTCCAGTAAGAAATTACTGGTACAAAGACTTGTTCTACTCCCGCGGCAGGTATGGAAGACGTTCTAAAAAACATTCTGGTCTCATCCAGCCCACTTATTTATAAATCCAAATTGTGTACAATATGTACGTGGAATCTTTGCCACCACCAGGTAAAAATCCAGTCCAACATCCGTTCTCTTCCAGAGATGAAGCCTTTTATTAAGATATATTCTTTTAGCTCAGATGTAATAGGGTTATGAATGTTCTACAATACCTAGAAGCTTTACCTCCATACCCTCTATGGATTTTCACCCAGTTCTTATACTATTTTTCACTCATTGGTGAACATTTGATTGATTGGATCTGTCTTTCATAACTAAACATTCAATTCGATTGGTTCAAAAGGCTGATACTATTGTGTCAGTAACTATGCAGATTTCCGTCATTTGAAGATTTTTGAGTGAAGGTTCCATGGTTGGCCTATTTTAGTCATGTGTTATCTAAACAAAACCTACCAGGGAAGTGACTAAGACTAAACCCATCGCTCAAGTAAACTTTAACAGCCCCAAGGGTACTATTCCACTTTGCATGGCTTGTGCTTTAAGATTAGTGGAATATTTTATTTCTTTATTCTATATTTGTAGACAAGCCCATAATACAAGTCTCCTTGACTTCCAATTAAACAAATTTGTACTTTTTTTTACTTTTTTTCTGTCTCTCTGTCTCTCTCTGTCTCTCTCTCTGTCTGTCTCTCTGTCTGTCTCTCTGTCTGTCTCTCTCTGTCTGTGTCTCTCTCTGTCTCTGTGTCTCTCTCTGTCTGTGTCTCTCTCTGTCTCTGTGTCTCTCTCTGTCTCTGTGTCTCTCTCTGTCTCTGTGTCTCTCTCTCTCTGTGTCTCTCTCTGTCTCTGTGTGTCTGTGTCTCTCTGTCTCTCTGTGTCTCTCTGTCTCTGTGTCTCTCTCTGTCTCTGTGTCTCTCTCTGTCTCTGTGTCTCTCTGTGTCTCTGTGTCTCTCTCTGTCTCTCTGTCTCTCTCTCTCTCTCTCTCTCTCTGTCTCTCTCTCCTCCCAAATATCCAATAGTTCTCAAGTCTGCCTGTAAGGAAGTAATGTCAATTGTATTAGTCAGACTTCAAACTTCCCCAAAAGCCCTTCCACTACTCCCCCCCCCCCCCCCCCCCACCCCCCTTTTTTTTTTCTATGGTTTTAAGGAGTGTTTTTTTACCAAACCATTTGACATTCCTCTTTGAGAGCAGGTACTGTATACATTGCGGAAACCTACTAGAGATTCTTCAGTTCTGAGATATTAAAATCCACACTATAGTTGGAAAAGGTTCTTCTTATACGGAGTCTTTAGAAAGGGCACCGGCACTACCTACTAGCAGAGTCCGTAAAGATAGTGGGATCACTAACTGAACGGACTACTATATCTGTATGCCGCAGAGGTGCTCCTCATGTACAGCTGTGATAGATATTCAACAAAGGATAAAAAGTAGAGGACACTCTACACTCTACGTTTTTATCTTCACTTTTGAAATCTCAAGTGTTTTGCCTGGAAATTCACCTGAAAAGGATCTGATGGCTTAAACATTACATTTGTACACTTATCCTCAGGGGCCCAGACCTTAACATAAGTACTATTACAATTGTAAGAGTTACCCATCGTGACTCATATCGACCTGAATATTTACTTTTTGGGCTTTCAATTTGAAATGAGTCAACTTCCAGTCTATGCCATATTTCTTCACCTTTCAATACAACTCCCGGATATTAGACCGTTGAATGGTAACATTTGGACTAATAACCCTTGTTTCAGGAGCTATACTATTTGTCACAATCCACTCCACATCTACCTATACGTTTACATTAGCCCTAGCCACTTCAAAAACCCAACGTTCAGCCCAGTCCTCATCCGTATCTTGTTACTTTTTTGGATCGAAGAATGTCCCAAATTCTTGAAATAGCAGGTGATCTTTTCTCTGGATTCTGTCCAGAATTATTGGACAACTGTTTGACTAATTCAATAATGGGGGTTCACCTTAATGGTCTCTATTACACACAGCAATAAACCACTATCAGCTGATGCAGGGCAAGGGCTGCACAGACATGGATAACAATGTCCGTGCAGCCCTTGCTAAACTATTATAGAGCTTTGTAATGGGTCCAGTAAAAAGGAGATCGGTGCTTGTTTACAATATTGATCAGGCCGTTATCCGCAGTCTAATAACTCTTAAGAACTTCACACCGCCAACTATCATTTTCAGGATACTTGTATTGCCCAGGCAATTGATTACCTGTTTTCCCAATGGGATAAAACTTAACTTTTATTATTTCTTAAACAATACAAAAGGTGATGGTGTATATACAGTGTAGAGTTTAAAAATAGTCACGTGCATGGACGAGTCCCCATACATAGATTTCGGTATAGTACACCAATGGCTAGTATTGAGACGGATCGAGAACTGCACTTCGATACAACAGCCTCAGTAGCAAAGGGTTAATTATAACCTCAACTTGGGCTACTTATAATAAAGCCTTTTTGGTGTTTGTATAATATCAAAAGTAGCGATGTGAGTACCTAATAGTCTCCTTTATTACGCAGGATAGGTGCGTTAACATAGGATGCAATGATTGCCGGCTAATCATGCAATCCAAATATTGTTAGTTATCCACTGTACTCAGCTGCGGGTGTATTCAATGATTTACTGATGTGGCTAATAGGTGTCAATTGGTTATGAAAGTTATCACCAACTGAGGGAATACATCGCTACGTAATATGTGCTTTTGATGCAGGCGGTTCTGCAGCCAATGGCAGCGCGTGGCATACCTAGCGGGACACAGCGCATCAGCACAAAAGGTAAGGGGGGAGTCCCACCTGACAGACCCACGAGCAGTGCCCTGTGGTCGTTAGGTGCGGACTCCGTATAGCTACACTCAAATACAACTATATCTGTTCGTAAGTGATTTGATTGCAAGGAGGCTATTTCCTAGTGCGTGAACTATATTACAACGTCTTATGCCATTAAGACCTGACTAGTTTCACCAGTATCACTGGCTTTCTCAAAGGTGGTATTGAGAGGGGGAGGGGCTTGATACGGTTTATATACTCTCGGTAGTGTGGTTCTCCCCTCGGTCATGTCAGCCTAGACCTATAGTGGTTGTACTTCATAGCGAGGCTTTGAGGGCAACAGGGTATAGCGCCTCTGATTGGGAGACCGTGGGAGTGATTTGAAGAATAGAGAAGGCGCCCAAATCTGTGGGCAGTCTTTACTGCGCATGGCAGTGTACTTAGTCGCGAATGGAGAAAGAACTGAGTTATACTGCGCATGTATTTGCACTTAAGACTCTGAACGATTAGGGATGGTTACTGCGCAGGTGCCGAGACTTAGTTTTTCACGGTGTTATTTCATAGCTGTAGTGCGCATGTATTTGCACTTAGGCTCAGAATGGATGAAGATGACTTATGGGCAGATGCCGGGACTTAGTTTTCTACAGTATTGGTATTGGTATATGTCGGTATAGCACATGTAAAAGGACTGGTCCCTTTCTGCGCATGATGCTCCACTTAATCGGGATCGTGACCGAGGTAATTGGGGACCATATAACGTCTCCGAGTTGAGTACATATGTCCATTAATTGGTGATAGATGTATACTATTTTGCCATAAAGACTGTCTCAAACTGAGGATAAAAATAAAAGGCTGATAGACCTAGATTACACTGTATATGTTGAACTGAGGTTTGTATCATAAAAATGGTGTATATGTAAACCCTTCGTTTTAGGCCACTCGGTGATAACGTTTTTAATCTGTAAATCCACTTGGCCTCTGCTTGTAAGAGTTTTAAACCCAGATTGCCTTTCCTTGGGCCAAGTTGGATTTTTTGAATGCCCCAGAAATGGAGTCCTTTAGGGTTTCCTCCATGTGAGGCGTTAATATGCCGAGCTATGCTAGTGTCAGTCTTCGTCCAGATGTTACGAAGATGTGATCAATTCGATTTTTAGGGTACAAACCCACTTGACGTATTTGCTGCGTGAATCAGTCTTAAAAATAAGCCGGCAAAACGGAGGTTGGCTTTATACAATTGTTCTGCGTTAAAATACGCAATTGCATATTTTTGAACCGTGCAGCTACATGCGTTTTTCGCACAGGTTGTTAACAACTGACTTGTTAACAAGCTTCACGCTTCAAAAATACGCGATTGCGTATTTTAACGCAGAACAATCGTATAAAGCCAACCTGCGTTTTGCCTGCTTATTTTTAAGACTGATTCACGCAGCAAATACGTCAAGTGGGTTTGTACCCTTAAACTGCTGTATCGTCTTGCCCACATAGAGAAGCCTACACGGGCACTTAGCGGCATACACGATCCCATGAGTTTGGCAGTTTATGAATTGCCTAATGTGGTACTCGTGGTTGTCGATCGGGTTATGAAAGGATTTGGTCTTTGGCATGAATTTACAGTATTTCCCACACCGGTAAGATCCTTTTAAGTTTGATTTTAACCATGTTGATGGTGCCAGTTCTTCATTGTCAATAAAATGACTATGTACAAGTTAGTCTCTTAAATTCTTTCCTCATCGGTAGGTTATGGAAGGAACATGTGCAATCACATCTTTCAAATCAGGATCGGCCTGTAAGATAGGCCAGAATTGGGTAAGTATTTGTCTGATTTCGTGGTGTGCAACGTCGAAAGTTCCAATGCAGCGGATTATTTTCTTGGTGTCATTTGTGACAATCCGGTTGAGCAATTCATCCCTGCTAGTGTTTAGCTCTGTAGAAAGCACAATGGAGGATTTTCTTAGGATAACCTCCTTCGAAATTTCTTATATAGTGTGTTGCATTCTCTGAGAACTTAGTTTCTGTGGAGCAGTTCCTTCGGGCCCGAAGGTACTAACCTATTGGTATGCCATGCTTGAGTGGGGCTGGATGGAAGCTCTTCCAGTTCAGAAAGCTGGTAGTGGCTGTGGGCTTCCTAAATATATTGGTGGTGATGTTGCCCTCAGGATCAATGCCGATTGTGAGGTCTAGGAAGTTGATTTTGTCCTCATGAATTTCGCTAGTAAGGAGTAAGTTGATGTTGTTGTGAAGGGCCTGGACGAAGGTCTGAAAGGACGTTACATCTCCATCCCAAATTATTAGGATATCATCAATGTAACGTCCCCAGAAGATATGGTCTGTATAATTTTGCATTTCGTCTGAAAAAACAGGTTGGTGGGAGGCCACTCATAAGTATAAATCTGCATAGGTTGGGGCGCAACTAGTCCCCATAGCCGTGACGTTTTTGGAGATAAAATTGTTTGTTGAATGTGTGAAGAAATTGTGTGTCAACAGGAATTGCAGCATTTGGAGTACAAATTGATTATGGGGATGAATGAATTTCCTCTAGATTAACGCCTTAGCGACCCATGACGTATCTGATACGTCATGGTGCCGCGGGGGGTGTTCAGAGCGGGGTCCCGCCGGGACCCTGCTCTGAACGGCGCTGATCCCGGCTGACACGTGCAGCCGGGCAGTGCCTCTATTAGCCGGCGCGGGTCCCGTTGCCGCGCCGGCTAATTAAGCCTCTAAGTGCAGCTGTCAAACCTGACAGCTGCACTTAGAGGCTTCAGACCTCACGTCCCTGGTGTCTAGTGGGACGGATCTACCCCCCGCGATGCGATCGCGGGGGGGGGAGATCCGTTCTTCTGCCCGTGCCGGGCCTCAGCGTCTGAATGACGCTGATCCCGGTTCGGCAATAGATTGCTATGGCCTGCAGCAGGCCATAGTAATCTATGACCGATCTAATCGATCTTTGCTGTGTGTATATACACAGCATTGATCTCTATGAGAGATCAGTGCTGTCTATATAAAAGTCCCCCAGGGGGGCTTCTAGTTACAGTAAAAAAAAAGTAAGTGTTTTTATTAATAAAAAATCCCCTCCCCTAATAAGTCCAAATCACCCCCCCTTTTCCCATTTTATAAATATAAATTAATAAATAAATAAACATATTTAGTATCGCCGCGTGCGTAATCGCCCGAACTATTAATTAATCACATCTGATCTCGCACGGTAAACGGCGTCAGCGCAAAAAAATTCCAAAGTGCAAAATTGCGCATTTTTGGTCGCATCAAATCCAGAGAAAATGTAATAAAAAACGATCAAAAAGTCGTATATGCGCAGTCAAGGTACCGATAGAAAGAACACATCATGGCGCAAAAACTGACACCTCACACAGCCCCATAGACCAAAGGATAAAAGCGCTATAAGCCTGGGAATGGAGCGTTTTTAAGGAACGTATATTTAACAATGGTTAGAATTTTTTACAGGCCATCCGATACAATTTAAGTTATACATGTTATATATCATAGTAATCGTAACGACTTGAGGAACATGCATAACAAGTCAGTTTTACCATAGGACGGACGGCGTAAATGCAAAACTCCCCGAAATCAAAACAAATTCGTTTTTTTTTTCAATTTGACAGCGCAAATGATTTTTTTTTCCGGTTTCGCAGCATATGTTATGGAAAAATAATGCCTGTCATTGCAAAGTACAATTGGTTTCGCAAAAAAGCGCTCATATACGTCTCTAGGTGAAAAAATGCAAGCGCTATGGACTTTTAAACTTAAAATGGAATAAGCAAAAGCGCAAAAACGAAAATAGGCTTTGACCTTAAGGGGTTAAAGGTAATGTACTGCCTGGAGTCCAATTTCATGCTTAATACTTGTGTTAAGCGCCTCAACATCTAGGCTTGCTAATTTTGACATTTCCGGTGACTGAAACATCTTGGAGTTTTGTGACTGTAGAAGTTGTCTTTGAGGAAAGAAGGTAAAGTTTCGACAAACGGGAAAAGAATTTGATCAATATATCAGCTGATTGCTTCTGTTAGATTCCCCGATACAATGGGACGTCCAGGGATGGGGGTGTTCTGTTTGTGGATATCATTTTCAGCGCTAGTGATGCTCAGTGGTTTCATCCTCAATCTTTTCTGTTCAACCTGTTTTTTTTTTTTCTGCAATTTTTCATTAGCGTACACGACATTAGTTGATCATATTTTTGCTACATTCTGCTCAATCGCATTATTTAATCAAATCATTAAACTGTGTAAAATCATTAAACATCTGTACAAGTCTTGAAACTACTAGTCGCATACATTTATCGTATTTGCAAGTACTACTATAGACCAGTGCTTCTCAATTCCAGTCTTCAGGCCTCACCAACAGGTGATTATCAGCCGTACTTGGTCAATTACTGGCCGTTAATCATTTTGTGTAATGGGTCATGTGTTAAGTCAACGATCTGAAAACGATAACTGTCTGCTGGCCGCCACTCCGTGTACGTATCTAAATTGTCTGGGCGGCCCCCGCTCTTAACTGCTTATGGTTGGTGCATGTAATCGCACAGATGGCGAGCGGGGGAATGAGGAGCAAGCGAGTCCGGTCCTGACTCTCTTGCCCTGAGATCGAGCCATCTACTACAACCCTAAAATGGTCACACTGTAAGACAAACGCGGAGTGTTGGGACTTACCTACACTTGCCTGACCGTATGGCGTTCAGCTGAGACACTGTAAATCAAAGATCCAGGCCAAGTGTGATCTCTGAATCTTAAGTAGCCTTAGGATTCAAGAGTTTATTCTCCACTCCTTTTCTTTGCAGAGATGTCTGGTTTGATTTTGAGAACTTGTGTCAACATGGCACTAAGGCACTAACCCTAACTTGCTGGCAACAATTCAACAAATGCCCAGGCCTGAACTCAATACGCTAGCACAACAAACATATATAAAACTTAAAATCAAAGTAAAAGTTATTTTATTCTTGCCAATTAAGCATGTCTGCTCACTGATGCAGTACTTCGAAGACCCTGACCTCACGCTCTAGGTGACCCAAGCATGCTACGTGTCCACCAACATGACACTGCGCCTCAGTTCTTTTTCCCTTGAAGACTTTTTGCTTGGTCTAAATATTTATAATTCCTTTGATCTTCCAAGATAATAGAACAGACTGGCACTTCTGGGTTCTGGGTGTTGGTGGTGGTTTCGGGTGCCGTAATAGGACTAGATAATTAAGGGGGTTTATTACAAGGGCACTAATCTCAAATTAGAAAAATGGAAAGGCTTTCCTTCACTTTGCTGCCAAGATCTGTATCTAAATGCCCTAGGATAAGACAGTGCTGTTTCTTGGCAACAAGGACACAAGGAACAAGTGAGATAAGAAACACAGCTATCGGGTATAGTCATCCATATTTTAAGACTCGTGACAACTATTTCCTTTCCTGATTCATGAAGCCTCCAACGGTTCTCATGAAGGACTTGGAAGAATGGTTTCCCTTCATCCACTTTCCACCTCTGTCCTGACCTAAACCAATATCTCATCTATGAACACTGATGGATATTGGTTGATGTCCCTCCCATGATCTGGATGCTCCTCACCATGACAGCTGCCAGAGGTCAAATACCAAGACTTTGCACCAAGGATTGATGTGGAGGGAAACATTTGCTGGGCCAGAATCCTCAGATAAATTGTTGCTCATTACATCTGCTCCATCAGCATCTGAGAAATCCCCTTTCCAGCATTCATCCTGAAACATCAACACCCCAGTCCATTTACTCCTCCTATAGTCTGTCTAAGACCACAGAAGATGGGCAGTCCCTTGGGTGACAGTCTCCTCCATGGTGACGGCGGGTCCATCCAAAATTTAGCCACTAAAAAAATAAAAATTTCAATATTCCTGGTCAGTGGGATTTGCTGATTTTCATGGAGAGGTCCCTGTCAGGAGGAAGTAAAGGACCCCGCCAAAGGACCAGATGTCCAGAGAGAAGTCTATAAGTAATGGCTTCTAGTCGCTAACTTGCCTCATCCCTGGTGCCATGTATGATTTAGTACCCGACCTTTTGTTGGTTGTTGATCCCTTGACATGTGAAAGTTCTAAGTTAGTAATTTTTGATGAGGTGGCAGTCCTTATGGAACACCAGGATGTTCTCTGGTCTGATGTCAAGATGCAATTCTTTACCACGTCTTCTGGGAGTCTTTCGACCGATTGTAAATATTACTAGAGGAAAGGAGGACATAGAAAAGGTAGGGCTCAAGGTAATTCAGGGACTTCTATTTACATTAGGGGCATGAGGGAGCGGAGATTTCTGTATGTTGCCAGCTCCTGGGTGTATCCAAAGTAGTCTTGAAGGCAACACCATATATTCAAGTAATATTGCCATGGGATGACAGGAAGAAGGAAATGCTGAGCTCCTTTAGTGCCACTGTAGTTTGAATTTTTTTTGCAGAAATCAATAGAACAGTCGTTTTTTTGTTTTTTTTTAAACTTTGCAATTGGGTTTATTAGCCGAAAAATGCATTATCAGGAAAAAGCAGTATGAGACTCCACCCCCCCCCCCCCTGTCTTCATGGTTCTCTTATGGAGAGGGGAGGGGTTGAGGGAGTTGAGGCACCAAAACAGGACAACAGTTAATTTACAGCTACATCACTGGGCTGTCTCCTATGAAGTCAGCTCTGACCTCTGAATACCGGCTTTCACACAGGTCCTGCTGTGTAATCCTTTGTTCTCTGCTGGCGACTTAATCTCCCTCCTCCTTCCTCCCCTCTCCATAGAACAGACAGGACTCGACTGATGTAAAGGTGAGATTTCCTAATGAGCAGTGAAGGAGGAAGAGGAAGGAGGGGGGGGGGGACTTGGGTTTGTTAATGCAATAATTTCGCTGGACTTCTGCTTTAGTTTTTAGCTACTTCTGATATTCCCGTGAGGCTTGCTGCCATGACTTGTTTAATGAATCCAGTCAGAATACTTACAAAGGCTTGATAAGAACTTGCGTTTCTTAAGGCAACCTTGTAATAGTCAAGGAAGGTGCACTTGTTAGCCATCACATCCAGAAGGCTCCCTGTCGGGAGGTATGTCGGGGCAGCTGTAGGTTGCGCTATGTAGGGTGAATATTCACAACAAAGTAATTGGACCATCCACCTCTTTAGTTTAGTGTGGCATTTTCCAGGGCATTAGTACGTCAAGTGTGTATTCCTTTCATTACCCTTTGTTACTCTTTCATCCTGTCACTTGTATTACCCCAGTTGGAATTGTTCATTAGACAATCTTTTGCGAGTGCCCACAGGAGGCTACAATTGAGTACAGTTAAGATGGAGCCATACCCAAGTAAGACGCATGCATCCCTATTCAGATTATACTGCGTAACCCAAGTTTCAACCTTTTGGTAAGACTAGTGGCGGATGAACGTGTAACAAATTTCCCCGATTTGACATGGGTTTGTCCTGTCTAGAGTGTTCTGGATTGGATATGATTGTTACCATTTTTAATATGCAAATTATCTTTGTCTACTTCCGTCAGACACAAACTAAAAGAGGACCTATCATTTGCTGTTAACTCTGGCTCTTCTGCTGTACAAATGATCTGCTCTCCCCCTGTCTCAGATTTCTGTTCTCCTGTCCAGAAAGATTGGACAACTGTTTGACTACAACAATGGGGGTTCACCTTAACTGTTTATCGCTGTGTGTAATAGAGACAATGATCAGCCGATGCAGGACAAGGGCTTCAGACATGGCTAAAGGGGTTATCCAGCACTACAAAAACATGGCCACTTCCCCCTGTTGTCTCCAGTTTGGGTGGGGTTTTGAAACTCAGTTCCATTGAAGTAAATGGAGCTTAATTGCAAACCGCACCTGAACTGAAGACAATAGTAGGGGGAAAAGTGGCCATGTTTTTGTAGCTAACTATGTCGGTGCAGCCCTTGCTAAACGCTCATTGAGCTGTGTAATAGGCCCAGTAAACTGGAGCAGATCGGTGCTTGTTTACATTATTGATCAGGCAGTTATTGGCTGTCTAATAGGACTCTAAGATCTTCATACTGCCAACTATCATTTTCACCACTAGCAATACTCAGTGATTTCCTGTTCGATCTTTTCTGTCCACCGCCTCCTATGTTCTGCAATCTTTCTTTTTCATGAGCCTACTGAACTCTATACGCTAGTGCATCAAATATATAACATAAAATCAAAGAAAGTAATTTTATGCTCTCCAATTAAGCACGTCCGCTCACTGATGTAGTACTTCTCAGAACGTGAGGTTAGCGTCTTAGGTGACCCAAGCATGCTAGGTGTCCATCATGACTCTTCAGTTTTTTTTTTTTTCCCTTGAGGTTTTGGTTGGTCTTCATATTTATTATTCCTTTTTGACTTTTCAGAGAATAGAACAGATTGGAACTTATGGGTTCTGGGTGGTGGTGGTTTGAGGTGCTGTAATAGGATGACTAGATCTTTTAAGGGGGTTTATTACAAGGGCGCTCATCTTTGCTGCCAGATCTGTATCTAAATACCCTGGGATAGGACAGTGCTGTTTCTTGGCAACCAGGAAACGTACAAAGAACAAGTGGGATATTAAGAAACACAACTATCAGGTATAGAGAATTCCATATTTAAGACTCGTGACAATTTCCTTATCTGATTCATAGAGAAGAAACGCCAACAGACTTGTAAGAATGGTTTCCCTTAATCCACTTTCCACTTCTGTCCTGACAGACCGATATCTCAGTCTATGAACATGATGGATATTGGTTGATGTTCGTCCCATGATCTGGATGCTCCTCACCATGATAACTGCCAGAGGTCAAATACCAAGACTCTGCACCAAGGATTGATGTGCACCAAGGATTGATGTGCACCAAGGATTGATGTGCACCAAGGATTGATGTGCACCAAGGATTGATGTGCACCAAGGATTGATGTGCACCAAGGATTGATGTGCACCAAGGATTGATGTGCACCAAGGATTGATGTGCACCAAGGATTGATGTGGAAGGAAACATTTGCTGGACCAGAATCCTCAGATGAATTGTCTTCCATTCCATCAGCATCTGAGAAATCCTCTTTCCAGCTTGTAGAAACGTCTATGTAGACCACTGATGGTAGTAAGCTTAAGTTTCCCGGGACTTGCACAGATCAGTCACAATGTGGTTTCACAATTACAGCTACATGTAGATGGACAGCTGGACACCTGTATCCTCCAATGGTGACACTATTGGGGAGGTTTATGGCTGGACAGTTGACATAACAATGCTGGTTTCCATACACATGCCAAATGCCAAATACAAACCACTCCGCCTACACAGCAAGCTGATTACACATTCAACATTCACGCCTTCCATATCCGCTGCGGATAACTTCTGTTTTCAATGAGGAAATCTACTGTGGATACGGTACGCGTGAATGCACCCTTCACACCCACCGTCTTGCATCGTAAATTTCGAGTCTGGCAGTTCACTGTCACTACATACACGCAGCGGTTTGAACGACCGCTGTGTATGTAATTCTGCCGGCCCCTTAACCCCTTCTGCTGCCGCCCGGCTCCCGCTGCTCTCCCGCTCTGTATACATTACCTGTCTCTCGCTGCACGGGGTCCCGGCGTACTGCTCTCCCGCCCGGCCAATCAGTGGCTGCATGTATGTAGTGACAGCGAACTGCCAGGACCTGCCAGACTCGCAGCGAGATTTACGCTGCGAGTCGGTAGGTGTGAAGGCACCCTTAAGTGTTTACTATACCCCCTTCCTTGTGTACAGACTCAATTACATACTGTATCCCTCATACTGTACCCTCCACATCTTACTATTTCCTCCATTTTATACTCTCCTCTCCTGCTTTTAAACCTTTTGTGCAGTTTATTTATAGGGATAATTACAAACATAAAAGTGCTGGAGTCCCATATATTAGGCATAACACTTCCCTCCCCTAGGTCCAAAATAAACATGGGACAACATTTCTATATATAATTTTTTTTTTGTTTTTAACCGGTGTGATGGGTTAACAGTTGTAGCAATAAAAATGTCTCTTTACTTGGTAAATGTCTCTAGTTATAGATGTCCTTACAAGTTCAGATGTCTGTCCCAGTCCTACCCTCTTGTTTCTCTTAGGTTGGGGGGGGGGGGGGGGTTGCGGATATAGCTAGAGGTGCAGACTCTAGAACCCCTCTCTGTAGCAGTGCTGGGCCTGGTGAGGGTGGTCGTCCTCCCCTCCCTGTAGCAGTGCTGGGTCTGTCTGGTGAGGGTCCTTGTCCTCTCCTGTAGCAGTGCTGGGTCTGGTGAGGGTGGTCGTCCTCCCTTCTGTAGCAGTGCTGGGCCTGGCGAGGGTGGTTGTCCTCCCTTCTTAGCAGTGCTGGGCCTGGTGAGGGTCCTCGTCCTCCATCTTGGCACCTTGGCAGACAGTCGTCTCAGTTGTTGACTCTTCAGGCTCCTCTGCACTTTGCAGTTTACTGAATATGGAGTTTAGAGAGAACTGAACAGTTGTCAGTATCCAGACAGGAATGACTGTCCCTAGCGAATAACAAACGTATTAAAGCTGTTTGGGGTGGACTTGGTAACTGTCTCAATCATACAAGTGCACAAAATCTTGGTGGCTCTTGTACCTTTTTATGGTGTGTTCTTCACCACCCCTTTGTTACATGAATGAAACTAAAATGTCACACAAATTCTGTCAATCCAACACCACATCTAGTAACCTGAGAATTTTGGTTATAGCACAGACAAGACAAACACATTGTCCTCCTATGTCTCTAATCCATCAACCTTGCTATATGGCCCTAATACATCCACCCTGATGACTAAATACTAAGGGTCCTATTAGGTTGGGTTCACACTACGCTTTTGCCATCAGTTTTTTTCATCAGTTTTTGCAAAAACTGATAAACGTATTCATTTGTACAGTGCGTCCATGCGATCAGCTCAGTCCAGCTTATTATTGAGGAGTACACACATCTCACTGGTTTCAGAGAATATCTGCGCTTGCAGAACTCCACCGCCATCTCCTTGGTCTTCTCAGCATTGATCCTAAGGTGGTTTGACATGCACCAATCCACATAATCGCGGTTCGATTCTTTGTACTTGTCCGTCTTTGTGTGTGGTGAGGCCTACTATTGCCGAGTCATCAGAATACTTCTGTAGGTAGCAGCTAGAGGAGTTGCACTTAAAGTTTGCATTGTGAAAAGGAAAGGAGCAAGAACTGTACCCTGAGGTGCCCCCATATTACAGATCGGTGTCTGATCCAGTCCTGGGCCCTTGCATACTGAGGTAAATTTTTGAAGTAATCTAGGATGCAAGTGAAGGTGGTGGGGAGATGACTACCATGACCAAGCTCGGGAACAAGGAAATTGCTCTCAACCACCTTTTCCCGCAGATAATCGGCAATGTCCTAGTCTGTGCGCTACAGTCCTATTTCTCTTGGCGGTGGTCCTAAGGACTACCGCAGGAGGGCTTGCAGACTACTTTGGTGCTTCCCTTTTTAATATCTCTTGGTCAGATCATTGTAGAGGCTTTCAGGGGTGCTGCACCCAGGTTCTTGATGGTGGTCGGTGCTGTGGTCCTGTTGGTTCTCCCAGGGCCAACCCTTAATACTGTTGTCCAACACATGGTGATAAAAGGGTGGGGATTCCCTTGATCGTAAGGGTACAGATTAAACAGGGCGACGAGGAGGGATGTGGTGAAGCTTACTTGACAGGCACTTGTACAATCCAGTTTCCATGCGGTTCTTTATAGGCTGAGGCAATGATGAGTTACTGTATCTGTGTAGAGGTGTTTACAGTTTCCGGCAGCTGAGTTTGTCACAAACTAGCGTAAAATGGTTTATAACCCATCCTCAGCTGCCAGTGACACTCCTATCAGGATGCCCAGGACATCCATGCCCTGATTGTATTGCACATGGTCCGACTTTTTTTTTTTTTTTTTTTTTTTTGCACCTAACCCTTTTAAGACTAAGTTGTGTAAATTCATAATTGCTCCCTGGGGAATCTGTATATGTATAAAATGGAGGAAATGTATTGGAATAACTCATATGAACAGTCACTTGACCTCTTACCATGGACATTAGTGATGAACGAATAGTGAAATATTCGATATTCGTACGATTATCTCCCGAATATTCGATCGAATATTTGATCCCATTAAAGTCTATAGGAACAAGTATAAGATTATTGAAAAACATCTATTCGACCACTTGGAGGTAAAAACCAGAAGCTGGGGGATCTGAACGCTTATCGAATATTTATCGAATATTCAGCGACCTATTCGATATTTGATCGAATACCTTATTCGATCAAATATCCGATTGAACTGTGTTCGCTAATCACTAATGGACATGGCAGAGGAAAGTTGCTGTCGTTAATACGCTGTACTATTGTACATACCTCGTTTTGTTGCCCTTATTTTATTTTCTCCTGGGCACGGAGTGGAGAGTAGGGACCACCCTTATGGTTGGGGCCACCCTGTTGAGGAGGTGGGCACCCCAAAAGGCAGAGCCAGATTATCCTTGTCAGTGCGCACTACCCCACTGACACCCTATCCACCGTTATTGTTAGGGTGGTGTTTTGGTCACCTATTTATCCATTGGTTAAGTTTTTGGTCTGACTATATTTTTTTTAGTATACCAATAATTTACTTTTTTAATAATTGGTCCAACTGTGGCTGGTCTACTTGTAAATTTAATATAAGACACTTACTTACATACCTAATAAATTCTATTACATTAAATAACCAGTGGACAGGAACCATTCTAGACCCAGCATAGACTGTATTAGGACACTGCGCACTGACCGCATTATGCTGAAGTATTACAGCTGAGACATCAAGAGGAAAAATTTCAGCAACAAAGTTTCATTGGATGGGAGGTTGTAATGTGTGGTGGTGGGAGTTACCCACATTATGTTGCATTGAGGGATGCTGAGGACTAATGGTTAAAGGGAAGCCTGTAGGGGGCAGGAGTGAGATGGGGATCCCTGCTGGAAACTAAGGGAATGAGCCATGCTGGGGACTAGGAGAATTAAGAATTAAATGGGGCTATACACTGGTTTTACCTGCTGGGGACCAGTAATGTGACTAGGTTGTTTCATCTTTACATTTTTGCTGACTCAATTATAAGAGTACAGATTATAGACTTTAACCCCTTAGCGTCCCATGACGTACCTGGTACGTCATGGTGCCGCGGGGGGTATTCAGAGCGGGGTCCCGCCAGGACCCCGCTCTGAACGGCACCGATCCCAGCTGCAATCTGCAGCCGGGCAGTGCCTCTATTAGCCGGCGCGGGTCCCGTTGCCGCGCCGGCTAATTAAGCACTTCAATGCAGCTGTCAAACCTGACAGATGCATTGAAGTGCTTTGTACTGCACGTCCTTGGTGTCTAGTGGCACGGACTCCCCCCCCCCCCCCCCCCATCCCCCCCCCCCCGTGAGGAACATGCATAACAAGTCAGTTTTACCATAGGGCGAACGGCGTAAATGCAAAACTCCCCGAAATCAAAACCAATTCGTGTTTTTTTCAATTTGACAGCGCAAATGATTTCTTTCCGGTTTCGCAGCATATTTTATGGAAAAATAATGACTTTCATTACAAAGTACAATTGGTGTCGCAAAAAATAAGCGCTCATATACGTCTCTAGGTGAAAAAATGCAAGCGCTATGGACTTTTAAACATAAAATGGAAAAAGCAAAAGCGCAAAAAGAAAATTGGCTTTGACCTTAAGGGGTTAACTAGCATGCTGTATACTTTATTCTTTCAGACGCCTCCTACAAAAAACAATTTGTGCAGAAAAGTGAATGGTAGCTAATATTGATTGGATATTGGATGATGTCCGTCCAATAATCTTGATGCTTCTTACACTCGGAACTGTCAAGGGTCAAATAGTAAGATTTCGTACTAGAATTTGATATGGAGGAAACACTGGTGGAAGAGACATATATCTTCGTTGATTCAGAGAAATCCTCTTTCCAGCATTCACCCAAAAACATCAGCACCTCAGTACATTTACTCCTATTGGAGTCTATGGCTAAGAGACCACAGAAGATGGTCAGTGCCTCGGGTGACTGTCTCCTCCATGGTTATAGTGGGTCCATCCAAAATTTTGCCACTCAGTGGGATCTGCTGATTTTCATGGAGAGGTCCCTGTCAGCAAGAAGTAAAGAACAACTCCAAAGGACCAGACGTCCAGAGAAGAGTCTAACTAATGGCTTCTAGTCGGTAACTTGCCTTATTCCTGGTGCCATGTATGATTTAGTACCTGACCTTTTTGTTGGTTGATCCCTTGACCTGGGAAAGTTATTATTTTTGAGGTGGCAGTCCTTATGGAAAACCAGGATGTTCTCTGGTTTGATATCAAGATGCAATTCTTCACCATGTCTTCTGGGAGTCTTTGAACACATTGTAAATATAACTAGAGAAAGGGAGGACATAGAAAAGGTAGCGCTCAAGGTAATTCAGGGATTTCTACTTACATTAGGTGGAATGAGGGAGCCGAGATTTCCGTATGTCGCCAGTTTCTGAGTGTATCCAAAAAAGTTGCCGGTCTTGAAGGCAACACCATATATTCCAATATTGGCATGGGATGACAGGAAGGAAATGCTGAGCTCCTTAGTGTCGCTGTCCTGTAAACCTTTTTTGCTAAAATCAATAGTTCAGGTGATTTTAAGAAACTTTTGTAATTGGGTTTATTTTCTTCCTAAAATCATTGAATATATGAAATGAACTTTCTCAAATATTGAGGTTCACCAAATTCATGTATTTTTCTAGTTTTATTGCCAATAAGTGTGACATAAAAATTGTTTTTGAACTTTTTTTTTTTTTTTTGTCGCTTTTAAGATAGAATTCATTATCTAGATAATTCTTAGAAGATCAAAAGTGTCACATCTCTATCACCTGACAGTCCTGAGTAGGGATGGTCCAAACAGAGTTCGGTTTCGTACGAACCTTAACTCTCGGTAATTATTCCCGCTGTCTGCCCGCTCCGTGCAGCGGGCGGATCCAGCGGGAGGACACCCTGGAAAACTGGATACAGCCATAGGCTGTATCCCAGTTTTCCAGGTGGTTCTCCCACTGTATCCACCCGCTCCACGGACCGGGCAGACAGCGGCAGACAGCGGGAATCTTATGCCGAGCGTTCGGGTTCATACGAACCCGAACCTGAGTTCGGACCATCCCTAGTCCTGAGGAAAATCCCCCTTGAAGTCTCCTTGCCATGTCCATTACATTGATATCTTTGAGAAGAAGAGATTTCTTAGATGCTAGTCCTTGGGTTACAGGATCTAAAAATGGAGACTTATTTTTGACTGAAGTTATTTATAACACCTGGAGACAGTTGAACAAATAGCTTTATATGCTTTTACATTCATGTCTATTTACAAATGTACATTTATTCCAGCCAATCCTCAATTTAATGTCCAGTGTAGGAATCCCATCACCTGTAGCACTACAGAATAACTTCCAGCTTCCCACATCATCCCAATGTAACCACTTATCAGTTTAACCACTTATCAGTTATCAATGTAGGCATCTACATTTTAGCGGTAGCCAAATGTTTAACTTTTTTTTTTTTTTTTTTTTCTTTTGCTCATTTGATAGTTGTCTGCAAAACTCTCAAATTTCAGAATTTCGACAAACACAAATTTTCTCATATGTAGGCATTCCCTTACCTAATTTTATAAAGTGGTTTTGTAACTTCAACTTTAAGCTGGCTTACTTGATGTATATGTTCTGTTTCTGAAAGGACCAGTCTACGTCTTGTTCAGCTAAGATCCCTGCTATGTGAATTCCTCCTTTCTGCTGATCCCCCACATAGTCCTCGTAGCACTGTCTATTTTTGGAATGGGGTCGGTAACACCAGAACCATCTTGTATAGATTTGCCTGCCAGAAAGGTTGTTAGACTGTGGGCCTTTGTCACAATCCCCGTGACTTAGGTTCTGGCTAGTAGGCAACCGGGCTCACATTGGACTGTCTTGGATCAGCTACCAACCAGAACCTAACACCAAGTTACACGTTTTCTACTGCCACCACACGTCACAATAAGGCTGACGTGACACCTTACCCTTATGCACACCTAACTACAAATTATGTCTATCACAATCTTATAGTAATCACTTACCCCTGGTAACGTTTTACTTCAGAGACATAGGGCCTTTTTAGAACACAGGAAAGCTCTTATTAAAGTGAAATTTAATATCAAATAAAGGACAGTGCATACAGTACAGGTCACAATAAAAAGAGATGGTACAAAATATACAGACACATACATACACAGTAAAAACAGTTCTTAAAATAAAAAGGAGACAAACCAGAACCTACTTTGCTATCAGGCTGTTTGGAACTGGAACGCTATGGGGATTAGCAGGAACGGCGGGGCAACACACTCGTAACAAGTTCCCCAAGTGTTGAACACTCTCCCATCATACTCCCTGGCTTATCAAGCATGGTGAGAGCAGTTGTCTCCCTCCTCTGCTCACGGGGGGGGGGGGGGGGGGGGGGGTGACTGGGACTATGCTAATGAGCTAATGGTCCATCTTTTATGACCGGAGACGCTTGCTTGAAGATTTTCAAATCCTCATAACTTGGCAGGCTCGTTTCCGATCAGCATTCCAGGGGCATCAAACTACGGGGCATCACCTGCCGGTCACGGGCATACCAACCAATCTGGTGTGTACCTGATTAGGGGAGTTACAGGTTTCCCTGGGTTCCCCTAAAGCCACTTTCTTGCTTTTACAATGGTGGGTCCCTCTCCCTACCCTGCTGACCTGTAGCAAATCTCACCTCTGGAATATGACCGCTTGTCATCTTTCTGAAGAGGTCAAATTTCTCCATAGACGTCTACAGTGACCTCTGTCTCCTGCGTGAAATCTGGATGCATATTGCAGCCAGACCTCTTTGTCGTAAAGCCATTACGCCATGAGGACGTTTTATTGCGCCCCCCCACCCCCCGGTCTGATAAGAGAACATGTTAATATCCTGGACTCACTATATGGCCCCAATCAATCTAGCCATGACATCTAGTGCCCAAAGGAAAACAGGACACCAGCTTCAAAAAGAAACAAAAAAGGTTTTGTGTGTGTAGCTTTGCCAACTATGAGTGATCAATATATATTCACTATCTTGATTAAAATATCCCTGATCATCCTCACACCTCCCCCTTTGAGATATGGCACGGGACTATTGATCCATCCATCAATATCCCACGCCATCCTCGACCACTTCGCCCTGCCGGGATAATCCATCAGCATTACCGTGATTACTTCCCTTGTGTTGGATGGTGAACTCATACTGCTGCAGCGCCAAACTCCACCTCAGCAACTTCCCGTTGTCACCAGCTACCCGGTGTAACCAACTCAGAGGGTTGTGATCAGTAATGACCGTAAATCGGCGCCCATACAGGTACGACTGCAACTTCTGCAGGGCCCACACGATGGCGAAGCACTTTCTCCACCGTGGCGTATGCTACTTCCCTAGATCGCAGTTTCCACCCGGTTAAAGTATGGGATGCTCTTCCCCTGCTGTGTTGACCTGACTGAGCACAGAGTCTAGGCCATATGCGCTGCCGTCAGTCTGGACGATGAATTGTCGGTTAAAGTCGGGGCTTTGCAAGACTGGTGTGCTTGCCAGGGCCCGCTTTAGCGCCGTTAGAGCTTGCTCACAATCTGGGGTCCAATGAATCACTTGAGGCAATTTTTTTTTTTTGGGTGAGGTCCGTTAAGGGTTTTGCAAGGGTGCTATAGCTGGGAATGAACTTCCTATAATACCCTGCAGTCCCTAGAAAGGACATCACATGCTTTTTGGTCTTGGGGGTGGGCCAGGCTACAATAGCCTCCACCTTACCTTGTTCGGGTCTCAAGGTCCCTCCCCCTACTCTGTGTCCGAGGTACTGGACCTCTGTCATAGCCATCTGACACTTTCCAGGCTTGATTGTCAGCCCAGCTGTTTGGATCCGCTGTAGCACCTGTGACAGGTGGGACAGGTGATCCTCCCAGGTCTGACTAAAACACAGTGATGTCATCCAGGTAAGCTACTGCAAACCCTTCAAACTCCTCAAGCAGCTGGTTAACCAAGCGCTTGATTGTGGCAGGGGCAAAGGGCATGACATACTCGTACAGCCCAAATGGCGTGATGAAGGCTGACCTCTCCTGGGCTTCTTTAGACATGGGAATCTGCCAGTATCCCCTACTTAAGTCCATCGTGATGTATTGGGCACCGGCAAGCTACTCCAGTAACTCTTCAATGCGGGGCATTGGATACGCATCGAACACCGTGATGGCATTCAGTTTCTGATAGTCCCCAAAAAAACGGACTTGTCCGGTCTTAAGGATAAGAACAACCGGTGAGGCCCATGAGCTATGGGATCTCTGGATCACGCCCATGCCCAACATCTCCTCTATCTCCTTCTTCATGTCTCCCTCTAAGGAGACCCGGTAGGCTGACTGTCGGATAGGGAGGTGCGCACCTGTGTCTACATGGTGCACCGTAAGGCTAGTCCTCCCTGGTTTCCCAGTGAACGTGGACAGGAAAGGGTTCAGCACCGCCCACAGCTTGGACTTCTGGGTCTCTGTTAGCTGTGGGTTCAGCTGGGCCTCGGCTAGGGTCCCCTCGGTCTTTGCGTCAGCTACAACGTCCACTAGACTGTCACTCTCCCCTTCTTCTGGCAGACTGCACACTGACATGACGCACGTGTCACGCTCCACATGGGCCTTGATCATGTTAACATGAAACACTTTGTGCATCTTGCGAACATGATCAATAGTGACGACATAGTTCATATCATTCACCCGCTGGTGAATAGAAACGCTGTTTCAACCTGTCCTGGGTATTGCGGATACCCAAGTGGCCTGCGAAGGGTATCATGGGCCACTTGCAGTAGTCGCTCCTGGAATGGATGAGGCACTACCAGCTGCCTACTCTGCACCCATTCCGGTTGATCCTCGTGGGAATCGTCTGCCTATAGAGACGGCCCTGATCCCAGGTTATCCGCGGTATCAGACTAAGCCGGGGGTGCTATCAGCCAGCTCTCTGTTTCTGTAACGTCCCATCAGTCAGCAAAGCTGCCTGAAATTGGGCCCAGTCACTTTGAGAGTTGCCAGACATCACCTCGTCTGCTCTGATGCCTTGAGTCAGCTGTGAGTTGTCAGCTGACCCTCCAGCTGCTGGTATACACACCGCAGGGGGGCTTCCACTCACTGTCAGTGGCCGCCCACTGCGCGTCACCCCAGCTATGTACTTACAATCTGTTCCGCCCACCTGCTAAGGATCAGAGGTGAGGGGAACAGATGGAAGCCTGGTACAGTCCTGGTTATATACATCAGACTCATTACCTATTTCATTGGCATCAGGATTAGTACCCATGTTTATCACATTTAAAGGGTTAGTACAAACAGTGAGGTCATCTTTATAGACCTCCGCACTAGCACCAACCAATGAGGGGGATTCACACGAAATGCTGGGAACCTGTAAATCCTCCCTGACACCAGCAGGTACATAGTGGGAGACTAAGGAACCAAGATCAGTGGCTAATAAGACATCCGTGGGAATATGATCTGTCACTCCCACCTCCCTTATTCCACTCCCAGCCCCCCAGTCAAGAAATACCCTCGCCATGGGCAAAGCGGGACTCACTCCTCCAATCCCAGTGACAGTTCGTGTTTTCCCAGGGATTAAGTCCTCTTCGTTCACCAGTTCAGGGCGAACCAGAGTGATCTCCGCCCCCATGTCCCTCAAGTCCATCGTGATTTTGTTACCCACGGTAACTGCCTGCATGTTATCACTGAGCTTCCCTCCCCGTCCACCCACAAACAAAACAGTAGATGGGGAAACCGATGATTTGGGCACAGGGGTTGGTTTCTTCCCCTCGGGACAGTCTTGACTCATATGTCCCCCTTTGCGACACATAAAACAGATGCGGGTATCAGCAGCAGGTTTGGTGGGGACCACAGGGGTAGAACCCCCAGAGGGTCGAGTAGCAGGGACAGAGTTGGTAGAAGTCTGCTTAGCCCCTTTCCAGCTGGTCACTGCCGGCGTCTGATAATGCAGGGCCCGATTGGCAGTGTAGGTGTTGGCCAGCTTGGCTGCTTGCGCTGCGTCTCTTGGTTTTTGGTCCAAGATGAACTGACGAACTTCTGCGGGACACAGGTGCAGAAACTGATCCTTGACCATCATGTCTTTGAGATCCTCAAAGGTATGGATAGACAGTCCTTTGATCCACTGGTGAAAGTTGGTGTTCCATCCATCAACAACATCTGCGTAACTGTCATGAGGTCCACGCTGCATAGCCCGAAGTAGTTTCCGATACATCTCTGGCGAGAGATTGTATTTCTGGATGAGGGCTTGCTTAATGGCCTCATAGTCACAGTCCTTGTCTCTGGGCAAGGATACAAAAACCTCCAGGGCTTTGCCTCTCAGTCCTGGGGTCAAGTACCGCGCCCACTGCTCACAAGGCAACTGGTACTGTCTGCAAATTTTTTGAAAGCCTCGGAGAAACGTGTCCAGGTCCCCATCCTTCTCAATCACCGGGAAGTGATCTAAACGGGGTTTAAGGTGTCCCGCCTCACTGGACTCACGGTTGGGTGTGAAATTACTGGACCTCTGGGCACGTGCTAGTTCCAGCTGATGCTGCCGCTCTGCCTCTGCCTGTCGTGCGGTGAATTCTTGTTCAGCTTGGCGTTCGCGTGCTGTGAATTCTCGATCAGCCTCCTGCTGTCGTGCTGCCGCTGCTGCAAATTCCCGTATGAGCTCCAACCGCAAAGCTTGGGCGCAGTCGGTCATCTGTTGGAGAATCAAAGGTAAAGGAGAGTCAGTACCATTCAGGGGACTGGCGCCACCGATACGTTGGTGCCCCATTGATTCCAGAGACGGACCCTCTTCTGCCTCCGATGACTGTGTGGAGACCATAGGCCGCTTTGGCCGGGCATCATCTTCCATCAATGCTTGGATCAGCTGGTCTTTACTGCGATTCCCTCCTTCCAGACATCTTTGCTCGCAAAGGCTGCGTAGCCCATCTCTCGTGTAATTTCGATATGCCTCCGCCATTTTGGCAGGGATTTGCGAAATAAAAGATAGGATAGAAGAACAGAGAACAGGGGAGGGGGGAAAACTGTTTCACATATATGTCTGTTATAACAAAGTGTATGCACTGAGAGCCTTCCTGTAGACCAGAGGTCTTAAACTTGCGGCCCTCCAGCTGTTGCCAAACTACAATGCCCATCACGCCTGGCTTTAGCTTTGGCTGTCCAGGCGTGATGGGAATTGTAGTTTGGCAACAGCTGGAGGGCCGCGAGTTTGAGACCCATGCTGTAGACTGAGAGTCTGCTACAGAGAACTCAGCCCTTAAGTGTACGGAGCAATTTATTACTCCAGACTTAATGTTCTAAGATATCCCACCGCTGCCACCAATTTGTCACGATCCCCGTGACTTAGGTTCTGGCTAGTAGGCAACCGGGCTCACCTCGGACCGTCTTGGATCAGCTACCAACCAGAACCTAACACAAAGTTACACGTTTTCTGCTGCCACCACACGTCACAAGGCTGACGTGACACCTTACCCTTATGCACACCTAAGGCAACTACAAATTATGTCTTATCACAATCTTATGGTAATCACTAACCCCTGGTAACGTTTTACTTCAGAGACATAGGGCCTTTTTAGAACACAGGAAAGTGCTTATTACAGTGAAATTTAACATCAAATAAAGGACAGTGCATACAGTACAGGTCACAATAAAAAGAGATGGTACAAAATATACAGACACCTACATACACAGTAAAAACAGTTCTTAAAATAAAAAGGAGAAAACCAGAACCTACTTTGCTATCAGGCTGTTTGGAACTGGAACGCTATGGGGATTAGCAGGAACGGCGGGCCAACACACTCATAACAAGTTCCCCAAGTGTTGAACACTCTCCCATCATACTCCCTGCCTTATCAAGCATGGTGAGAGCAGTTGTCTCCCTCCCTCCTCTGACCTCACAGGGGGGGTGACAGGGACTATGCTAATGAGCTAATGGTCCATCTTTTATGACCAGAGGCGCTTGCCTGAAGATTTTCAAATCCTCATAACTTGGCAGGCGCGTTTCAGATCAGCATTCCAGGGGCATCAAACTATGGGGCATCACCTGCCAGTCACTGGCATGGGTCATGGTGTGTACCCGATTAGGGGAGTTACAGGTTTCCCTGGGTTCCCCTCGAGCCATTTTCTTGCTTTTACAATGGTGGGTCCCTCTCCCTACTCTGCTGACCTGTAGTAAATATTACAGCTTGTCTTTCTGCTTGGAATATTACAGCTTGTCTTTCTGAAGAGGTCAAATTTCTCCATAGACGTCTACAGTGACCTGTCTCCTGCGTGAACTCTGGATGCATATTGCAGCCAGACCCCTTGTTGTAAATTCGTAAAAAGGCTTGGAGATCAGCTCACCCCACATGAATGGAGATGCATGCGTAACACGGGTGTCAGGAAAAAAGCGGAGCACGTGGATAGAGATGCGGGCCGTATCCCGTGTGTACAAATCCAACGTAGAAATGTTCCACAGCTCCTTGTGGTAGTAGGAAAAAACTTTATTGGTACATACAAAAATAAATAAAAACTGGTTAAAAAAAAACTGGTTAAAACCACGCCGACGCGTTGCGGAGGCAGCCCTCCTTAATCATGGCAATAAGTATATTACATAGTGAACCTTTATATAGTTTGTAGGATGTACCTGTTACCACTAACCCCTCCCCCAGGAAGGGTGGGGGGGGGGGGAAGAGGGAGAGGAACGCCCCCCTCGGAAAAGAGTGCCGAGGAACTGCAAATAATGCATAGCAAATAACAAATAACAAATGACAAATAAGTAATAAATGTATGGTAACAAAACATGTAGGTAACAACCAGGCATATTGCAGTGAAGAGCGGAGCAAGTAGAATAGATATGTATGTGGGTCTCAAAAGATGTAGAATAAATCTGTCTTGAGATTCATACCCTGGGGAAACCGTGTGGCCAAGTTCAATATCCAGTATGCTTCCCTTTTCCTAAGGAACTTGACCCAATCTCCTCCTCTTGGGGGTTTATTCACTTTTTCTATAGCTATTATTTTGAGGGTACTGGTATCGCCCCCGTGACATCGGTGAAAGTGTCTGGATAAACCAGACATAGATTTGCTCCCAAGGAGGGGGGTTGTGGAGCGAATGTCCCGCATGTGTTGAGCAAAGCGAACCTTAAGTTTCCTTACAGTGGACCCCACATATTGGACATGGCAGGAAGAGCATTCCGCCAATACACTAAATGTGTACTGGCGCAATTAATAAAGCTCTTGATCTTATAGGAGCTCCCCGTAGTGTGGGACACAAAAGAATGATTTTTAACTGTAAACATGCACATTGGGCATCTAGGGGCGGCACATTTAAAGAAGCCGGTCATATTGAGCCAATTTCCCCTATTCTTAGGGTGGTAGTCAGATTTGAGTATTGATGGAGACAGCATATTTCCCAGGGTTTGGCCCTTCTTGGCTACACACTTGACCCCCCCTATAAGTGCTTGTTCGCACAATTTGTCTTGGAACAAGATAGGTATATTTTTAGTGATGATGGTTTGGATGTCCTTAAACTGTGGGCTAAAGGGGGTAGAGAAAATTAATGGATGTTTATGGTCTGCTGTGTGCTCTGTTTGTTTACGTCTGTCTATAAGATGATATGCTCTATCATGACTCTCAGCGATATTACGTGCTCTGTTGATGTTATGGACACTGTAGCCACGATTACGTAGTCTGTCAGACAATTGCGTTGCAGTGGCCAAGTGCGCTTGTTCAGTAGTGCAATTGCGTATAGCCCTTATGAATTCCCCGATGGGGAGATTTCTGGTTACATGTTTGGGGTGACTGCTGTGAGCATGTAATATCCCATTGCCCGCAGAGGGTTTTCTGTATAGTGTACTGGTAATTTTACCCCCCTCTAAGGATAACAGAACATCCAAAAAGGAAATGGAATGGATTTCGTACTGGAAAGTAAATTTTAAATTAAGTGTTACCATTAATGTACTTAACAAAATCCTTAGCCCTCTCAACAAAATCCTTAGCCCTCTCACCGTCGCCCGCCCATACTAGGAGGAGGTCGTCTATGTACCTGCCATACCAGAGGATGAGTCCGCGGTATGGATTGTGTACATTGTGCAGGACAACCTCCTCCCAGTATGACATGTAGATATTGGCGAGCGACGGGGAAAAAGCAGACCCCATAGGGCAGCCCCTGACCTGAAGGAAAAATTCATCTCTGAACTGGAAAGTTATTGGACAGTAAAAAGTATGTGACTTCCAGGATGTACGTACAGAGGGCATTACTGTAATTGCTGTACTTGTGCAGATGGTATGATAATGCAGTGATGGAGAGGTCATGTGGCAATGATGGGTAGAGTGCCACCACATCACATGACAGCCAGGTGGCATCATGTATGGGTGGCAGTCCATCCAATGCGGCAAGAAGACTTTTGCTGTCACGGATGAACCCTATGCTGCGTGTGGCCAACTGCTGTAAAAGGGTATCTAGCCATGTGCATAGAGGTTCAAGTAAGGAGCCGATGCCCGAGACTATCGGGCGAAGGGGTGGGGAAAAAAACCCCCTTATGAGTTTTTGGTAGGGCATGAAATACAGGGACTCTCGGAAACTGGGGCATCATGTATTTGAGTTGTTTGGGGGTCAAAAAACCTCCCTCTTGCCCTGTGTCCAGAATGTCCTGTAACTTCTTTCTCACTGTACAGGTGGGGTCCGAGGAGAGTGACCTATATGTGGAGGTGTCACCCAGGATGGTAAGAACCTCCCGGACATAAAGGTCCCTGTCTAGGACAACCACCGACCCTCCCTTATCCGATTGGCGTATGGAGAGATAAGGGTTAGAGATCAAGTCCTTCAGGGCAAGCCTCTCCCCATTGGACAAGTTATATTTACCAGTTTCGGCTCGGGACCTATGTGCAAGTGCAGTCAACTCCTCCTCGACTTTTAACCAGTTTTTATTCATTTTTGTATGTACCAATAAAGTTTTTGCCCTTGTTGTAAAGCCATTACGCCATGAGGACGTTTTATTGCGCGCCCCCCCCCCCGGTCTGGTAAGGGATAGGAGAACATGTTAATATCCTGGACTCTCACTACATGGCCCCAATCAATCTAGCCATGACATCTAGTGCCCAAAGGAAAACAGGACGGGGGGGGGGAAGCTTTGCCAACTATGAGTGATCAGGGATATTTTAATCAAGATAGTTAATATATATTGATCATGCTCACAGCCTAGACTTGGCGTGAATAGATCAGAATAAAAATAAGTAGTCCGTTTCCAAATATCAAAAATTATGGATTTAACTATTAGAAAGAATGATTAGAATGATTTCCACATAGCCTTAGGGCTTTATCCAACTTAGCAGCCACCGCTAATCAAATGCTGAAAGTTCGGGTTCGGATGGACTCTAGCATCCTCGAGGTTCGCTCATCTCTAGTCTCTAACCTCTAAGGAATGGCCTAGCAGCATCCTAGAATATTCTGCTTGCCTCAACATCTCAAAACAAGTTCTTGCCTGATAGAAATGCTGCAATGCAGTAGTAGCTAACTTGTTTTTTTGTTTAATACTGGGAGAACATGGCCTTAGTCTTGTACAAGTGTACTATATAGATACATTATAATTTGTAACATCTCCGGATTAGCATGGTCCATACTATCCCCAACTAGTGATTAATAATTGAGTTAGTATGTTTTTCAAGCCCCCCTGCTTATGCTTAAGGATTATATGCTTTAATCATAACCACTCTATTATACTTATTCCTCTTTCGTGTCACATCCGTATCACATTCATCCTCATGCAGATTCCTGATTCTCCGGGACAGTGCTAGATTCCTTTGCATAGATTGTCCCTTCGTGAAGACTTGCAATAGACTTGGAATACTGCATTTGTTTTCGGACTCTCAGATAATGCTCTCCTTTGTCTACCTCCGCCTTAATTTGTTTATATACGTTCCTGACCTTCCACATTACAAAGACTTGATACAAAACACAAAAAACAACAATGATCACAATTGGGTGCGTCAAGATATTAATCAGCTTTTTATGTAGAAGATTCCGACTAGAGATTAGTGGTGGCTGCTGAACTTGGATAAAGCCCTAAGGCTATGTGGAAATCATGGATATAGTCATTGGCTGTATCCATGCTTTCCAGATAACCTTAGAGCTTTATCCAAGTTCAGCAGCCCCAGCTAATCAAATGCCGAACGATCTGGTTCGGATCGACTTTAACCCAAACCCAGTTCGCTCATCTCTAATTCCGACCACATATATTCAGATTTTGTTTCAGATTTTTCCACCATTGGGATCCCGCCATTTCATACTGGATCTGATGTAACTGTCATTGTTCTTGATGAAACTCTTTCAGCTGTTTTCATACTTAATAATCGATCTCTTTATCTATCGATCTCATCTGTCCACTCTTCCAATGGGAAATGATCAATTTGGGAAATGATCAATTTGTCAAATTTAACTGTACAGGCAGGCTTCTCAAATATTCAGTATTCATACTTGAAATATTAAACTTCTCTTTATTTATTTCAAGATATTTGACATCCCCTTCCATACAAGCCAGTCCTTATGACAAATTCCTTACATGAGCAGTTTACAAAGATTCACCAGGTCTCTACCTGAACCTACGGTCTCTATCCCTGCCTGGCGCATGCTGTAGGATTATGGAAACTAGAGTGATAGATTTTATCCTGACCTGATAAACACAGTACCTTTTAGTCTCAAAGTGAAAACGGTCTGAAATATCCAATTGACTTGCTTTGCACTCAAAGGAACCACCAAAGATGTTACTGGTACAAAGATTTGTTCTCCTGCCACAGGTATTAAAGACGTTCCAACACGTTCCGGTCGCATCCAGCCCACTTATTATTCCATAGATCTAAATGACCAAGACTAAAGCCATATAACTCAGGCAAACTTTTTAACAATCCCAGGGGTACTATTCCACTTTGCATAACTTGTGCTATTGTTTTAAGATTAGTGGAATATTCTATTTGTATTTCTAGACTGGCCTGTGACACCAGTTTCCTTGACTTTTTTTTTTTAAATATTTATTTGTATAGCGCCAACAGATTCCGCAGCGCTTATTTAAATATTAAAATACATTACAGGTTATATGTTAAATTTTACAATGAATAAATTAAAATACCAAATTAGTGACCTGCTCTCAAGAGCGTACAGACTACGATGGCTGGGAGTAATGAGAGGCAACAAGTGCTTTATTTGTCAATGTTCCAGTCATTGTACATAGAATTTCTAAGTGCCTATAGGTGACTGGGAGAGCCAGTCACAAGCCATTTTGAGCTCTGATAACAAGGGCAGTGTAACTAGCACCGAAGAAGTTGTAGAGAGGATGGAGAAGGAATAGCAAAGGGAGATGAGATTACGAAATGTTATAAGCACACCTGAAGAGATGGGTCTTCAGGGCACGCTTGAAACTGGGGATGTTGGAAATAAGTCTGAGGTCTTTGGGTAGGGAGTTCCAGAGAACTGGTGCAGCACAAGAGAAGTCTTGGAGGCGGGAATAAGAAGTTCTGATTAAAGAGGTTCGTGTAAGGTCATTAGCAGAGCACGGGAAGGATGGTAGGTGGAGATGAGGGGCAGAGTTGTGGAGAGCTTTATGGGTGAGGGTGAGGAGTTTAAACTGTGTTCTATATTTAATGGGTAACCAGTGCAGTGACTGGCACAGAGGGGAGAAGTCGGTATAGCGGCTGGAGAGGAAGATTAGCCTGGCTGCTGCGTTCAGGATAGACTGGAGATTAGTAGGGAGTTACAGTAGTCAAGACTGGAATGAATCAGGGCGACAGTCAGTGTCTGAGCGGTATCAGTGGTGAGAAATGGGCGGATTCTGGAGATGTGTTTGAGATGAATATGACAGGAGCGTGCAAGAGCTTGGATATAGGGAGTTAAGGATAGATCGGAGTCTAGCATAACCCCCAGACATCGAGCTTGATGCACAGGAGTAATGATTGTACCGCAGACAGAGTGAGATGTCGGGTTTAGGTTTGTTAGATGGAGGAAATACAAGAAGTTCAGTTTTTTTAGAGAGATTAAGTTTGAGGAACAAAAAGGTCATAGTGTTAGAGAGAGCAGATAGGCAGTCACTTGTATTTTGCAGGAAGGCAGGGGAGATGTCGCGGGAGGAGGTATATAACTGGGTGTCATCAGCATAGAGATGGTATTTTAGGCCAAACCTGCTGATGGTCTGACTGAAGGGGGCTGTATAGAGGGAGAAGAGAGGACCCAGGACTGATCCCTGGGGAACCCCAACAGAGGTAAGGGAGAGGTAAGGGAGAAGTAGAGCCCGAGAAGGATACACTGAAAGAGCGGAGAGAGAAATAAGTAGAAAACCAGATGAGAACAGTCCTTAAGACCAAGAGAGCGGAGCATGGAAAGGAGAAGCTGGTGGTCCACAGTGTCAAACGCTGCTGAGAGATCCAAGAGAATCAGCAAGGAGTAGTTTCCTTGTGACTTGGCCTTCAGCAGGTCGTTTGACACCTTGGTGAGAGCAGTTTTAGTAGAGTGAAGGGAATGGAAGCCAGACTGTAGAGGGTCAAGAAGAAAGTTATCAGAGATAGCGAGTAAGGCGAGAGTAGACAAGACATTCCAGGAGTTTAGAAACAAAGGGGAGATTGGAGACAGGTCGATAGTTGGCTGCACAGGATGGGTCTAGAGGTTTTTTTTTTTTTCTCAGTAGCGGGGTAATTACAGAGTGCTTGAATGAGGAGGGAAAGATACCAGAGGAGAGGGGAGGGAGAGGTTGAATATTTTGGTAGGGGAGTAGTGACAGCGGGAGAGAGGGACTGGAGGTGGTGTGAGGGCACAGGGTCACTAGGGCAGGTAGTAGGATGAGAGGAGGAGCTTGGCGACTTCTTCCTGTCACTGTATCAAAAGGCGAGAGTGAAGAGAAGGTGGGAGAGGGGATGGGATCTATGGGGCTTTGGGGCTGGGAGGTGATGTCAGAACGGATGGTGTCAATTTTGGATTTGAAGTAGGAGGCCAAATCTTCATTGCAGAGGTCAGTGATGGGTGACTGAGCCTTGGGCTTGAGAAGAGAATTAAAGGTGTCGAAAAGGCGTTTTGGATTTTTTGACAGTGAAGAGATGAGGGAGGTGAAATGATGATTGGCGAGGTGAAGGGCAGAGTAATAAGATTTGAGGGTGAATTTGTAATGCATGAAATCTGTGGAGGTTCTCTATTTCCTCCACTTTCAGCCGTCCTAGAGCACCGCCGAAGAAAGCGAGTTTCTGGGGTGTGCCAGGGCTGCCGGCATCTGTGGCGGGGTGTGCGGAGAGTAAGGGGGCTACAGAGTCTAGGGTAGTTTTCAGGGTGTTGTGGTAGTGTTGTGCGGCCGTGTTTGGGCAGGTTAGGGATGAGATTGGGGACAGGGAGGATTGTAGGGAGTCAGCAGGGAAAGCAGTGTCAGATGGTTGTAGCCAGGTTTCAGTGAGAGCCAGAAGGATTTAGCGATGAAAAGATTATGAATCTCTGAGTTTGTTGCACACGGAGCGAGAATTTAGGAGAACCCTGCGTTAAAAGACACTGGAGAGAAAGAGGGAGCAGAAGATGGCAGACAGCAGTTCTTGGTGAAGCTAAGAGTTATTTTGAGGGAAGTAAGAGGAGGTCACTAGCGAGGGAGAAAGGTGGGCCAGGATTAGGAGAGATGTCACCAGCAGCCAGAAGCAGAAGGATAGAGAGAGACAGCAGGTGGTTAAGCAGGAGGTTAAGAGACTTGTGACAGCGACTTCTGTGCTGCACAGTGGAAGGAAGTAGAAGACAGCACGTCCAGGAATAAAGTTGAAAAAAGTGTTTTAATGACACACCAGTACGCGACGTTTCGGCTGTATAAGCCTTTCTTAAGCAGTGAAAGGCTTAAACAGCCGAAACGTCGCGTACTGGTGTGTCATTAAAACACTTTTTTCAACTTTATTCCTGGACCTGTTGTCTCCTACTTCATTGCTGGACTTTATACCACCCTGGGCCAGGGTGGAGAGACGGGCACCCACCTCAACCACATTGGGTTTGTGCTGTTGTAAGATTTTTTTCCTTGCACAGTGGAAGGAGTTACAGGGAGGTGAGTAAGAGTGTACAGGGCATGGGAGCCATACATAGGGGAGGAGAGGAGAGAGGGGCTGATGTAGAGTTGTGTTTTCTCTCTATCCTACCCACCCTCCATCCGCACTGAAAATCAAGACATGTAGATGAGGGCAGATAAAAAGTTGAGGAAATATTTCATGGTTAAGTAGTTTGTCACTTAAAAAAGTATGTTTGGAGAGCTGTTCATTCTGTTCAATTCTGATCCAATTCTGGCCTAATTCTAAATATTACACTTAAAGTTGGCATTTTAAGATGTTCTATAATGAGACCAGGGTCTACAATGAGACCTTAGATCTAAATTTATACTTGGAGGGAAGTTGAATCAGACTTGATCAGAACTCAGGTGTGAAAATGGGTGAAGATAGAGCAGATGGGAGAAGCTCATCAGCTGGGAAAAGAAAGACAGTGCTGTGCTATGTTATACACAATCAGACATACTAATAAATGATCTATAATGAGACCAGACTTAATCATTTCCCGTTGTTGCACATTGTAGCTATACTCATAATTTAGTGATAAGCGAGTGCTAAAAGGCTCGGGTGCTCGTTACTCGAGACTAATATCTTCCGATACTCGAGTGCTCATTTCGAGTAACGAACCCCATTGAAGTCAATGGGAAACTCGAGCATTTTTGCAGGGGACCCAAGTTCGGTAGAGGGAAGGTCGTGTGAAAACCTGTCAACCTCAGAAAATGATGGAAACATAACTGAAATGGACTCGAAACAGCAGGGGCAGCATGTATGGATGCCTGAGGCTGCCTAATTGTACTATTATGCCAAATTCTAGTCAACAGCCTGGTTAAAAGAAGTAGGCATATGAACCACCCAAAAACTCAGCCTGACACAGCATGGCAGTGAGAACACAGGGAACCATTAAAATAGTTAGTATATGATGAACCACCCAAAAACTAACCCACCCACCGCAGCTCCATCCTCCTCTTCTTTTGTATATACAGAGCTGAAGAACCCATTAAGTAACTCTGCTTTCTCCTCATCCCCAGTTATTAACTCCCCATCACCATTGTCTATTCAACTGACAATTTATCACCTCAGTAATGTTAGGGGGTCTATAGATTACACCAAGAATAATTCTTTCACTCTTCCTCCCTCTGTAGTTCTACCCACAATGATTCCACATCAGTCATCACCTGCTATTGCATCTTTTACACTAACTTTAATAATATTTCTGACAGACATACTCCTCCTCCCCTTCTGCCCACCTGGCACTTCTGAACAACGCAAATCCCTGAATATTGACAGCCCAGTCATGTGAGGAGTCCAGCCATGTCTCCGTCACACCAACCACACCAATGGACTCCTCCAGAACCAAGACCTCTAGCTCCCCCATTTTGCTGGCTAGACTTCTGGCATTAGTAACCATACACTTTCTTATAATGAAGCGGTTAAATTCGATTGTTATATAAATAGGATTTATTACTGTGCTGTGACTACAATCATCCCCACTGTTCATCCGCAACAGATGGATCTCCCTATCCACTGCTCTTATCCTCCCCCCACAGGACCCTTCTCCCTATCCACTGCTCTTATCCTCCCCCCACAGGACCCTTCTCCTCCCTCCTCAATGTTCTGTTCCCTCTCTAACCTATCCGCCACTATATTACATACTACATTGTCCTCCCTCCACATCCCTAGTTTAAAAACCCCTCCACCCCTTCTAGGATTCTCTCCCCCAGCACAGCGGACCCCCTTCCATTCAGGTGCAAATTATCTGTGGAAAACAGTTTGTACCTCAATAAATTCAGCCCAGTGCTCTAAAAACCCAAACTCTTCTCTACACCATGACTTGAGCCATGCATTTAACTCCCTAAGCTCCCACTGTCTTTCCTGCGATGCGCATGGCACAGGCAGTATTCCAGAGAATACCACCTTGAAGGTCCTTCCCTTAGCACCTAGTTCTCTAAAACTTATTTTTAATAGACCTCCACCTACCTTGTATCCTGTCATTAGTTCCCACATAGATCACGACACCTGGGTCATCCCCAGCCCCCCAAGTAATTTATCCCCCTTTTCACCACATGCCGAACGCTGGCACCAGGGAGACAGCAAACCATTCGGTTGAGGCGGTCTTGGTGACATTATTCTAGCAGTCTTCCTGAGAATCCCCTACAACCACTAGCTGTCTAGGCCTACCTACAATACCATCCCGCCCACTACTAGTTGGACTGTTCCCCCGGCTGTTAGGGAGAACCGTATCCACTAGTGCTGCCATTTTGGACACTGATGCCCTTGCATGATCACCTAACTTGGCAATTTTGCTTGGGTATACAGCAGGAGAAGTGGCCTTCCTTTTCCTGGATCCCTTGCTGGTCCCTCTAACTACATTAACCCAGCTACTTGGGCCTCCTGATCCAGATCACCACCCTCCTTCTCTACCCCACTAACTTCCTTCTCAGTGAGCAGAAGTTCCCTCTGAAGGTTGTTAATTTCCCAGTGTTGCAATATACCTCTCCAGATCTCTAACTCGAGCTTCTAGATGGGCAACATGCTCACATCTGTCACAGTGGTACTCACCCTGAAACCCCTAGTCCAGTTGTGCGTACATGCGGCAGACTGCGCACTGAATAAAACATCCCATCTCACTAGCCATTATCAGTGCAAAAAAAGTGAAAGAAAGATTTAGCACTTACCAGAACTGTTAACTCCTTTTAACTCCCCTTTAACTCCACTTACACAAACCACTTGACAGCAAACCTATAGTGAAACAACTGTTATCAACCTGAATCCTTTCTATTTGGGCTTTCAATTTGAAATTTACTTAAATTTCCAGTCCACCCTATCCCTTTGTTTACCTTTTTTTATGTAGAAGACCTGGAAATCCATTGGTATAACAATATTTTATCTTCCTTTAGACTTTTTAACTGCCTCAATCGGTAAAGGTAACCTGGTGCCCCATTGTACTTCTTGAATGCTAACATTTGGACTAATGACACTTATTTTAGGAGCTATACTATTTGACACAAACTCTATTTACCTTTACATTAGCCCTAGCAAATGGAAAAACAAGCGTCCTGCCCAGTCCTCATCCGTATCTTTGTTACCCTTTCAGGATCTACATGTACCAAATTCTTGAAATTGTGGTATCTTTTATATCGATTCCCCTGTTTGTTTGTTTTTTAGCACCTAACCCTTTGACTATTGTATGTTTTTTAGCACCTAACCCTTTGACTATTGTATGTAAGTTCATAATTGCTCACTCCCTGGTGAACCTGTATGTGTATAAGATGGAGGAAATGTGTTTGGAATAACTCATGTGAACAGTCCTTATACCTCTGGCCATGAACATGAATTCCTGATATTGCACAGAAAAGGAGCTATTGTGATTTACTTTTTTTTTTTAATATTGTACATACTGTACCCTGTTTCGCCTGATTTTTTTTTTCTCCTGGGCACTTAGTAGAGAGTAGGGACCGCCTCCGTGGTTGGGGCCACCCTGTTAAGGAGGTGGGCACCCCAAAAGGCAGGGCCAGATTATCCTTGGCAGCTATAGTGTGCACTACCCACTCCCTATCCCACTACTGACACCTTTATCCACTTTTTTTTTTTTTTTTTTTTTGTTGGTCACCTATTTATCTATAAAGTTTGGTCTGACGATTTTTGTGCACCAATAAGTTAGATTTTAATAGGTCCAACTGTGGCTGGTCTACTTGTAATTTAATACAAAAGACTACTTACATTTATACATTCTATGACATTAAAGAACAACCAGTGGATAGGAACCATTCTAGACCCAGCTTAGAGATCATGTAGAGGAACCTTTTCAGCAACAGTAAGTTTCATAGGATGCGAGGCAGGAAGAGGGGGGCTGTAATGGGTGAAGGGGGAAGTTACCCATATGTTTTGGAGAGCGATTCTGGGGACTAATGATTAAAGGGAAGCCCTGGAGGGGGCCAGAAATGTGGTGAGAAACCCTTCTGAAGACTAAAGGGAGAGAGCTGAGCTGGGCACTTGGAGGTTTAAAAATTAAATGGGGAGACATTGGAATTAGACTGTCAAATATGACACAAGTGATGGGACTTATTTTTTTTTTTTTTTTTTGTCTTCCATCTTTGTGTACTATTAATTTTTGCGGACTTAAAGACTTTAACCAACTTTCTGTATACTTTATTCTTTCCGACACTTAAAAAAAAAAAGCCCCCAACTAAAATTTGTGCAAAAAAGGAATGTGAAAGTCGTTGTAGCTGAGTGAGGTGGCGTCTCTGACCGGATTTGATCCCTTGTGCACACATCCACATTGTCGCTAATGGAATCCCAAAAAAGTCTAACCATATCCGGCTGCGTCACCATTAGCCCTATTACCTCAAGATGTAATGATCTGCACAAGTACGAAGTCTATCATGTAGTGTTCACAATAATCATTTTTTTTTTTTTTTTTTTTTTTTTCACGAACGTTATGTCTTAATATCTAGGTGTGTGTGTACGAGAATTAGGGGCAAGTGGCTTGTAATGTGTATTTGCCTTTAAAAAAAATCACTGGAATGATATTTTTGTGAAATGGGTTATGATGGGAATTAGAAACTGTATTTTCCCCCTTACCCCGCTATATGGAAGAAATTATAGACTAGATAGAGAAGATTGGCAGTGACAGAGATGAAGAAATTGGAGAAAATCTGCCACTACAACTAAATGGAGGGAGGGAGGGAGGCATGCATGTGACTCAACGTTCTATTCCTATCAAAGTGGATGAATGGCTATCTAGAATGACTTGTATATAGAATAAAAAGAGGGCATGTGTCTTTGACTCTTTCCCATTTGGTAAATTGAGGGGGGACACTGCACAATGTCCAATACTTTATTGTGTGACTAGTATATAACGTGTGCAGAAATGTTAGTGTAGCATGTGGTATGATGTATAGTGTAGGGGACCTGTGCTGTGCTCTTTAAGATCTTCTGGGGGCTTATATACATTTTGTAGACATTTTTGTAATCTTTCCACTATAAGAACATCTTGGCACTTTTTACCCATATGGACATGGCGGAGCTCTTTCTAATCTAACGCACAAATCATGGATAGGCTTTTGTTTACTTTGCTGCCCAAAATCTGTATCTAAAAACTATACAGCAAGTAGACAGAGCTGCCGCTTGGCACAAAGGACACCTACAAGGAAGAATAGTAATGATAGAAACCATCAGATATACTTAAGACTCATTCCAATAAGTTATTCTTACCTGATTCATGGAGGTGAAGCTGCCAACTGTTTCTATGAAGGCCTTAATCCAATTACCACCTCTGTCCCGACAGAACTCATTAAAGAACACTTAAAGATAATGGATGATGTCCGTCCAATGATCTAGATGCTACTTAGCCTCAGAATTGTCTGGGGTCAAATGGTAAGATTCTGTACTAAGATTTGACATTGAGGAAACACTGGTGGGAGAGATGTATGTTGGCTAGGATCCCTCAGATGAATTTTGTTTCTGAGAAATCCCCTTTTCAGCATTCACCCAAAACATCAGCACCTCAGTACATTTACAGCTTTTATTAGAGTCTATGGCTAAGACCGCTCAACATTGTCAACACCTTAGGTAAATGTCTCCTCCATTGTGACAGTGGGTCCATCCTTCCAAAATTGTTCTGCCACTCAACAAAATTACAATATTCCTAGTTGGTGGGATCTGCTGATTTCCATGGAGAGGTCTGTCAGTAAGACGTAAAGGACAACACCAAAGGACCAGACGTCCAGAGAGGAGTCTATAACTAATGGCTTCTGGTCAGTAAGTTGTCTCATTTCTGGCGCCATGTATGATTTTAGAGCCTGACCTTCTGGTGGTTGTTGATCCCTTGACCTGTGAAAGTACAAAGTCATTAATTTTGAGGTGGCAGTCCTTATGGAACACCAGGAAGTTTTCTAGTCTGACATAAAGATGTACAAGTCCTTTTACACTCCATGAAGACCAGGGCACTGGAGATCTGTAAAACGCAATTCTTTACCACGTCTTTTGGGAGTCCTTTCTGAAATAGAGGGAAAAAAAATTACCAACACAATGGAAATAATATTACTATGGGAAGAGAGGACATAAAGAATGTAGGACTCTTGGTAATTCAGGGATTTCTACTTCATTAGGTGGTATGAGGGAATGGAGATTTCAATGTGTTGCCAGCTCCTGTGTGTATCCAAAGAAATCGCCAGTCTTGAAGGCAATGCCATATATTCCAATAATATTGGGATGACAGGAAGAAAGATGCTGAGCTCCTTAAGGAAGAAGGATTTGGTTGTCTTTCCTATGCAGGAGCTTTATGGCCATTGGTTGACCTGTTAATGAAAAGAACACAATAAATTGTACATACATCACTATCCCTGAATCACCCCTATTTCTAATCCATGGAGATTATGTCCTGTCTTTATCTACATACTATTCCATAGCTATAATGATGGATCATTGACCACACTTGCTTGTTACCTTCTCTATCACCATGAGTACAGACCCAAAGACTCAATGTCCAAGCTCTTACATAAGATGGAAGGTGTTTTCTAGATCCATCTCCCGCAGACCCTGGGAGGCCACGGAGACTAGTTCTTCCAGGATGTCCTGAACATTTTGCATGCTGGAAGCCATTGTGTAGATGGTAGAAAAAATGTTATGATTGGTTAAATCTTATGGGGATGTACCAGGCCTACACAAACCAAAGCAGCACATACACATGAAATATCAGAATTCCATAGCTTTAGATTCTTGCCCATGTATGCACTGACCTTAATGAACAGCCAGCAGAGTAGTAAGATATAGACCAATGTACAGCCTATACATGTAATACACGTAGAGGCTATTATAACCATCTACATGATCCTGGTAACACACGTAGAGGCTATTATAACCATCTACATGATCCTGGTAACCTAAGTATCTATACAGACCAAGCATAATGTCATTGATTTTTCCCTCATGCTTCATCCAGGCATAGGGTATACTGAATGTGAACTATGTCTTCTGAAGCTACCAATCGACATTGTCCATACACACTATACAAGACTTACATAGTAAATAAACTCACAGAAGTGTAAATCTATGTAGTAAAAAAATTAATATAGATGTAGAAATATTCATGGTAAATAAGAGAAGACAGTATATTACCATGAAGTTAATGCTGAGTTCAGAACTGAACAACAAATCCTTCACCAAAAGCGAAGTGTCAGGGAGGTAGAAGTAGTCTTTGGAAGCCAAGGAGGTGAAGAATAAGGAGCAATGAGCTCCCTGTTTGAAGGGAAATAAACATTCCCTTTCCCACATTCCTGGAGTTGAAGCCACCAACAAATTTTATGAAGGACTCTGAAGAATGGTTTCCCTTCATCCAATTTCCACCTCTGCTCCGACATAGACCGATATTTCATAATCTATAAACATGGATGGATATTGGATAATGTCCGCCTGATCTGGAGGCTTCTCACCATTAGAACTGCCAGTCTTTTAAATAGAAAGAAATAACGCCAAGGTTTGATGTGGTGGAATCACTCGTGTGGGGGCCATTTGTTGGACCAGACTCCCCTGCTCCATTTGTTTCTGAGAACCTGTCTTTCCAGCATTGGTCCAGGAACATCAATACTTGAGTACATTTACTCCTCCTATTATAGTCTATGACTAAAAGACCACACAGCATTGTTAGTACCACAGGTGAGTCTCCATGATACCAGTGGGTCCATTCTTCCTAAATCTTTCTGCCACCCAACAAAATTACAGTATGCTTGGTCATTTGTCATCCATTATAATTAATGGATTCTCATCGGTGACGTGCCTCATCTCTGGTGCCATGTAGCATCTCGTGCCCGAACGTCTATTGATTACTGTTCCAAAGTCTGTAATTTTAATGATGGGGCAGTCCTTATCAAACACCAGGATGTTTTCTGAGTTTTGCATCTCTTCACGATGTCTTCTGGGAGTCTTTCCTGAAATAGAGAAATAAATGAAGTCACCATAATGGAAATAATATTTCATAAGGAAGTAAATTGTGAATGTAGAGCTTAAGGTAATTTAATGGATTTCTACTAACATTTGATGGAATAAGGTTAAAGATCTCCATGTGTCGCCAGCTCCTGGGTGTATCCAAAATAGTTGCAGGTCTTGAAGCCAACACCATAAATGTCAACAATGTTGGGATGGGATGATAGGAAGAAGGCCATGCTGAGCTCCCTAAGGAAGGAGGATTCAGTTGTCGTCTTCCTATTCAAGAGCTTCATGGCCATTGGTTGATCTGTTAATGACAAGACAATGAATTGTAAGTACCTCACATTTACTGCTTCATAGTATTCTCATCGGACACATAGACCCTTCCAGTCTTATCTGTTCTTACTAATGATTCCATTATATCCCGAAAGAAAAAAATTATCATGTCCTGTGAACCACTAGACACATTTTCCCCATTTTGTGCCACTAGTGCTGAATCCTAATCCCATACATCCTGGTAAATCCATTTACTCTTACTTAATGCCCCCTGTTGTATCTAAACCATGGAGATTGTGTCCTGACTATTCCATAGCTATAATGATGGCTGATTGAATACAATGACCTGTTTTCTTATCTTTTACCATGAGCACAGACCCAAAGCCTCCATGTCAAAGCGCCTGAATAAGATGGTAGTGGTTTTCTAGATCCATGTTGTGCAAACACTGGGAGACCACAAAGACTAGTTCTTCCAGGATGCCCTGAACGTTTTGCGTGTTGGAAGCCATTGAGTCCTGTACAAGAGAGAAAAATTGTTATGATGATCATTATTAGTGAAGAGCGAGTACTAAAATGTTTGGGTACTCGAGACGAATATTCCCTGATACTCGGTTGCTCGTTTCGAGTAACTAACCCCACTGCGGTCTATGAGAACTTGAGCATTTTTGCAGGGGACCCAAGCTCTGCCCAGGGAAGGTTGTGTGAGATCCTGTCAACCTCAGAAAATGATGGAAACACCAAATAAATGGACAGGAAACAGCAGGGGCAGCATGTATGGATGCCTCTGGGGCTGCCTAGTCGCCCAGAATTTGGCATAATGGTGCAACAGCCTGGTGGTCAACCTGCACTAAGAAAGAAAGCAACCCTGTAGACTGGCTGCAGATGACAACAGATACTGGTTTAGACTGGTTTTTGGAGGTTGTTGTATAGTCTGGTTTTTGGAGGTTGTCGTATGGAGTCTGTGTGTAAGTGGTGCTTTATGGTGTATGCCACCTCTTAAACAGGACAATGAGCAGTGAGGTTCTATGTATTGCTGTGATTTATATAACCAAAGAAAAACAAAATTGAGTAATGTAGCAATAATTTTATTTAGATATTAAAAATACAAAAATGCAAAAAAATGAATCAACACTATAAAAACAGGGTGGCAATCCTGGAGAGATGTCACATATTACATAATTATACAGGAGCAATTCATAATAAAGAACACTAGGACCTGGTATAAAGTGCTAAGTGCCAAGACTTGTTACATGGGGAACCCACCCCTATATCAATTGTAGAAACCCTTCCCACCCCATATAAGAACCGCTCATGTTACCAAGGGATCACCAAGTCCGCTCACTCTCCATATAGAAGTGAGGAACCAAAGAAAAAAGTAAACTGATATGCAAATGATGGAAAAAAAAACAGCGACCTGTGAATAGAATAATCTGTAATAAGGCGCAGTCTCATCTACACATTCTAGTTCTTACATCTTATTTTTCATTTACAAAACTTATAAGAACTCCTAAGAATTTTTCTCCTTATGGAAACATTTTTAATTTTTTAAGAGAAAAAAAAGATTTTAAATCACGTTTTGTTTTTTTTTAGTTCCTAATTCCCTAAAAAATTGGATTTAAAATCATAGGTTATAAGACTGTATATTATAACTCCAACTTGTAAACGTCAATAAAACAGAACTCAATATGGTTTTCACCAGGTGATCTCTCTTGACTATTAATTAAAATTAGTATTTTTTTTCAGTTGGTAATAGAAGATCCTGAAGACATCCATTTTCACAGGCAGAAAGGTTAATTTGACCGCCATCACACAAATGGCTCATATTCACATCCAGGAACCATCAATTGCCAATTTTGTCTTTGATTCACCAAGGTTCCTGGGAATAAAGAACAAGAGCAGTATCAGATTCTTAGCAGTATAATGGGACATCTTCTATACATCAATATAATGGAGATATAATTGAGTATCTCAATAAAGGGGATAACTAAGATTGATAACTAAGATTGACTCCTCCTCTCTAGAAGTGACTTAGAGAGGGAAAATATTTAAGTAAATATTTAAGTAAATATCTTAGTAAATACACAAGTATTTTAATTTTGTTCCCCAGTTTGACTATTCTATGGCCAATACCCATTTTGATGCCCCTTTTTGGTACCAAAAGAAAAATGGTACCAAACCAAAGAAGTGATAATCCAAAAAGTTATATAAAAAAAAAAGTTTAAAAATGAAAAAAAAAATCATAGTAAAATAAACAATATTCCTGAACAATAGGAACAAAACTGTAGAGAAAAGAAATTACTGTGCCGACACACTATACACAATGTATCGAACAGGACACAGACAAACATAAAACATTTAGGGAAAACTCAACTTGTATCTGCCCCATGATGCATCCTTGGGCAGTTTCTTATTAAAGATGGCTCAGTTGGTTTTATAGAATTTGTAGTGGGATCCCAGATTCTAGTGGTCAATGCTGTTATACAATCCATGTATTGAGCTTAATGTTTCCACAAGATTGACCTGTTGGATAAGATATACAACACAACAAAAAAAAACAAAAACCTAGAACACCAACAAGAAATAAACATTAGGCCAACACAACATCTATTCATCACAATGGGATGTTAATTTAATTGTTTGCAAACAATTACTAAAAATGCTATGCTTGAGCTCAACAATACCACATGGATTTTACTTGGCATATTGGCCAAATATCTAAAATCCTTCATTTTGCATACTGAATGATCAGTTTACTTTTTCTGATACTAGTTGGAGTTTACGACCTGTTAGAACAAAGGGACTAACTTATGTTTTGTTTGACATCACACGACTAATGGCCTTCAACCTAAAAAGAAACACAAATAGAATTAGAATAGAGAAATTTACACCATACACAAACACCGCTTTGTCCATTACCAATCCGCCGCTATGTTCAGGTATATCACAGTATGCATAAAAGGTTCCCCATATCTAGTAACCTGTATTAGCACACTGCGCTGTACTGTTAATCAATAGGGGTAAGACAATCTGAGACCAACTCCAGAATAGCCAGAGTGGTAAGTTTGCCCATGGATTGTATGCTGGGATATTAACACCCTCCTTTTGTTCTTTACAACAAGATGGATTTTGCTGTTTCTTTGTCTCTCCTTTGGTTACATTGGGACTCTGCATTGTTTTTGACTCTGGTGCAGGTATAACAGGGTCAGCTTCCATGTTACCCATATCCTCATATGTCCCTGTGAACTCCTCTATGGGTGGAGATTTCCTCCCCAGACTGGACACAATCAATTTCCTGCTCAGGGTGTATATGAGGTGTATTACAGAACTGTTTAATATGCCCTGGCCTGCCATATCTGTAGCAATATCTAACGTATCGTCTCCTCTTAGGTCTGTACACATTAGATATATTTTCTGATGTCTCATAACTGTCTCTAGAATCTTCACACCAGTCCCTAAGTATGTTGATAAATCTTTCATAAGAGCTGGTATTCCTTAGAGCAATCCTTGTAGTGTAATCTACATTGCACTGATTTGCCATTGAATACAGGAAACTAGTGCGCTGGGGCCTCCCGCTGAGGGTAGTAGTAGGTGGTAGTACTGGGTAGGACCTGGGTAGCCAGTTGCCAGATGTCAGTTCACGTTATTGGCACGAGGGGAGCTGACTAACCCACTGGATCCTGACCATGCGGGGCCCGAGCAATTCTTCGTTGCTCTTAGTCAAGGCACCAATAACTAGACCAATGCCAGGGTTCAGAAACAATGGTAGTTGTGCGTTTGTTGCTATTGGTTACCACCGTTATAATAGTCTCTCTGGATGCAACCAGGATTGAGGCAGACTTGAATATAACTGAGGAATGGGTGATGCTGTGATGGTAGCGTTACTTTGAGCAAGGAGAAACTGAATGATGGGAGTAGTAGTGCCAGAGATATGATACTGGGTGGAATAAGCTGACTGAAATATTTGCTGTTTGATGAGGACGAATGATGAGGAGAGTAATGACTGAGAATGGCACCCAGATCTTGCTGAACAGGAGAAGCCTGAGGATCAGGGAAAGGTTCCCGACTGGACAGGAGTACTTCTGTGGTAATGCTGGTGCAGTAGAGAATAACTCCTTCTCCCCTGAAGGTGGAGAGAAGTCACACAAACTATTCCCTCTTGAAGATAGAGGAAAGGACTGAGGTAGACAGGAAGTGACACAGCATCCCCAGCCAAAGCTCGATGGCTATTGGGGTTACCATGGCAATAGGGGAAAGTCACGTGTCACCAAGCCTATTGCATTATCACTCCATTAAACCAAAGGCAGATCTATATCCATGAGAAATCCTAGACTTGAACACTAGGGGCCGAAATAATACCATCAGTTTGCAGTGGCCATTATAGTTTCCAGAACAGGAACAATAGACTACAGACAAATCCTGACACCAATATACACTTTTAGGAGAAATTAGAGAAAACCTCTGTTCAGGGACACTGCACTAGCATCATCCTGAGACATGTCTGGACAGTGGTATACAGACCTATATAAGGCCAGATAATTGTTACAGAATATTGCTGGATCATCATGCTGCCTGAACCTGGACTTTCTAAGAGCATTCTCACCCCTAGTGTCTCTCCCACCCAGGATATGCTGCAGTTCCTTCCTCCATAATTCAACGCTACAATAGTCACTTATATCTGCCAGTGATAACTGTGCTGCAAGTGGCCCTTGTAGCCAGGCTTGGAGCAGAGACCAGGCATCTGTTACTTAACCGATATTGTGTCACTACAGCTTCAAATCGATTAGACAAAGTTATTGGTGACTCATTGGTATTCTACATTCTCCAAGAACTTTACACAGCTGCAGCCTGTCCTGGATGGTGAGAGCTGGAGGGCTACCAGATAAAGCCACAGTGTCCATTACATCACCCCCATGCATAGATGAGAACGTGCAGATATTTGCTGCTTCACACTTACATTTGTGAGAAGACAAGGACAGGATATGCTGCTATCATCCCCTCCATTTGGCTGATCTTGCTCTCTAAAGATATTACATAGGCCTTGTATGATCCAGCCTTCAGCTCATATCTTTCTACCAACTCCACCAGCCCATTGTACCTCTCTGTGAGATCATTTATTCCAGCTTTTAGATTTTCAAACTCCTTGCTTGACCCTGTAGCAATTTCAACCACAGACTCAGTTACCCTTTCTATACTCTGACATTTGCTTCCGTTCCTTCTGCCACTTGGCCGCCTTCTCCTCAGCTATTTCCTTTTAACTTAACCAGCAATGCAATTTCATTACTTAATTTCAATTTCTTTAATTTCTTTCCAAACTTTTTACCATCAATCTTACCATTGTATACCTGGCACTGTGCTAACAATGTCCTAATCTGATCTCCCAGGCATTCATCTGCACATACCTGATAACTAGCAGAAGCATACTACTTAACATATTTTTCCACAAGTTCCATATTAATAAACAGTGATACTAAACCTGACAAAACTAATATTAACAGTGATACTAAACCTGACAAAACTAAAAAACAAAACACAACAAATAATACCGCAACAACAGCAGAACTGGGCCTCGCCCGACCAGTATCTTCCCAGTATACAAGACTCACAACATACACATCCAACCTACTCAGTATGAAACACTTCTAAGGACTCAATATCCACAACTTCCTCCACTACTCCAGCTATTGACCAGCAACACACAACCTGATTCCCAATTACACTAAGCTTGCTGGGCTCTTAACATGAATAATTTTAAAAGAAACTTTACACTTACCAAAACTTTGTTGTATCCACGATCCAGACTCCTCGATTCCTTGATCTTCGCCTCTTCAAATTCCACAGAGAATCCTAAGAAACGAGTCTGCTCTGATCCAAATATCTGAAGTCTCCACAGTCCCATCCGTGGTGCCAAATGTAGGATCCTGTTCTCTGCTACCTCTCCTAGCCTACGCTCTCTGGACAATAAGGCGTCACAGCTTTAAAATGAATAAGGGTTTAATACAAAAAAAAGATAAAAGTATAAAATAGAGTAAATAGACAATAGAAAAACCTTCCTCCAATGTCCTATACTGAGAAAATACACACATTAATACAAATACATACAAAATCTAGCTATATCCCTAAGTGCTATATCTCTCACACATAAAAGGTCCTATATTTATATGAAAAGAACACACACCCACAGTTCCACCCCTGACTCCAGTAACGTCCGTCCTTCATGACAGTTCCTCCAATCAGTGGGCAGAAATGGAATATCTGTGACCTCCCACATTCCAGTGGGCTGCTTGTCTTCTTCCTGCAGGTGGCGCTCTCTCTCTTTAAATCAGTCCTTGTCCTTTCGTTGACCCTCTGGGACTGAGCTGCATTGTTCTTCAAGGGTGATAACAGCTGCCTTGATCCATTGTACATGGCTCCGCAGGGCTGTTTATCTGCCTTACGCAGGGGCTGTACATGATCCCAGTAACAGAGCTCCAGCATGACTTGTTATAAACATCACACCCTGGTGATAACCTGCAAGAGTCCATTCAATAGCATCTGTTTAACCACAACAGCTCCATACACACCCAGGGGCTATTCCAGGTTTGACAGGAGCCCCCTGTAGAATGCTAGCTTCCCCACAGAATCTCCGCTCTCCCCATCAATCTCAGTCCATGATACACATAGAATATTCTCATATAGGGCATCTTCCATGTTTGTTCCAACAGGCCCCTACAAGAAATATGGGGAAAAAGCTGTTTCGGGTAAAACCCGCTCAAAGGACAAGGGGGCACTGCCTCCGCCTGGAGATAAAGGTTCAGTCTCCGGAGGCGACAAGCCTTTGCAATGAGAACTGTGAATCTGTGGAACAGTCTACCACAGGATCTGGTCACAGCAAAAACATTAGAGGGCTTCAAAAGCAGCTTAGACAAGTTCTTAGCTTCTATGCATATGCATTTGTTATTTTGGTCTACCATCATCTGTCCCCCTTCCCTGTATCCATCCCCTCCTTGGTTGAACTTGACATGCGTTTTTTTTTTTCAACCGTATAAAGTTTGTAACTATGTACCCTTTATGATTTGATTTTTCCATCTTCTATAAATGGGACAAAAAATTATTTTATACTATAGCTAATCATACATTGCCCCTTCTCTATATATAATGATATTAATGGATAAACACTAAATATCTAGGAATATTGGACTGTTATAATTTGGGGTGAATGTCCCCCCCCCCCCCCATGGCCATCCCAGGAGACTGTACAATATATTGTTTAACAGACAAATGGATGTTTTTAGACCACAAAATACAATGTAAAATAAAAGGACTTAAATAAAATTGACATAATTCAGATCCAGTCCATTATTTTCCTCAGTAGATTGGACATTCTGAGACAATTTTATCAGACTCATCATCAGGTTGTAATATAAATAATAAATACTACTGTATGAAAAGATAGTAAATCCCTTAAATGCAGCTAAATCCAAATGCCGACCCTCCACCCTTTATGTCTCCCCTTCATATACTTCTATATCTTCTCCTGATAAAATGTTCCTAAACTTTTATACAAATTCTAACACTATCATCTTCCCCATCTGCAATGTATTATTATGTGACTATTAAATAATGTGCTGTATGTTGTACTATCAGGCTGTCTATATGATATGTAACAATTAGAGATCAGCGAATCTCAAGCATGCTCGAGTTTATCCGAACCCCAACTTTTGGCATTTGATTAGCGGTGGCTGCTGAAGTTGGATAAAGCCCTAAGGCTATGTGGAAAACATGGATAGTCATTGGCTGTATCCATGTTTTCCAGACAACCTTAAGGCTTTATCCAACTTCAGCAGCCGCCACCACCCTTGACACAGAAGTGCCGCCTTAAACTTTTTTTTACTCAGTACACTGTATGGCTGTCTAACATGATTCACTGTTCAAATGTTCTTACAAGAAAAGTTCTGGTGTACAAACAATAATGACATATAAACCATCAGATTTACAACCCGCATTTCTATCTAAATACCCAAGGAGAAACAGTTATGAAATAATTTATTTCCTTACCTGATTCCTGGAGTTGACGCCACCAACAGTTTTCAAGAAGAATGGTTTCCCTTTATCCAATTTCCGCTTCTGCTCCAACATAGACCGATATTTCATCATCTATGAACATAGATGGATATTGGACAATGTCCGTCTGATGATGTGGAGGCTTCTCACCATTAGAACTGCCAGTCTTTAAATAGAAAGAATTAACGCCAAGGTCTGATGTGTTGGAATCGCTTGTGTGGGGGCCATTTGCTGGACCAGACTCTTCAGATAAATTTTTGTTCATGTCATCTGCGCCAGTATTTTCTGAGAACCTGTCTTTCCAGCATTGGTCCAGGAACATCAGAACCTCAGTACATTTACTTCTATTATAATCAATGGATAAAAGACCACTGAGCATTGTTAGTACCACAGGTGGAAATCTCCTCCCATGGTGCCGGTGGGTCCATTCTTCCTAAATCCTTTTTCCACCCAACAAAATTACAGTATTCTTGGTCATTTTTATTCACTGACTGCCATGAATAGGTCCCTGTCAGCAAGTAGTATAAAACACCACCGAAGGACCAGACGTCCAGAGATGAGTCTATGACTAATGGATTCTCATCGGTGACATATCTCATCTCTGGTGCCATGTAGCATCTAGTGCCCGACCATCTGGTAGTTTGTTCCCTTGACCCTTGTAAGTCCAAAGTCTGTAATTTTAATGAGGTGGCAGTCCTTATCAAACACCAGGATGTTTTCTGGTTTTATGTCCAGATGTACAAGTCCTTCACTCTCCATAAAGTCCAGGGCACTGGAGATCTGAGTCGTGCATCTCTTCACGATTTCTTCTCCGAGTCCTTCTTGTAATAGAGAAATAAGTGAAGTCAACACAATGGAAATAATATTACAAAACGAAAAGAGATTAGGAGTGTAGGGCTTTAAGGCAATTAATGGATTTTTTACTTACATTAGGTGGAATAAGGTCGAAGAGATCTCCATGTGTCACCAGCTCCTGGGTGTATCCAAAATAATTGCAGGTCTTGACGCCAACGCCATAAATGTCAACGATGTTGGGATGGGATGATAGGAAGAAGGCCATGCTGAGCTCCCTAAGGAAGGAGGATTCAGTTGTAGTCTTAGTATTCAAGAGCTTCATGGCCATTGGTTGACCTGTTAATGACAAAACAATGAATTGTAAGTACCTCACATATACTGCTTTATAGTATTGTCTCATTAGACACATGGACGCTTCTTGTCTTATCCGTTCTTATCAATGATTCCATTATATTATGAAAGAAAAAGAATGATCACGTCCTGTAAACCACTAGATAAATTTTTAGCATTTTTATCAGAATTCTAATCCCATACATCCTGGTAAATACATTTAATATTCCTTAACGCCCCCTGTTGTATGTTAACCATGGAGATTGTGTCCTGACTATTCCATAGCTATAATGATGGATGATTGAAAATACTGACCTGTTTTCTTCTTTCACCATGAGCACAGACCCATAGCCACCATTTCCAAGCGCCCGAATAAGATGGTAGGGGTTTTCTAGATCCAAGTCATGCAAACACTGGGAGGCCACAGAGGCTAGTTCTTCTAGGATGACCTGAACATTGAAAGCCATTGAGTCCTGTACAAGGTAGAGACAATGTCATGATCATATTTTTCCCTTGCCATATATAAACTAAAGCCACACAAATACATGACATCGAAAAAATTTCCATATCTTAAGTACTGTGAGGAATATGGACAGCCCTGTCTATTCATGAGTGTGTAGTTATATTATATGTGGTTGAGAAAGTGAAACACTACAGACTGTTGTGTATTCCACTCACTGGCACTCACAGGGTTAAAACACAACATCCAAAGGCTATGGATTCTCAGAGCATACAAGGACCAAACTTTATTAAAGGGTACAGTGCTTACAAAAATAAAGGGAAAATAAGATTACATACATACATGCAATAACAGTATAAAATAAAGGAGAAATAAGCAGAAACTATCTAACACTTACAATAGTTGTTGCCTTCCCAGGGGGTAGGAGAAATCATGGATCGCAGCTCAGACTGACCCCCTCCACTGCCACCCAGTTTAGCTGTTGGCACCATGTTTTATACAGTCAAAACTCAGCTCAGATTTCCGAGCCACCCAACAGGTGATTAGGATAATGAGTTGTCCCTAATTGGCTGATTAGGTGATAATGGGGAAGGACCAGGGACACCTCATTGCATATGTCCTGTAATTGAACCATTGTCCTATGGTTGGGGGGTGTTGTGTTTCAGTGGGTCTATCCATTCTTTGAAGTAGATAAGAACTCCAGGTTTCCTGAGACCCTCAATAAACCAGGCCTGGTGTTTCCTGACCAGAGACCCTCAATAACGGGGGAATCGGCTAACCCCACTCCCTCCCTTCGCTAGAACTTACATAATACAGAAATAAATAACACACACATTTTGGCAAAAATTTAGCAGCGTATGCTGCCTTTTATTATAACTTAAATACACATATGGGGAGGCCTGACACAAATCACGCCCTCCTTTTCCCCAGGAACCAAGGTGAGGGTTACCACCAAAAGTAGGCCCCCCCCCCCACATGCCCTACTTTCCGCCACCATCAATACCATCTTCGCGCACTCCACCATCGCATCCTGAAGTGCATTATTGAAAATGTCCAGTCCAATCTCCAACAGATGTACATTGTCTGTGTGATACAGACCCTCACAGGTATAGTCAATCAGTTCATCATATCCAATAGCCACACCACCACGGTCCAACACAAACCGCTTCATTGCCTTATTCACCTTCTTCCAAGATCTCTCAATAGCAGGCATTGACCTTGCCTCTTTCCACCATCTCCTCTGCACCATGCAAGACCACATGATCGTTACTCCTGGCCACCTTGCCAGCCATCTGTCCATCTCCCGTCGGATACCATGTATCAACTCCAGTGACATCATCCGACACATCGTTGCCTCCTGCATGATCACGTCTGGGGGTGCGCACCCTCTGGATATCTCATCGATCATCTTTGGCAACTCATCCCAGTGCAGGCCTCTCTTGCCAAACCACTTTACCACGCACTTCTCCATGGGCAAGCCCAGCAGTCTTTCTGCCCAATGGATGTTAGAATGCCCAACAATCCAGACAGACTTCTTTCCTGAAACAAAAAACAGAAACAGTGACAGTACAGCATAACCAAAACATTTCCACCAGTAAGTTTATCACTCCACTTCCCCATCAGTGAATATCACGCACATAGGCCTTAAATGCAGCAGATTTCCATCTGCCTAGCCTCCTAATCTGCTCCTCCCCCAAACCCTTTGCCGCTGCTTCCGAGGCTGCCCAAATACGAAAAGAATGCGACCCGTACTCATCTGCATTCAAACCAGCTGCCGCCAAAGACTTTTTCAACATTGCACAAAACTGAAAACGACAACGCACTCCCGTCCTCATGCAACAAAAACGCACCCTCACTGTTACCCCTTACCGCCATATACTTCACTACCGCTCCCCAAGGGCATATCCGCCCACCAGTCTTCCTCAGAGACACCCACGTCCCCTTACCCATCTGATCTGTCTTAGACCTAGAAATCAGACACATGACATTCCCCCCTGATAACTGCACATCTCCCCACCGCAGGCCCAAATGCCCCTGTTTCGATTCTGCGACCAACTCCCCTACCCTAAATGCCCCAGAAAATGCCAACACAAAAGCTGCCTCCAACAACACTATCTCATACTTGTCTCTACATACAGACTCGAAAACCGCTAATAGTCTAACAAAACGCCCCGAATCTATCGGCTTCCTCTTATCTCTCCTATTTCCTTCGACTCTCGCCCAACCACTCAACACTCTCCTTACCGCAAAGGACCTAGAGGGGTCCTCTAACCCATATGTGAGGAAACGCCCATATAGATAGGGCTGCAACCGTTGCAGCTGGTGCTGGAGTTGGAGCATTTGGAGCTCATGCTCCCGCCTTTCCCGTTGCTCACGCTGCTTACGCTCACGCTCTTCCTGTATGAGCGCCAAGAGTGTGTTGTAGGTGTCCCGGTCTCCCGCCTGGAGACTGGCTACAGCGGCTTGCATGAGGACAGAGGAACTGTCCTGACTGTGAGGCTGCGTGGAGGATAGTCGCTCCCCTGTAGAAGGGGCCGCAAGCGACTGGCTCTTTGGGGAACCCTGGCTGGGCTCCCCCCCCCCCCCCCCCCCCACCTTCCGCATTATGGATAGCCGCCTCCTCACCGTTCCTCATCTGGCCTGCATCCTCCTCGACACCCTCAACAACATCAGCAGCTTGCCTAGTTTTGCTCTTGGAGCGATTGGTCATGCTTGCACTGTTAGGCAACGACACTACGCTGCAACCAGATGCACTCACACACTGTAATGTATTTGCACTCTGACTGTTTAGTGCTGTGCTGATCTTAAGACCCCAGTGCAAAACGCTGCTACTGGTAGTCTTTAGTGTCTGTGAGTTTGGTTCCCACACTCATATACACTATTAATAGTCTCGATCTCACCGCTGCCACCAATATGTGACGTCCCACACTCCACCAGGAGTACGGGAGGTCAGCTGGGTATCGATTTACACCGCCACCCTGTCCACGTGGGCACAGGAAGACTGGTAAAGCTGCCACCAGCTTCTCGTTAAGATATAATACTATATCGGGCCAGAAGTCAGCCCTGAGTGATAGCGTTAGCTTGCGAACAAGGGCGTGTGGGTACGTTGATCGAGACAAAAGAACAGCCACAGATTAAATAGGATATTTAATTGCCTTAAGGGCGCACTAAACACACAATATACACAGGATAATATATACAGTGGTCAGAGACAAAGTACAGGTGGTAGCACAGACAGTTTTAGCAATTGGTCGTTACCGTAATTTGGGTGGTAAAGCGAAGCATGGGAGGCGTGTGCTTGCTGCGTTGGTTTTCAGGAACTTCTCCGCCCTATCGTCCTGGCCTCCCCGGACAAAGAACAATGGGTCCTAGCTAGCCCCTGGGATATATACACCTGGCCGCCACGCCCCCCTCCCAGGTGTGGGCTGGTCTCAGCTACTCCCCCTTGGGCTTACAGCCCAAAACCCCTATAACCCCAAAGTGGGTCATATCTTCCTAACATCGGGTCATAGGGAGATGGTTCTGGTACCACTGGGTCCGGCTGGGCCCTTAGAACGTTTGGAGACCAAACACGACTCCTTTACCCAGCTCGGTCTACCAGTTCTCCGTATCTCCCTATCCCGGGGTCCCAGAGAGGAGTGAGACACAGAGGGACGTTCGGGTGGGTCAGACGATTCAGAAAATCTACTTTCCATATGGCTAGGCCGCACGGAAATTCCATAACTCATTATGGAATTATGGTGCCACTCAGTCTGGAGATATTTGCTCTGATCTAGGTAGGGGAATCTCTTATCAGGGCTTTGGATGCCTGTTGGCCTCTCAGAGTGATACTTTTCACACTTAGGGACCTGGAGGGCTCTGGACACTAGACCCCCCTGCGGAGTATGGCTTCCTGGCAGATGGTGAGCCATGGGCTATATTGATATATAGTTATATCAATATATTGATGAACCATACTCCCTTTTCCTCACACCATATACTCTAGAAAAGAAAAAAAATGCCGCTACCACAGTGGAGGCCCTCCCCTTACCAGCACCAGCCCGCTTTATCCTACCCAGCCACCTCCACAAAATGTTAACCACAGTTTCACCCGGATACTGAGTTGCAAACGCCCTCCATCTCTTCCATTCATTGGCATATGTCTTCCAAGTCTTCTCCGCCAATGATCTTCTCACAAGTCCACTTAGAATGGGGTCACCACCTGCCAAACACAAGCGGGCAGTGTTCACCGATCTTCTCTGCTTTAGGCACTTCCATAAAGAACTCATCCATCTTGCCCCTCGACAGTGCATCCGCTATCCCGTTGCTTACCCCAGGTACATGTTTAGCCTTAAACTGAATGTTACACTGCAGACACCTAAGCACCAAATACCTTAACAGGCGTATGACCGGCCCGGAACTACTGGAGAGATTGTTTATACCATTAACCACGCTCATGTTATCTGACCAAAACTCAACCCACTTATTACTCAATTCCTTACCCCATAACTCCACCACAATTGGAAATAGCTCCAGCAAAGTCAGATTCTTAACTAACCCCCCTTCTACCCAACTCACAGGCCACTTCCCAGCACACCATCTTCCACCAAAATATGCTCCAAACCCATAAGAACCAGCTGCATTTGTAAACAACCTCAATTTCAGATTTGACGCTGGCTCTTCAATCCATACTGCTGTCCCGTTAAACTCCCTCAAAAAGGTATCCCAAACAACCAAGTCCGCCTTTAACTCCCTCGTCACCCTGATTTTATGGAAGGGTTTTTTCACCCCCACCATGCTCCTCTCCAACCGTCTGCTTAAAATCTTACCAATGGGAATCACCCGACAAGCAAAATTAAGGGAACCAACCAAAGACTGCATCTCCCTCAACTTAACCTTCTTGCTCTCCCCGACTCTCTTCACTAATTCCCTCAGAGCAACAACCTTCTTGCTCGGCAATCTACACACCCCAACTTCAGTATCAATTTCAATCCCCAGACAAGACAATCTAGTCGTAGGTTCCACAGTCTATCATGCGCCACCGGTACCCCAAATTCATCTAACAAACAGCCAAATGCTTCAGCCATTAAACTGCATCTGTCCGACCCACCCGGTCCAATAAACAAAAAATCATCCAAATGTGCAACTCTATCCCACCCAGTTAACTCCACCAAACACCAATGCAAAAAGGAACTAAACGCTTCAAACCATGCACATGAGATAGCACACCCAATCGGTAGACGTTTATCAACATAACCCCCTTCAAAACACCCCGTAAACCTGAAACTACTAGGATGCAGCGGGAGTAACCTAAATGCTGACTCAATATCTACCTTGGCTAACAAAGCCCCCTTTCCCGTACTTTTCACCAGCTGTACAGCATCCTCAAATGACTGATAATGCACTTAGCACAGCTCCTTCTCAATCGCCCCATTCACTGACCCCCCTTCCGGATAAGACAAGTGCTGAATCATTCTAAATTTACCCTCCTCCTTCTTGGGAACTACTCCAAGTGGAGAAAGGACCAAATCTCCTAAAGGGGGGGGGGGGTCTGAAAATGGGCCCGCCATTCTGCCCAGGCTCACCTCCTTCCCCAACTTCTACCTCAAAACCTCTGGATGCTCCCTTACTGACTTCAAATTCTCCTGAGCCACTCCCTTAATTTGTCCACCCTCACTGGAGTTGCCCCCTTTTCCTGCAGTCCGAAAGGACTGCGGCCCTAGACTCTATTGCCAGGGGCCTTCCTGAAGCAACCTACCTGAGGATGATTAAAACCGCAAACTCCGCAGCTATGCCGAAACTTGAAAGCAAACCCCCTATTGCACCTCTTCTCATTATAAGCCCAACAAACTGCCTTAGGCTTACCTAAACCAGCCCCACTGCTGAACCGAGAAACCGCTGACCTCTCCCTAGCAATCAGGCGAGACCACAAATCCAGATCCTTCTGGCCAAACCCCAAGACCTTATTCCCCACCATCTTCTTCCTAAATGCTGTCATACTCGTACCAACCCAAACCCCCATAAAAGGAATAAGCATCAATAATTAAATCCATATAACGCCACAGATCCCCGCACAACTCCGGCTTCTGCTCTGTCATTATACTAGCAAAAACCACAAAGCCCTTAACCCAATCCACAATAAGCTTCCTTTTCTTCTCAGTCACCCCTTTCTTATCATCCCGCTCTGCCACAGCTTCCCTCGTAAGCTCAAATATATCAACAAACAAACTTCCCTTCCCTTATCTTTCTGACCAGTGTGAGTAACTAGGGGACAGGCTACAAGCATAAGTATCTCCCGCCCCCAAAACCCCTCTAAGTGCCTTAATCTTCTTACTGCTACTATCACCCCGTTTTTCCCTTCCTCTTCAATAGTTTTACACACTTCCTAAAGGCTCTCAACATGCCCCCTCCCCCTTCTGCCGCCTCGCCATCTGATGAATCAGAGGACGACTCACCCAGCTCGAATTCTTCCTGGACACCCGGTTGTTCCTCTGTGGTTGCCGTCTTCTGCGATGAACTCCCCACTCCTTGCCCGCCGTCTTCTCCAGATCCTTGGTTTCTAGAATCACGAGCAGAGGGCCAGTTTTCATTCCACACAACTGATGTCGTCCCCCCACCTTCCTGCGGCTTATTGACCGTTCTGTCTTCACCCCTGTCCCCTGAAGGTGCCTGATGGGTCACTACTTGCCATATAGCTGGCTGAACGCCACCCACACCCCCTGCTACTTGGGAGTGGACAACAGAAGGATTAGTACACTGCATATGCGCAAAATTAGCCCCTTGAAACACCTGAGCATAGGGAAACTGCATAGCCCAAGCCGCCCCTTGCCGATACATATAATTATAGGGGGCTGGCAACTGGGCTGAATTGAAACCTCCTGCAGGCATAAATGGTGAAGCAGAAGCACCCCCTGCCCCCCAAACTGCTGGCAAAACACTTCCCTGCCACTGACCACCACCCCCAAAACCAAGACTGCACAGGATTATATGGGGGCACAGCACAGGAGGCACCCAACTGCTGCCTCATACCATTGCCACTTATTCCTGTGGCTCCCTGAGCAAATGGGACCTGGGGGAAACTCTGGGCGCCTAGGAAGGGGTATGGGGCAAGACCCGCGCCGCTGCCTAATGCAGGGTCCACAGGACCCAAGGGCCCTAGTGCAGTCACGGGTCCGCCCGCATACTGCTGTGGCCCGTGACTCCTAGCATTGGCGTTCATGGGGTGGGAGGCATCTACATTGGTGGCCAGGGGAAGCCACGGACCAACGCTGGTGGCTAGGGGTTGCGCAGTGCCCGCAGCTGGTATCGCCTCGTGCGCCTGCGCTCCGGACACGTCACTTCCGGTCGCGACTGGAAACACGTGACCGCCAGCCGGAAGTGGATGCGCCGCATCGCGGCCATTATCCACGTGGCCCGCAAGACTATCCATGGGCCGAGCGGTGACCGGAGCAGCGCAGGCGGTAAGCGGGAAGGCGGGGAAAAAGCAGGGGATGCAGCGGGAGCGGATGGAGGGGCCGGAGCGGGTACAGAGGACGCAGGATCGGGAGCGGAGAGAAGAGAAAGGGGGAGCAGAAGAGAGGAGGAACGGAGCAAGATGAGGGGAAAAAGTGGAAGGGAAAGAGGAAAGAGCGGGGGCAGCAGGAGTCGGAGCGGGGAAAGGCACAGCAGCAGAAACCGGAGGGGGAAAACACGCAGGGGAGGAAAGGGGGAAAGGAGACAGAAGCTGGGGAGCAGCAGTGGGTGCAAAGGAAGGAGCCAAGGGGGGCATGGGACAGGACCCGGGCACAGAGGGGGAAACTGAGCCAGAACCCCCCACCCCACTCCCACGGCCAGCACCACCCGCCCTCACAGAAGCAAATTTCAGGGGTTGCTTACCAGTTTTAGAGGCTGCCTGGCTCTTCTTAGCTGCTCTCCCTTGCCGCCTGGGGATCTCCTCCGACCATCTGTGAAAGGCTGAAGTCCTGGATCTCCTGGCTGCTCATCTTGGTCCTCAGGCTGCAGTCTTCACTCTTCAGGTACCTGCAAAAAAAGTGGTTAACCTAGCTCACACTCCCTCTCCTTTTATTCTCATAACCCTGCCCCTTCTCACACCTATCTCACCTGAAATACCTCCCACAGGTATTCCTGCCGCCTAGCTAATTCTCTTTGTCTCTACACAAAGCCCCCCAGCTAAGCCCACTCTACTAACACCAGCAGCCATTTTAACTCCCTCATGATACCAAACCACCATTATCCCCATTACAAACAAATCCCTCTAGCAACCACCCGGTCGTGGTCGCAGAGACCCCCCTTATGGTTCCTTGCTGGGAGGCCCCTTACCCCAACTCGTCACTCTTTAGCAGAGTTTATGATGTTTGGACAAGCTAAAGTATAGTGAGTGAAATCCACATAAGTCTGTAGTGTTTCACTTTCATAACCACATATAATATAACTACACACATGAATAGGGACAGGGCTGTCCATATTCCTCACAAGTACAGAGTTTACCAGGGACAAAAGACTAAATATACACTAATGTACATTGCTTTTGTAAAACAATTAACCTAAAGGATTGGGGCCATATCACTTTAATATGAGGAGAAATACATAGTCACCACCAACTATAAATCCATTACACATCAAAGACATTAAAATCCAGAAAAATATATAACGAATATCAGGTGAAATAAGTGATCAGTGCAAAGAGCAAGAGACCGAGTGACCTGTTTAGTGATTAAATAAGAATAAAACACAATATACATAATATACACAATGATTAATCTTTATAGGGAAAGATAATCACAAGAAGTATAAATGAAGTGACGCGCTATGTTCACTCATCTCTAATTATTACATTCCCATTCCCATATCTACCATTCTGGTATAATATGGTAAAAGAAATAAAAATGAATATCTATAAATATAATGTATATGGCGACTGATGGAAAAGGTAAAAAAAATAATACTTTCAAAGTAAATAAGAGAAGACAGTAGATTAGAAATTACCTTTAAGAAATCGATGGTAAACTCTGAACAGAATATAAATCCTTAACCAAAACCGAAGTGTCAGAAAAGTAGAAGTAGTCTCTCTAAGCAGAGGAGGTGGGGACAGGTTTATATGGGGAAGGAAGATGAAGAACAAGGAGCAAGGAGCTCCCTGATTGGCTGAGAAACAATGGGCAAGTTTTATGTGTATTGAGGGAATTTGGACTTCATTCTGTACAACGCTTGAAATGTAAAGAGATGTAAAGTGTGGGGGCTGAACCCTAGAAAACCCCCTCTATATAAATAAGGAATAGGGGGATTTATGTTCTTATTTTTTGTTATAAAAATATCACTTTTATAGTAAAATATCCAAAATATTATGCAAATCTCCTGGGATGGCCATGGGGTTGACAATCACCATGTTATTATACAAACCAATATTCCTAGGAGATTATATAATATAATATAATATAATAATATATATATACACACACATACACTCACCGGCCACTTTATTAGGTACACCATGCTAGTAACGGGTTGGACCCCCTTTTGCCTTCAGAACTGCCTCAATTCTTCGTGGCATAGATACAACAAGGTGATGGAAGCTTCCTCAGAGACTTTGGTCCATATTGACATGATGGCATCACACAGTTGCCGCAGATTTGTCTGCTGCACATCCTTGATGCCAATCTCCCGTTCCACCACATCCCAAAGATGCTCTATTGGATTGAGATCTGGTGACTGTGGAGGCCATTTGAGTACAGTGAACTCATTGTCATGTTCAAGCAGAAATCGAGACTCATCAGACCAGGCAACGTTTTTCCAATCTTCTACTGTCCAATTTCGATGAGCTTGTGCAAATTTTAGCCTCAGTTTCCTTTTCTTAGCTGAAAGGAGTGGCACCCGGTGTGGTCTTCTGCTGCTGTAGCCCATCTGCATCAAAGTTGGACGTACTGTGCGTCCAGAGATGCTCTTCTGCCTACCTTGGTTGTAACGGTTGGCTATTTGAGTCACTGTTGCCTTTCTATCAGCTCGACCCAGTCTGCCCATTCTCCTCTGACCTCTGGCATCAACAAGGCATTTCCGCCCACAGAACTGCCGCTCACTGAATGTTTTTTCTTTTTCGGACCATTCTCTGTAAACCGTAGAGATGGTTGTGCGTGAAAATCCCAGTAGATCAGCAGTTTCTGAAATACTCAGACCAGCCCTTCTGGCACCAACAACCATGCCACGTTCAAAGGCAATCAAATCACCTCTTCTTCCCCATACTGATGCTCGGTTTGAACTGCAGGAGATTGTCTTGATCATGTCTACATGCCGAAATGCACGGAGTTGCCGCCATGTGATTGGCTGATTAGAAATTAAGTGGTAACGTGCAGTTGGACATGTGTACCTAATAAAGTGGCCTGTGTGTGTGTGTGTATGTATAAGAAGTTACTGTATTTTTTAGTCTCCCCCTAATATTATTAATAAATTGTGTGGAGCTTATTGAAGAGATTACACATTGTGGTAGATCCACAGATCTAGTATGTTTCACTTACACTGAGAAGTCTGTATAGATGGCCATACACCTGCAATAAGTATTATAAAATGTAGAAATCTATTTCCTCATATACTATATGTAGCAGAGCTGAATAGGTTCTCATAAAGTTCATGATGTGCACTATGAAAATATGAAAATCCCTCCACAGTTTACCTTAAGTCCAATTGTGACCACTGAGCCCATACTGTGACCTGTCATCTACTTATATACTGTATAAGACCCTTTCTATTCCCGGCCATGCTTTCTACAAGGTTACGTTTTTATTTAGAGACATTTGTAGTTTTTCCAGTTAAGGAAAATATATATATATATATATATATATATATATATATATATATATATATATATATATATATATATATATATATATATATATATATATATATGATATAAAATAGATATAGGCATATATTATATATGGCCCAGCATACTATTCGCTTTCCCTACTGTCTGGCTACACCGGTGACTCATTTCAGGCTGTCAGAAATCACTACCCCTAAATACATCTTTTCTGAAGTCTTTGCCAATACAGGACCGCTGGTATGATACACAGATATAGGATTCCTTTTATCACAGGTGCGTTATTTTACAAAAAAAAAAAAACTTTGGATGCCCTGAAGGAGGTGGCGACTAATTTTTACTTCTATAAATTGAGTTTCTATTTTGTTGTCTCTTGTATGTTGTATGTTTACTGCAGATTATCATTTTTCTTTTATTATTTTCCCAAACCTCCCTGTCCTGTTAGCGGGTGTAAGAGACATCCCCACCTGAATGAGTAAAGTAGCCGCCATTGTGAGGATAATGTCAGGGCGGGGTCTCTATTGTGTTGTGGACAATCGCAGCGATCTGTGGATGGGATAATCTGTAATAAGCCACAGTCTCATCTACAATTTTTTTTTTTTCTTTAATTGGAAAACTTGTTTTGAAAACTTATTTTAGTTTAATAAATAAAACTTTTTAAGTTTAATTTACAAAAATGTATTATCAAAACTTCATTTCTCTCCTTATGGAAACATTTTCATTTAAATATTTTTATTCTCAATAAAAATTTATTAAAATGTAAATGTATGTTTGTTTTTTTTTAAATAAACAAACCTGAAGATTTTTTTACTTATTTTCTCTTTAGTCAAAATCTCTGACTAGATTTTCCACTTAAGGCCAAGAAAGTAACGATTGAACTATAGGATGATACATGAATTCTAAGAAAACTGCCCTATTATTTCCTTTCTTATAAGCGTAGAATAATATATAATACCTTTCACTTCTTTCTACAGAATATAGAGATTCAAATATGTTTTATGTCTCACACCCTCCACCATTTTTGTAGCAGTCTTTGGACCCGTTCCATTTTATCAGTATCTTTCTGTAGGTGAGGTCTCCAGAACTGGACACAGTATTCCAGATGTGATGTCACTAGATCTCTATACAGCGGGATTGTAATCTCCCTCTTCCTACTGGTTATACCTCTAGCTATACAGCCCAGCATACCATTATATATATATATATACAGCCCAGCATACTGTTATACATACAGCCTAGTATAGCACTATATACTGTATATACAGCTTAGCATACCATTATGATATATATGCCAGCATACCATTATGATATATATGCCAGCATACCATAAGCTTTCCCTACTGCCTGGCTGCCCTGTTGTCCTATTTTAAGTCAGACATCACACCCTCTAAGTCCTTCTCTTCTGAAGTCTTTGCTAGTACAGGAGTACTGATATCATATTTGGATAAAATATTCCTTCCCCCAAGTGCATTTTTTTACAATAAAAAAAACCTTAGGATACCCTCAAGGAGATGACTGCTCATTTTTATTTCTAAGAATTAAGTTTCTATTTTTTTGTCTCTTGTATATTTACTGCAGTTTATAATTTTCTTTGTTTTATTATTTTTTCAGTCCTCCCTGTCCTGTTAGCAGGTGTAAGAGAAATAAGCACGTGAATGAGGGAAGTAGCCGCCATTGTGAGGATAATGTCAGGGTGGGGACTCTATTGTGTTGTGGACAATCTGTAATAAGGCGCAGTCTCATCTACACATTTTTAAAAATCTTTTTACTATAATTTTAAAACTTTTCAAATGACAAAACTTATAAAAACTAATGGATAAAAGTAAAGTTTCATTTATAAAACATATTAAAATTTTTTTATTTCTGTTAGAATTCGTTTCCTGTGTGTGAATTCGTCTGGAAGAACCAGCCGACGCCCTATCTCTCTGACCTGATTTACACACTTCTTGACCTGATTTACACACTTCTATCTGTGCTGCCAGGGAGTCGACACCCAGCTTCATGCTTCTCCTGATTTCTCTCTGGTGCTTGTGGGGGTTAAGCCTTCCGGTGTTGCATTACTCCATTCAGAGCACAGGGGAGGGCTCCCTGGCTGCTATTGGTCTCCATCACTGCTGTCAGACTCCTTGCTCCTAACAGTGGCTGGGGCGGGAGTTCTGGCAGCATATAGTCTGGCCATTTCTATCAGAAGTTGCCAGTGTATGTTTGGTCTCCAGCTACACCAGCGTATCCATTATACTGCTTGTTACTTGACACTTGGACTTGGACCTTGACCTTTGCCTCTGCCTCACCCCTCTGTACTACGTTACCTCTTGTGCTCGACCTTGGATTGGACTCTGTTAACCCTTTGCTTACTGATTTGGATTTTGACGTTACCTCCTGTTGCCGACTTGGACTGTCTGACCTGTTATTGTATACCTGTCTGTGTATTGTCTACCGCCCTGTATCCCTAGTTAGGCTAGGGACTGTCGCCCAGTTGCTGCCCTGGGGTTTAGCCCAGGGGGGCAAGTAGGCAGGAACAGGGGTTGCGGGTCGAGAGAAGGGACTGCCATCTTCCCGGACCCCAGGACTCCCTGACAATTTCTCTCCATATGGAATTTTTGTTTAATTGAGGAAAAAACGATTTTCCATGCAATCACGTGAGAATGGCAAAAACATTTTGTACTGTTTACAGTACAAAATATCTGCTAAAATGTATTTGCCACAATACAAAGGGTCCGACAATTAGTATTGCGGCCATGACAATTACAGCCATACAATTTTTAATACAATATTATTTTGTGCTATTGTAATATGTAATAAAGTATGGTTAGAAAAAAAAAAGATGTGCATTTACCTTTATTTAATTTTTACTTAAAGAACCACGGTAGTTTTCCAGTTCATTTACTCTTCATGGCCATCACCATTACATATATACACCATTATTACATATATTGCACGTTACATATGGTAGTCCCGATGCTAAAACACGTCCCACTATGTCTCAATATTTTCCATTTTTTTAATATTTCTCAATAATAATCCATGTATTTGAAAAAAAAAATACATTAAAAAACAAAAAAAACTGAATATATGTTTACATCTCTTATTTTCACTTTAGCAGTAGCTCTTAGGATAAGATCTCATGGTCCAACGTGTTGCTATATCAATGAATCATCAGAGGCCTCCCAGCTAAAGCCCAGCTGTTGATTGACTGAGAAATAGCGCCCAAACTTACAGGAAACAGATGAGATTTTCTCGAGTATTGCGAGATGCTCGTCCGAGTAACGAGTACCAATCGAGTACCCTAATACTCGAACGAGTACCAAGCTCGGACGAGCATGTTCGCTTATTACTAGTCAGAAGTATTTACAAATGATAGTTACACTTTAAAGGTCTTGCCAGTGGTTAAGAGCAATATGTGTCTGGGTTGTGAGTTGCGGAGTATAGGGGAAGATTGGGAGAAATCTTGGACTTGGTTTTGTGAGGTGCAGTCACAGGGAAAGCCCGTTGAGTCAGGATTGAGGAAAAATGTTATTAAATGGTTCATGATGTGCACAGTGGAAATATAGAGTTCTCTCCATTGTTTACCTTAGGTCCTATGGTGATCACTGCATCCATACCTCATTGAAGCCTTGCCATGTAACTCCTGCCTTGTGGAACATCTGGATTCCACCCTTGGCATGCCAGGATAACATGAATGAAGACTATGGCTGTATCCATGTTTTCCTGGAATCCCTTGAGCATCATCCATTTGTTTCAGAAGGTGGGAGTTTAATGGCTTTTGGTTTAGTCATAAATCTAGACCAGGACACGTTACTGTAGCACACAACACTACTGATTTATAGAGAAGTGATGAGGTCTTGGTTGATATTTGTGTCTACAATATTACTTTAAAGATAACTTTTTTTTTTTTCAAGAAATGTGGACACAAATATGGTAAGCTCGCCACCCACGTCAAGGGGCCTCATCTACAGCGAGTCCCTAACTAACACAGCAACCAAACCTAAACTAACTAATTGATCAAGAAGCACCAGGCCATAATCAAACCCTCTAGAGGATGGCGGAACGTATGCTGGGGAAGATGATTATCTACAACATAAAATTCCCAAACAACCAGTTCTGATGATTCTGGTCTTCCATGCAGGGTCGCTTATACTTTTCGTAGAGAGTTGTGAAGAATGACTCCACCATTTTCCCAGATGAAAAACAGACTATTCATCACCGTTTTACAGATAATTGGAATTGTATTGGAAGAAATGTTATCAGATTAGATACAGAAGATGTTTCCTATCCATACATATAAAGTACTCTTAGTTCAAAGGCATAAAAACAATTACATTAAAATTAAAACAGCAGCAGAAAAACAGTAACTTAGAGATCATAAACCAAATACATAATATATTACACAATATCAATGGGAAACTAGTTGAGGTAATGGTGACTATATAAACATCTCATCAATGGAAAGAAATAATCTTCCCCTGTCTGCAATGTATTATGTGGCTAGTATATAATGTGCAGGAATGTTAGTGTAGCGTGTGGTATAGTGTAGGGGAACTTGTGCTGTATGTTGTGCTTTCAGGCTATCTATATGATATGTAACAATGTATTGTGTGCTGATCGTTAGCCTGTGCTGTGTCTCGGTACATTGTATGGATGGCTATGATGATTCGCTGGTAATAAACTGATTTGTTTTGTGTAAAAATGTATTAACAGTAATGACCTTTAACCCCTCAGATTCACAACCATCATCTCTTATCTAAATACCATAGAGATAATGTTAAGAAATAGTAAATGATTTCCTTACCTGATTCCTGGAGTTGAAGTCACCAACAGATTTTATGGACTCTGAAGAATGGTTTCCCTTCATCCAATTTCCACCTCTGCTCCGACATAGACCGATATTTCATCATCTATGAACATTAGTGGAGTTTGGATAATGTCTACCTGATCTGGAGGCTTCTCACCATTAGAACTGCCAGTCTTTAAATAGAAAGAATTAACGCCAAGGTTTGATGTGGTGGAATCACTCGTGTGGGGGCCATTTGCTGGACAAGACTCCCCTGCTCCATTTGTTTCCGAGAACCAGTCTTTCCAGCATTGGTCCAGGAACATCAATACTTGAGTGCATTTATTCCTCCTATTATAGTCTATGGCTAAAAGACCACAGAGCATTGTCAGTACCACAGGTGGAAATCTCCTCCATGGTGCCGGTGGGTCTATTTTTCCTAAATCCTTCTGCCACCGAACCAAATTACAATATTCTTGGTCGGTTGTATCTACTGACTGCCATGGAGAGGTCCCTGTCAGCAAGTAGTATAGAACAATACCAAAGGACCAGACATCCAGAGATGAGTCTATAACTAATGGATCCTCATCGGTGACATACCTCATCTCTGGTGCCATGTAGCATGTAGTGCCCGACCATCTGGTGGTTATTGTTCCCTTGACCCTTGAAAGTCCAAAGTCAGTAATTTTAATGAGGTGGCAGTCCTTATCAAACACCAGGATGTTTTCCGGTTTAATGTCTAGATGCACCAGCCCTTTTTTTTCCCATAAAGTCCAGGGCGCTGGAGATCTGAGTCGCGCATCTCTTCATCATGTCTTCTGGGAGTCCTTCTTGAAATAGAGAAGTAAATGAAGTCAACGGCATGGAAATATTACATAAAGGAAGGAAATTGGAAATATAGGGCTTAAGGGAATTAAGGGATTTCTACTTACATTAGATGGAATAAGGTTGAAGAGATCTCCATGTGTCGCCAGCTCCTGGGTGTATCCAAAATAGTTGCAGGTCTTGAAGCCAACGCCATAAATGTCAACAATGTTGGGATGGGATGATAGGAAGAAGGCGATGCTGAGCTCCCTAAGGAAGGAGGATTCAGTTGTCTTCTTCCTATTCAAGAGCTTCATGGCCATTGGTTGACCTGTTAATGACAAGACAATGAATTGTAAGTTTCTCACATATACTGCTTTATAGTATTGTCTCATCAGACATATGGAAGTTGTAAAACCATTGTGGACCCTTTTAGTCTTTTTATCGGTTCTTACCAATGATTCCATTATATTATAAAAAAAAAAAAAAAAAATTACTTCCTGTTAACCACTAGAAACATTTCCCCATTTTTATTACTTGTGCAGAATCCTACATCCTGGTAAATACATTTACTATTCGTTAACGCCCCCTGTTGTATCTAAACCATGGAGATTGTGTCCTGACTATTACATAGCTATGATGATAGATGATTGAAAACACTGACCTGTTTTCCTATCTTTCACCATGAGCACAGACCCAAAGCCTCCATTTCCAAGCACCCGAATAAGATGGCAGGGGTTTTCTAGATCCATGTCGTGCAAACACTGGGAGGCCACGGAGACTAGTTCTTCTAGGATGACCTGAACGTTTTGAGTGTTGGAAGCCATTGAGTCCTGTACAAGGTAGAAAAAAATGTTATGATGATCATTATCTAAACTGAAGCCACACATACATGAGATCTAAAAGAATTCAGTATCTTTATTAGGTACAGTGTACCAGGGACGAAGGCCTAAACATTAAACAGAGTAGCAATATACATACACTAATGTACATTGCTTTTATAAAACTATTAGACCTGAAGAATTGTGGCCATATCATTATAATATGAGGAGTAATACATAGTCACCACCAACTATGAATCCATTAGATATCAAAGACATTAAAAACAAGAAAAGTATTTAATAACTACCATGTAAAAAAAACTACCATGTAAAAAAAGGGATCAGTGCAAAGAGCAAGAGACCAAGTGACGACTGATGGAAAGCAAAGTAAAGAAAATAATTTCATAGTAAATAAGAGAAAACAGTAGATTAGAAATTACCTTGGAGAAATCTATGGTAAGCCAGGAACATGAAAAAAAAACCTTAACCAAAACCGAAGTGTCAGAAAAGCAGAAGTCGTATCTCAAAGCAGAGGAGGTGACTGACCAGAGGAGGTGGGGACAGGTTTATATGGGCAAGGAAGATGAAGAACAAGGGGCCATGAGCTCCCTGATTGGCTGAGAGACAATGGGCAAGTTTTATGTGTATTGAGGGAATTTACATTTAAATAGTTTTCTACAGACTGAAGTCTAAGGAGATGTAAAGTGTGGGGGGCTGAACCCTAGACAACCCCCCCCCCCCCTCCTATATAAATAAAGAATAGGAGGATTTATGCTGAGAACTATGCTAGTTAAAAATATCACTCTTATCAGTATAATAAACTATATATTATACAAATCTTCTGGGATGGCCATGGGGTTGACATTCACCCCAAGTTATTATACAACCCAATATTTCTAGATATTATTGTTATATATAGGGAGAAGTTACTGGGTTTTTTTTGGTCTCTAATTTTCTAATTTGGATCTAATTTTCTGAATAAAATCGTGGTGCTTTTTAAAAGAATCAATGACCTATTATAGTAAATCTACAGAAGTCTGTATAGGTGGCCATACACCTGCAATAACTATAGGCTAGATATTCATTCTACTAAAAGAGACAACCCTATCACCACTGGCTGACATTAGTATAATGTGTATGGGCTCCTCAAAGGACAATTCCTGGCAGGGGGATTCTTTGTAGAACTGCTGGGAAAGGGGAGGATGAAAGAAATTACATGGACTATCCTCCCCTGCTCCAGCCGAGATGCCTGTATACCCCAGCTCTAGTTAACTGGTCATTTGCTGTCAGGTTGCTTTCTGGCATGAATGGGGACCTGGGATATGACGTTCCAGTCCTGCTCAGCCAGTCAGCTGCCATAGCGGGGTTCTCACTCGGTTGTTAACTGGCTGAATGGTCCTGTAATGTCACATCCCAGGTCCCCTCTCTAACCAGGAATCGGCTGGGGACTGGAGCAGCAGTATATGGGCATCAGTGCTGGAGCCACAATGGTAAGTGCACATATTTTTTTTCTTAATCATCCTCCCCGGCAGTTCTAGCCTCAAAGGACAGTTCAGGGCAGGGTAAATTTGTTGCAGAGGACATCTGATTGATTGTCCCAGGAAAGTAACTAATAGAACATCCCCTGGTGTATCCTGTATAGAGTACAATGTCCTTATAGTTATGTAATACACAGAGAGAAAAAAAATAACCTATTTCTAATAAGCAAGTTTACACTTTAAGGGTTTGGTTTTTTCCCCCTCAACTTTTGACACTAATATAAAACTAACTTATAATGTAATAAGAGAGAGAAAAACCCTTAAGCCTTTCCTTCTACAGATATCTCCCTATTAGCAGCACAATGGCGGCTCCTCCTGGGTGGGGTGTGATCAGTATCGGGGGAGCCAGGAAGTTTCCCTCCTTTATTCTATCTCATTACCATGACAACCCCCCAGATCCTCCTTCTATTGTCTCTGGAAGGATCCCTCCCTTTACTGACTCCTCAGCCCAGCACTACAGAGAGGCCTCCATGTATATCAATCACTATGTATATAGGTATAGGAAGGCTCAGATTTATACATTTACATGTAGCAGAGCTGATTATGTTATTAAAGTTCATGATGTGCTACAAGAAAATATAAAAATCTCTCCACAGTTTACCTGAAGTTCTATGGTGACCACTGAGTACATTTCCAGTTAAAGCCAAGAAAGTAAAGATTAAACTATAGGATGATACATAAGAATAATATGGAAGGGTTCACACTAGGTTTTCACAATACTTTTTTTTTTCTTCCATTTTATGCAAAAAATTGATGAAAAACCGATGCATTTGTGTGCATTCGTTTTAATCTGTTTTACTATTGACTCCCTCAATTTAAAAAAACTAAGCAAAAAGCTTCAGTTTTTAGTGTACATAAAAGTGTCCGATCACATTTTTGTATGCGCTAAAAAAAAAGAATGTTTTTTATAATGTACTTCAATGGAAAAAGGGATGCACACAAATGCATCAGTTGTTTCATATCATCTTCATCCTTCTTCATCCCCTGCATTTTTGCAGGGGACCCCAGCTCAGCAGAGGGAAACCTGTCAACCTCAGAAAATGATGGAAACACAACGGAAATGGAAAGGTAACAGCAGGAGCAACATGTATGGATGCCTCTGAGGCTGCCTAATCGCACAATTGCCGTGATCCCCAGTAATAATACTGCATCCTGTAATAGTTAATAGTTTATTATTAAAACAAATTTGTGTTCTAAAAAAGGTATTTTTGTTGTTCAATGGCTTAATTAAAACAAATCCATGCTTTTGCAATTAAATATACTGTTAATAAAAAATATATAAATGTATGTGTGTATATATATATATATATATATATATATATATAAATATATATATTGAAAAAGCATTGATTCGTTTTAATTATGCTATTGAACAACAAAAATAGCTTTATTAGAGCAAAAATGTGCTTTATTAATTAGATATTATAACTATTATAGGGAGCTGTATTAATGCCGGCAATTCCTATTGCCAATTAATACAGTTCAATTTAATACTGCTGTTTTAATTAATTATGCTAATTTTTGATTACAATAGCAAAATTAGAAGAAACATTTAGATTTATATATCCGCCCAGCTGATTGGCTGAGCGGACATATAAAGAGCCGGTCCCCGGCACATTGAGCTCAGTGTGCCGGGGACCGGCGAAGAGAAGACATCAATACATCGGAGGGTAAGTAGAAAGCTCCCCCCCCTCCCCTTATTTATTTATAGTTTTCATCTATACTGTTGGTTTGACATATTTTCCCTGTCATCTCAACATATTTTCCCTGTCATCTCGCGAGTTTTGTGCGTACTTGCTCATGCGCAGACTTACTGACGCACTCCGTTGCGTCCATCTTTGGAGTCTGCGTTCCACCTGAAGGTCTTCCTACGAAGGTGTGCTCTTAATGACATCATTGTATCCTCACCCTTAGTCCATTGGTTGGTGTACGTCGTTCCATCAGGTGCTCCAAATGGTTCTCTAATTTTCAATTATGATTATATGTATTTTTCACTTATTTACATGCACTTTTATATCACTATTAGAGATGAGCGTGCTCGAGTCAATCCGAACCCGAACTTTTGGCATTTGATTAGCGGTGGCTGCTGAAGTTGGATAAAGCCCTAAAGCTATGTGGAAAACATGGATATAGTCATTGGCTGTATCCATGTTTTCCAGACAACCTTAGAGCTTTATCCAAGTTCAGCAGCCCCAGCTAATGAAATGCTAAACGGTCGGGTTCGGATCGACTCGAACCCGGTTCGCTTATCTCCAATCACTATTTTATGGGACTATAAATCCATCAGAATTCACTTGTTTCATTTGTTTCACATGATTGTTAGATATGATGTATTTTGATTATTGAATTTGATCATTTCACTGTGTTAATGATGTTGTGCATATATATATATATATATGTGTATTCACTGTGTGTTCACTTTGGCTTGAAAAAAGTCCATATTGTTTGGACAAACATTGCTACCATCCTGTTTTGTGCAAATAAACTTTTGATCACTATTTACGGACGTGCCACTTCAATCTTTGGACTCTATAAATAAATGTGTGTGTGTGTATATGTGTATATGTGTATATATATATATATATATATATATGTATATATATATATATATATATATATATATGTGTATATATATATATATATATATATATATATATATATATATTATTTACAGTATATTTTTAATTGAAAAAGCATTGATTTGTTTTAATTATGCTATTGAGCAGCGAAAATAACTTTTTTAGAACTAAAATGTGCTTTATTAATTAAATATTATAACTATTAAAGGGAGCTGTATTCAAGCAATTCCTATTGCCGATCAATAGAGTTCAATTTAATACTTAATTCTTTACATTAATTAAAACAGCAAATGTTTGTTTTAATTATGCAATTTTTGGATCACAATAGCAACATTAGAGGAAACATTTAGATTTATATGTCCGCCCAGCTGATTGGCTGAGCGGACATATAAAGAGCCGGTCCACGGCACACTGAGCTATGTGAAATAGGGTCCCCCCATCGCGAGAGCGGCACCAACATATATCTGGGACTTGTGGGAAAATACGATGTAATAGACTCTGTGTGTGGTACCAGAAGAGTAAGAGTTTGTATTGGTTTTCTTTGAACGCCACACAGGGCGGGGATTTTGCTGCTTTTGACCAAACTATTTGCCAGGTCTCAATAGGGAGGGTTCTTCCTAGATAGGCTTGCCATTTAGTCATGTATCCATGTTGGGCAACGGGGGAATCAAGAGGGGGCGCTAAGACTGTAGATATCAGAGATCAGTTACATAGCCATTCAAAAGGCATGGGCTTAGAAGCCGGTTCAGAGCCGTACAGGGCTTCTATCCAGTGGGCAATTACTTCATAGAAAGGATGAGCCTGGGATGGTAGTCCGTACCTCTCCTGTAATTTGTGGAAGGACAAGAGTTTTCTCTGAAACACATCCACTATGTCTGCTAGGTGAAATAGTTTTGCCTTTTGCTATGGTCGTATCATAGCTGGATTGATGGGAATCTGAGAGGTACAAAACGATTGTAAAGGATATAGCTTGGTAGCTGCAGTCCAGATATCCTTAGTTAGTTTCATAGGGCCCAACAATGAGAAACTACCTCGTACACCCTGTGGGAACCAAATCAGAACCCCTGGGGGAATTGGAGCAATCCATAATTTTTTAATACAGCTCCCTTTAATAGTTATAATTAATTAATAAAGCACATTTTCAGTCTAAAAAAGCTAACTATTAAAGGGAGCTGTATTAATGCCGGCAATTCCTATTGTCGATAAATCAGTTAAATTTAATACTTAATACTTTACATTAATTAAAACAGCAAATGTTTCTTCTAATTATGCAATTTTTTGATTAGAAGAAACACTTAGATTTATGTCCGCCCAGCTGATTGGCTGAGCGGACATGTAAAGAGCCGGTCCCTGGCACACTGAGCTCAGTGTTCCGGGGACCGGCGAAGATAGAAGACAGAAGAGAGAAGAAAAGACCTGGGATGGTGAGGGGGAACCCTACGTGTTTTTTTTTGTTTGTTTTTTTAAATAATTTAAAAAATCACATAGGGTCCCTCCTATTTTCATAACCAGCCAGGTTAAAACCAAGCAACAGCAGCCTAGTAACACCAGGGTGGGAAGAGCCATTTGTTTTGGCCCACCCCAGCCTTAATATTAACAGCCTGCTGCTGCCCAGTCCAGGAGCACCATTTTTGACGCTGCGGGCCCACTGGTACCTGGCTCTTCCCAGTACCAATGTGTACTGGGGTAATAATGGGGGGGTAGTGTTAGCCATTTTATACCGTCTAACACTAAGCCCTGACTTGGTAATAGATTCCGTCTATTAGACGGCTTCCACTGCTTAGTCTAGATAGTAAATAAATAAAGACAAGACACAAGTGAAAAATATTATTTATTCAAATAAAAACAACCCCACACCACAATTTATTAAAAAAAAAAAAATCCAAACAACCGCTGGTCATTGCCGTAGTCCACTGAATCCATCGTAATTCACAGGATACCGATATCTGAAAAACAAAAAGGGAGAAACACACGTAAAAAACAGACTGTAGCACAACACCAATCATTGTGAGTGGTGTTGTGCACCTTACAGTATGCAGCATCTTCACAGATCGCTGCTTACAGTGTGGCACCCAAGGGGTTAAAGGAGGATGTATTGCATCCCCCTTAACCCCCTGGGGGCCAGATTAAGTATGACACTCAAAGGGTTAAGTAAGGGTCCCCACTTAACCCCTTCCTTGCTGGTATGGGTGCAGGGGAGGGGGGGGGGGGAGCTTTCTACTCACCCTCCGATATCTTGATTTCTTCTCTTCTTGATGTCGGTCTTATCTCTTTATATGTCCACTCAGCCAATTCGCTGGGTGGACATAGAAGAAACATTCAGATTTATAATTTTGCTATTGTGATAAAAAAAATAGCATAATTAAAAGAAACATTTGCTGTTTTAATATGAAGTATTAAATTAAACTGTATTATCGACAACAGGAATTGCCGGCATTAATACAGCTCCTTTTTAATAGTTATAATATTTAATTAATAAAGCACATTTTCGTTCTAATAAAACATTTTTTGTTGTTCAAAAACATAATTAAAACGAATCAATGCTTTTTCAATTAAATATACTGTAAATATATATATACACTTATTTATATATTTTTATTAACAGTATATTTGCAAAAGCATTGATTCGTTTTAATTAAGCTGTTGAACAACGAAAATAGCTTTATTAGAACGAAAATGTGCTTATTAATTAAATATAATTTCATTGTTCAACAGCTTAATTAAAACGAATCAATGCTTTTGCAATTAAATATACTGTTAATAAAAATATATAAATAAGTGTATATATATATTTACAGTATAACAGTATATTTAATTGCAAAAGCATTGATTCGTTTTAATTAAGCTGTTGAACAACGAAAATATATTTAATTAATAAGCACATTTTCGTTCTAATAAAGCTATTTTCGTTCAACAGCTTAATTAAAACGAATCAATGCTTTTGCAATTAAATATACTGTTAATAAAAATATATAAAAGTGTGTGTGTGTGTGTGTATATATATATATATATATATATATATATATATATATATATATATATATATATACAGTATATTTAATTGAAAAAGCATTGATTCGTTTTAATTATGTTTTTGAACAACAAAAATAGTTTTATTAGAACGAAAATGTGCTTATTAATTAAATATATTAACTATTACAGGGTGCAGTGTTATTGCCGGCAATTACTATTGCCGATAATACCGTTCACTGTACAGTAATGGCCAAAGGTTTTTAGAATGACACAAATATATTTTAACATTATCTGCTGCCCTCTAGTTTTTATGTGTTTGTCAAATGTTTTATCACATATAGAAATATAATTGCAATCATATGAGTAACAAAAGCTTATATTGACAGTTAGCAGCAAGTCAATATTTGCGGTGTTGACCCTTCTTGAGGACCTCTGCAATTCTCACTGGCATGCTCTCAATCAACTTCTGGACCAAATCCTGACTGATAGCAGTCCATTCTTGCACAATCAATGCTTGCATTTTGTCAGAATTTGTTGGTTTTTGTTTGTCCACCCGTCTCTTGATGATTGATTATAAGTTCTCAATGGGATTAAGATCTGGGGAGTTTCCAGGTCATGGGCCCAAAATCTCTGTTTTGTTTCCTGAGCCATTTAGGGTGCCTTCACACCTACCGGATCCACAGCGGATCTCACTTCTGCGGATTCGTAGCAAGAACCACTGCGGATCCAGTACCATTCACCCTTATGATAGCACATACTCGCAGCGGGTTTAACCCCCCACTGTCCGCAGACCCCCCCCCCCCCCGCTGTCAGCCCATCCCCGGCCGCAACCACCCCATCCCCGGCTGATCTGAGCGGGACTGGAGCCGGCAGCCTCACTGCCGAGCAGGTACTGTATGCTCTCGGCGGCGGGCTGCAGGATGTGGCTGGGGATGGGCCGATGCGGCCGGGGATGGGGGATGCGGCGGCGAGGGGTTAAAGCACATATTCACAGCGGGATGTCAATCCCGCTGCGAGTATGTGCTATCATAGGGGTGAATTATTACTGGATCCGCAGCTGATCTCGCTGCGAATCCACAGAAGTGAGATCTGCTGCGGATCCGGTAGGTGTGAAGGCACCCTTGGAGCACCTTGCCATAAAGCAAAGGTGATAACTATCATGCTGGAAAAGGCATTGTTGATCGCCAAACTGCTCTTGGACGGTTGGGAGAAGTTGCTCTTGGAGGACATTCTGGTATAATTCTTTATTCATGGCTGTGTTTTTAGGCAAGACTGTGAGAGTCTCGATTCTCTTGGGTGAGAAGCAACCCCATACATGAATGGTTTCAGGATGTTTTACAGTTGGCATGATAAGACTGGTGGTAGCGCTCACCTCCTCCGAATAAGCTGTTTTCCAGATGTCCCAAACAATCGAGGACTGGGGTAAAGTCCTTTTCTCTGATGAATCCCCAGTCCACTCCCTGTACCTTTTGCAGAATATCAGTCTGTCCCTGATGTTTTTTCTGGAGAGAAGTGGCTTCGTTGCTGCCCTCCTTGAGACCAGGCCTTGCTCCAAGAGTCTCCGCCTCACAGTGCGTGCAGATGCACTCACAACTGCCTGCTGCCATTCCTGAGCAAGCTCTGCACTGCTGGTAGCCCGATCCCGCAGCTGAAACCTTTTTAAGAGACTGTGCTGGCGTTTGCTGGTCTTTCTTGGGCGCCCTGGAGCCTTTTTGGCAACAATGGAACCTCTCTCCTTGAAGTTCTTCATGATGCAATAGATTGTTGACTGAGGTGCAATCTTTCTAGCTGCGATACTCTTCCCTGTTAGGTCATTTTTGTGCAGTGTAATGATGACTGCATGTGTTTCTTTAGAGATAACCATGATTAACAGAAGAGAAACAATTATGCCAAGCACCAGCCTCCTTTTAAAGAGTCCAGTGGTGTCATTCTTACTTGATAAGGACAGGGCTGGAGATCAATCTGTGTTAATGGAGCAATCACTGAAACGATGTTTGCAGCCCTGCCTTAAAAGGACCAGCTATGATGTTGAAATGTGTTTTGGGGGATAAAGTTAATTTTCTAGGCGAATATCGACTTTGCAAGTAATTGCTGTTAAGCTGATCACTCTTTATAACATGGAGTATATGCAAATTGGCAATTTGAAAACTGAAGCAGTAGATTTTGTAAAAATTAATATTTGTATCATTATCAAAACTTTTGGCCATGACTGTATACTCCTTGTGTGCCAAGTAGGGATGAGCGAACCGTAATGAACCAGATTCGTTACAAATTTTGCAAAAAGTTTGGTTAGTCACCGAACCGAACTTTGAGAAAGTTCGTAACAAATCTGGTTAAAATAACAATAACAAAATCACAGAATAGACCAGGATTATTGCTCCTATAATACCTTGTATCCTGGTTTTCTGTGAATATCAAGGTGTCTGTTAGGGTGAGAGTGTTAGTGTCACTGTCGTGAAATATTTTTTGGCAGAAATCAATAGTCCAGGCGAATTTAAGAGACTTTGTAATTGGGTTTATTATCCGAAAAATGAATTTTTATCATGAAAAAGCAGTTTGAAGCTTCCCCCTGTCTTCATTGTTCTCCTATAGAGAGAGGGAAATGAGAAACCAAAACAGGACAATAAAGAGTTAATTAAAAGCTACATTACCCTGCTCTCTCCTCTGATGTCACCACTGACCTCTCTGACCTCTGAATAGCACTCTGAATAGCGACCCCCTTGTGTAATCCTTTGTTCTCTGCTGCCGACATTTTTCCTCCGTCTCTCCTCCCCCCTCTCCTCTCCATAGCACAGACAGGACGTGTCTGAGATTTCCTGATTCCGAGCAGTGGATGACAGAAAGGAGAGGGGGGGACCTGAGAAAAGGCTTTGTAATTGTGTTTTAGGCAAATGTGAATTTTTTTTTTTTTTTTTTGCAGAAATAGTCCAGGAGATTTTAAGAAACTTTTTAAATGCAGATAATGGCATGACAGTGACTCTTTAACCCCTTAAGGTCAAAGCCAATTTTCGTTTTTGCACTTTTTCTTTTTCCACTTTGTTTAAAAGGCCATAGCAGTTGCATTTTTTCACCTAGAGACCCACATGAGCCCTTATTTTTTGCGACACCAATTAAACTTTGCAATGACAGACTTTATTTTCCCATAAAAAATGCTGCGAAACTGGAAAAAAATAATTTGCACCGTCAAATTATAAAAAAGGAATTTGTTTTTACTTAGGGGAGTTTTGCATTTACGCTGTTCGCCCTATGGAAAAAGTGACTAGTTATGCATGTTCCTCACATCAGTACGATTACAACGATATGTAACATGTATAACTCTATCTGATGGCTTTTAAAAAAATTCAAACCATTGTTAACAGATATGTTCCTTAAAATCGCTCTATTCCCAGGCTTAAAGCGCTTTTATCCTTTGGTCTATGGGGCTGTGTCAGGTGTCATTTTTTGCGCCATATGTACTTTCAATCGGTACCTTGATTGCGCATATTTGACTTTTTGTTCGCTTTTTATTACAATTTTTCTGTATTTGAATGCAAAAATGCACAATTTTGCACTTTGGAATTTTTTTGCGCTGACGCAGTTTACCGTGCGAGATCGGGGATGTGATTTAATAGTTCGGGCTATTACGCACGCGGCAACCCCTATTAAAAGTCCAAATCACCCCCTTTTCCCCATTTTATAAATAAATAAACACTTTTTTACTTTTTTTTTTTTTACATTAACTATAAGTCCCCCTGGGGGACTTGTATATATACAGCACTAATCTCTCATAGAGATCAATGCTGTGTATATACACAGCAAAGATCCACTTGATCGGTGATAGATTGCTTTAGCCTGTTGCAGGCCACAGCAATCTATTGCCGAGCCGGGATCAGCGTCATTGCGACGCTGAGGCCCGGCATGGGCAGAAGAATGGATCTTTCCCCCGCGATCGCATTCCGGGGGGAGATCCGACCCACTAGACACCAGGGACGTGTGGTACAAAGCATTTCAATGCAGGTGTGTCAGGTTTGACAGCTGTATTGAAATGCTTAATTAGCCGGCGCAGCAAAGAGACCCGTGCCGGCTAATAGAGGCGCTTCCCGGCTACAGATAGCGTCCCATGACGTACCCCGCTCTGAACGGCGCAGCTCCCGGCTGCTAAGGGGTTAAGTTAGTCTCCTCAGATATAACTGGGTGCTGTCTAATCAAAAATGTAATTTGACAGCTGTCTGTGAGTATCAACCAAGACACATGAAAGCGACTTCAGTGTTCAAGCTGATCTACTTTATTAAGTGAAAATCTCTGTTTATATCTTTACAAAGCTTCAAAAAAAGTAAAAAAAAAAAAAAGTCCCATTCTCACAAAATTAGATGCTACTTGGGGCTAGGGAGGAAGACAGTGAGACTAATGGGTTTCGATATTTAATCGAATAGGCAAGTATCGGGGTCTCCTCGACTCGATATTCGAAAATTAGTATTTCACTACTCTCTCATCTCTAATCCTCACATGTCTGATTTACTGCAATCACTGAATTTCCCCCATTAGCAGCACAATGGCGGCTCCTCCGGGGTGGGGTGTGATTAGTCTCAGGGGAGGCAGGAAGTTTCCCTCCTTTATTGCATCTTATTAACATTCATCTGGAAGGATCCCTCCCTTCTATACTGACTCCTCAGCCCAGAACTACAGAGGGGCCTCCATGCATATCAATAACGTGTAGCAGAGCTGAATGTTAGTTTTTAGTATTTATTTTTAAAGCCACTTTGATTCCAGAGTGATGTACAGATGACAAGGGGGTAACATACGGAACAACACACAAAAATACTGGTACATAGGAATAGAGGACCCTGCCCGCGAGGGCTTACATCTACAAGGTGGGGGGGAGGGAGAAAGATGGCGAGGAGGCAGCTAGATGCAGTGTGGTGCAGTTATTGTGGGTTGTAGTCTAAAGAGATGGGTTTTCCAGTTGCTCTTAAAGGTCATGATGGTGGATTAGAGCCAGATGTGTCTGGGTAGTGAGTTCTGGAATAAAGGGGATGATTGGGAGGAATCTTGGAGGTTGTTTTGTGAGGTGCAGACAAGGGGAAAGCACAAATGGAGGTTGTGTGATGTAATCTCTGCGCGTTTAGAAGGTCAGTGCCATATTGTAACGGTTCCACAAAAAAATATCATGACATTGACATTTACATTCCTTAAAGCTTTAGTAAGTAACCACTAGTGCTATGCAAGTAACTCTCTTCATACCTCATCCAATGAAATGGTAACACGAGCCTTAGTAGAAGAACACCTACCCCCTGGATATATATATACTAGCTGCCATTTTTAACACTGTGTATGATCAACTTTGGTCTCATTTATTTAGAGTGTGGGATTCTTCTGTGCACGATAAATACTTTTAATTTATAATTTGGAGCAGACTGTTTTTTAATGCACTCAAAGAGAGTGCTGTTATACTGACTGAGGATTAGAGGTTTTAGCAGGGACGGTAACAGGGTTTCAAGTTAGAGAGGGGACAGGTTGTTTTTAGACTTTAAGGTTACAGTTGACAATTTAAAATGACTTTGTTGGGCAATGGGAGACGGTGAGGGGATTGGCAGAGCAAGGGTAGAAGCAGAGGTAGAGCGAGGGAGGAGGTGGATTAAGGAGAGTTAAGGATAGACTGGAGGGGAGTGAGGATGTAAGGCCAGAGAGGAGGATGTTACAGTAGTCCAAGCAGGAGATAAGGAGAATATGTACCAGTAGCTTTGAGTTGGGTGAGAAAAAAAAGTATATTCCGGAAATGTTTTTGAGGTGAAGGTGGAAGAAGTGTAAGGGTCTGAATGTCCACTGTGAATTACAGAGAAGAATCAAAGATTACCCCAAGGACTTGTGGGAAAGGGGACAGCCAATGACAGTGATTGATAGATTTCATATGTTATTAAATGTTCATGATGTGAACAGTGAAAATATAAAGTTTACTCCCAGGTTTACCTTAAGTCCTATGGTGACCACTGAGTCCATACTGTGACCTGTCATCTAGTTATATACTGTGTAAGACCCTTCCTATCTTCGACCATTCTATATATGATGGATTCAGTGTTTTTTCTTTTCACCCAAAACCAGAAATGGATTGAAAACACAGAAAGGCTATGTACACACTGTTGAAATTGAGTGTCTGGCCGTCATTTCACCCCTAGGTGACCTAGGATGTACAGGTATGCCACAGCCACATGTCACCAGAAGACCCTGGACGTACCTGTATATAATGAATTGCTACTGCACCCTGACAAACCTCCCCCCCCCCCCCCCTTCTAACACCATCCCTTCACCCCCACCACTCCAACACCACCAACATCCCTCTCAAAAACAGAGTTTCAGGCTATATCACACAGGAGTAGGATCCAGACAGGATTGGCCTGGAAGGGAGTTTACAAGACCATGAGAAAGAAGAAATACCTCACACCCGTCGACTCAAATAAAACTTTTGAATAAAAACTTTTTAAAAATAAAATTCACATATTTGACAGATCCCGTCAAATATTATATTTAAAATTGAAGGAGGCTTTATTTTTGAAAATTTTTGAAAAATTATTGAAGTAAACCCCGTTTGAGATTAATTGTAATTCACTGTGCACAAAAATATAGGAGTCAGCAGATTCACCCTACTCAGAACTATTAAAGAAGTGACAAATGCATGTCCCCTGCAGCAATGACCCCCCAGAACACAGAGCCAAATATGGGGTACAGTTCTGGCTGGACATAGCTTCTCTCGCTGACCAGGGGCATTTTACAAACCACATTTCCAGTATGGAGCACACACCAATAAGGTATCTGAGTTATGACTCGTGGGCAAACATGAAGCCTTGTCAAATAACTCCTGCCTTTTAGAACATTTGGATGCCACCCTCTAGCTGCCAGTAGAGATGAGCGAACCTGGAGCATGCTCGAGTCCATCCGAACCCGAACGTTTGGCATTTGATTAGCGGGAGCTGCTGAAGTTGGACAAAGCCCTAAGGCTATGTGGAAAACATGGATGTAGTCATTGGCTGTATCCATGTTTTCCAGACAACCTTAGAGCTTTATCCAAGTTCAGCAGCCCCAGCTAATCAAATGCCAAACGTACGGGTTTGGATGAACTCGAACCCGAACCTGGTTCGCTCATCTCTAGCTGCCAGGATAACATGGATGAAGCCTATGGTCATCAATTTGTTCCAGATGGTGGGAGTTTAATGGCTTTGTGTTTGGTCACAAGTCTGGACCCCAACACGTCACTGAAGCAACTCACTACACTACTGATATATCCAGAGGTGATGAGGTCTTGGTTGATATTTGGGTTATATGGACACAAATATCGTAAGCTCGCCACCCACGTCAAGGGGCCTCATCTACAGCGAGTCCCTAACTATCTAGCACAGGAACAAAAAATAACTAACTAAAGATCAAGATCAAAGCCTCCAGCAATTGGCAGCCATCTGCCAGGGTAAGCTCCCACCACATGTCTCTATATTGAATCCTCTTTTTCTGCTAGAACTTGTATAAAAGTATAAGAACAATATAACACAATGATCTTCCCCAAGCCTGTCTGCAATGTATTATGTGACTAGTATATAATATATGTGGGTATGTTGGTGTAATATGTGGTGTGATATATAGTGTAGGGGACCTGTGCGTATCTATAAAGTATATAGATGGATATATTCACTGTTAATAAATCTTTAACAATAAAAGAAAAAAACAAAACAAGTGTATAAACAATGACAATTAACCTCTCAGTTTAACAACCAAATAAAAAAAAATATTATTAAGCTATGCAACAAAGTATTTTAGATACTCTAACATATTAGAACTGGATATGTGTACACTGCCCAATTTGAATACTCAATTCTTTGGGCGGAGGGCAGATTGAGCTTCAGAATATCATTGAGTCAATGGGACAGGTGGAACTTCAAGCGGAGTCCGCTTGAAATTTTCGCTCAAATTCCATAGTGTGCACATTAACCCTTACAGGAAACAAATAAGGTGCTAAAAACAAAATATTTGATATATAAAGAATTTCATATTTAAGATTTATTTTAATAAATGATTTTCTTACCTGATCCATGGAGGTGAAGGCGCCAACAGTTTCTATGAAGAACTTGGAAGAATGATTTCCCTTCATTCAATTTCCACTTCCGCCCCGACATAGACCGATATTTCGTCATCTATGAACATTAATGGAGATTGATTGATGTCCGTCCCATGATCTGGATGCTCCTCACCATGACAGCTGCCAGGGGTCAAATAGCAGGACTCCACACCAAGAATTGATGTGGTGGAGACATTGCTGAGGTAGATGTCTGCTGGACCAGATTCCACAACTGAATTGTTTTCCATTTCATCTGATCTATCAGATTCCGCAAAATCCTCTTTCCAGCATTCATCCTGAAATATCAAAACCTCAGTACATTTACTCCTCCTCTTATAGTCTATGGCTAAAAGTCCGCTGAACATTCTCAGCACGCCAGGTGGAAGTCTCCTCCATAGTGACGGTGGGTCAATCTTTCCAAAATTCTTCTGCCACCCAACAAAATTACAAAATTCTTGGTCAGTGGGATCTGCTGACTGCCATGGAACTTCCCCAGTCAGCAAGATGTAAAGAAGAACACCAAAGGACCAGACGTCCAGAGATGAGTCTATAACTAATGGACGCTGTTTGGAAACTTGCCTCATCTCTGGTGCCATGTAGGATGTGGTTCCCGAACTTCTGGTGGTTGTGGATCCCTTGACCTGCGAAAGTCCAAAATCGGTAATTTTGATTAGGTGGCAGTCCTTATTGAACACCAGGATGTTCTCTGGTTTGATGTCCAGATGCACTAGTCCTTTCCCCTCCATAAAGTCCAGGGCACTGGAGATCTGAATCGCGCATCTCTTCACGTCGTCTTCTGGGAGTCCTTCCTGAAATGGAGAAAGAAATGTAGTCAACATAATGGAAGTATTACTACAGGAAGAAAGGAGATGGGTCATGTTAGGGCTCAAGGTAATTCAGGAATTTTTACTTACATCAGGTGAAATCAGATCAAAGAGATCTCCGTGTGTCGCCAGTTCCTGGGTGTATCCAAAATATTCTCCGGTCTTAAATCCAACACCATAAATGCTAATGATATTCGGATGGGATGACAAGAAGAAGGAGACACTGAGCTCCATGAGGAAGGAGAATTCTGCAGTCTTCTTCCTATGCAGGAGCTTTAATGCCATTTCTTGACCTGTTGGTAAAAGGAACACAATGAATTGTACATACATCACATAAAGTACTCTATAGTATTGTCTCATCAGACATATGGAAGTTGGAAAACTATAATGTGGACTCTTCTGGTCTGGTCATGGTGGTCATTGCTAGGCAATGCCAACAGCAGGAAAGTTTGCTGATTGGCTATTTTCTTATCTGCTCCCCCCAAATGATTCCATTATATCATGAAACAAAGAATATATATCATGTCCTCTGAACCATTTGATATATTTGCCCCATTTCTACTACTGCAGAGTCTCAATCCCTTTCATCCTGGCAAATACATTCACTGTTTTTGAACCTCCCGATTGTATCCAAACCATAGAGATTGAGTTCTGCCACAAGGTTGAGACTACCACATAGCTATAATGATGGATCATTGACCAAACTGACCTGTCCTCTTCTCCTTCACCATGAGGACAGACCCAAAGCCGCCTTGTCCAAGTTCCCGGATGATATGGTGAGTCTTTTGGAGATCTCTCTCTTGCAGATGCCGGGAAGCAATGGAGACCAGACCCTCCAGGATGGACTGTACTTCTGGTTTACTGGAAGCCATTGAGTCCTGTATAAAGTAAAGACAATATGTTGTGATTATCATGTTTTTTTCTCACCAGATATAAGAAAACGTCATAAATCAAGGCCGAACATATTTTTTGTTATAGATGTCATGTATAAGTAAGAAAAAACTTAATACAAGTGTTTTATAAATGATTCTTCCCTAAAAGGAAAATATAATCACGCTCCAATATCTGACTGTGACATATGGTAGAAACAAAATGGTTTATAATATCTATAAATATAATGTATATGGCGACTGATAAAAGTAAAATACAAATAATAGTTTCATAGTAAATAAGAGAAGACAGATTAGAAATTACCTTGGAGAAATCGATGAAGCTTAGAAACAAAAGGAAGAAAAAAAGAAATAAAAGCTCTAAAAATCCTTCAGCAAAAGCGAAGCGTCAGGCAGGAAGAAGTCGTCTCTTGAAGCAGAGGAGGTGACTGACCAGGGGAGGTGGGGGCGGCTTTATATAGGGGAGGGAGATAAGGTACAAGGGGCATTGAGCTCTCTGATTGGCTGAGAGACAATGGGCACGTTTTGTGTATTGATGGAATTTCCATCTCCTTTGACTTCAGTCTGTAGAACATTATTGAAATGTAAAGTGCAGGGGCTGGACCCTAAAGAATCCATACCCCTTCTATAAATGAGAAATAGAGAATAAAATAGGGAGATTTATGCTATATTTTTCTATTTAGTTTTTTATTCTAAGAATATCATTTTATTATAAATTCTCCTGGGATGGCCATGGGGGTGACATTCACCCCAAGATATAACACAACCCAATATTTCTTTTTCTTATTATTCTTGTTATTATATATGGACAAGTTATAATATATTATAGAACAAAATATGTTAACTGTATATAGTATTTAAAGTTTTCTATTTGTATTAAAGTTCATTTTTTTCTACATATACATTTTCTACACAATACATATTCTTTTTAAGACAAGAGGACACAGTGAGATATTCTTTTTAAGACAAGAGGACACAGTGAGATGTTATTGGGAGAAAGTTCAGAAGCAAAGTGAGAAAATATTACTTTACTGAAAGAGTACTAGATGCTTGGAACAAATGTCCAGCAGATGTGGTAGGTGAATCTACAATAACAGGATAGATATATGTATATATCTATCCTAAGATATTAAGTAAGGAAATACTAACAGAGCCGACTAGATGGACCCGGTGGTCCTTTTCTGCCGTTATTCTTCTATGTTTTTATGTAATGTGATCTTTGAGAAGAAGTTCAGAAGTTTCTGGATCACATCTCTCCCATACACTGAGTAGTCTGTATAGGTGGCCATACATCTGCAATATCTATAGGCCGGACATTAATTCTACTGACAGTTCTCCATTCCGTCCTTATAAACCTTATACCAGCCGATCCCACCGCCATCAGATGACCTTACTATAATGTGTAGGGGCTCTATTAAACTAGAAAATATCTGATTGATGATCCCAGGGAAACTGACCTATAGAACATCCCCTGCTGTATCCTATATATAGTACAAATGTCTTCACAGTAATAGAGGGATGAAACATAATCTATATATTACATTAATCTGTATATTTCTAACATTGCAACTTTATGGGTTTGTGTGTTATTTGGGGTTTGACACCTCGTGACACTATATAAAATTAATGTAATAAGAAAGGAAAACTCTTCAGCCTTTCCTTCTGCAGACATCTCCCAATTAGCACCACAATGGCGGCACCTCTGGGGTGGGGTGTGATCAGTATCGGAGGAGGCAGGAAGTTTCCCCTTATTCCATCTCATTACCATGATAACACCCGCTACTGCTTCTATTGTCTCTGGAAGGACCCCTCCCTTCTATACTGACGCCTCAGCCCAGCACTATGGAGAGGCCTCCATGTATATCAATCACTATGTATACAGGTATAGGAAGGCTCAGATTTATACATTTAAATGTAGCAGAGCTGATTATGTTATTGAATAGTTCATGATGTGCTACATGAAAATATGAAGATCTATTTTTCCCCTCTTCTTCCTTTTAGGACATGTTCACACAGCAAACAACTGCATTGAGTTGGACAAAGAGTTTGCACCAATTTCTATATTCAAATCAGATTTCCATAAAAAAAACTTGTATATATGTATGTATGATTGTAGTCATGTCTCACTGTCTCACTATCTGATTATATAAAGTGATGAAGTGTTGAATAGTGGGAATTAATATCTACAACAATAAAACTGAAAACTGGGTCAGATACATTTTCAGCTGATCAATAATAAAGATATAGGGGCAGATGCATAATGTGCACAATTATTTTAAGCAGGTGCTAGTTTTCATGGGCTGCCTAAATTTTACAGTAGTTACCCCAAAATTATCATTAGACGCAAGTGACTTGATAAATCTTGAGCAATTTTTTTGGCTAAAACAGCTTGGGGGAAATAACTGCTGGAAAAGGAGCGGAGAACTGCTGTGCAGTATTGTGTGCAAAACTGAAAAATTTCACATAATAAATCTCGCTAATAAAACAGCTATGAATCCCTTTCCCCTCCAGGTGTAAAAAAAATCAAAAAGCAAAAGGGCACAACCGGGGCAAACCTTTTTTTAATGATTTCAGCGCAACATTTTACAAAAACTCAGTATTAGCCAAAATAATAGCACAAACCCAATAATGCATCTGCCCTATAATGTATATTATATGTAACAATCTGATAAGGTAATAAACTATTCTATGTAAGTTGAATATTATGGAGAATGTTATACATTATTTAAGTTCCCTTCTACTTAAAAACAAGACAGACTATGACTATGTACAATTATACTATAATAGACAGAATACTGTAACTATAGCAAGATTAATGGATATACAAAAATGCCAAAGCTTATTATAGGTTGTGTTATAAATTGGGGTGAATGTTGACCCCATGGCCATCCATCCATTGTGCATTTCTTGTAGGTAAAACTACAATGATTACAGATATCAACAAGAATGTAAAATCTGTAGTAAAATAGAAAAAAATCAGCCATGTTAATCTGGAGACGTGTAAAGCCATGAGTCCACCCATCATCAGACCGTCATTTGTGTTATAAAGGAATCATTCAGAGACCATGAAGAGAAAGGCTGCATGTAAACAACTGCTCACACTCCTCCTAATAACCGCATGTTACATCTCTATTGGGTGTTAGGCTGTGGCAACACACTATGTTAATTTGTCAGGCTATAGCTGCAGGATCGGGGTGTTATCATGTTAATGAGATGGAATAAAGGAGGGAAACTTCATGCCTCCCCCGATACTGATCACACCCCACCCCAGAGGAGCCACCATTGTGCTGCAAATGGGGGGGGGGGAGGGGGTAATATTCCTTGATTGCAAAGTGATATAATCTCACATGTCTGATTTGCTGTAGATATGTAATGCCCAAAAACCTGTTCTATATCTGTACATGGATATCTATGACCCTGATTAAGGTCCATGGAACTGTAAACAGATCTGCAGTATGTGAATAGACTCTAAATGGTGAAAATACTTCATATTATTCAACTATTATATGTAAAAGAGTTTAATAAATAATATTAAAACTAATACTATGTACATTTATTCTATCGTATAAGAATCATGACAGCGTCCTGTCTCTATTTATTATATTAATGAATATACATAAAATAAGAATATTACGTTGTTATAACTTGGGGTGACTGTCACCCCCATTGCCATCCCAGGAGATTGTATAATATATTGGTTATTAGACTGATAAAAGTGCTTTTTTTTATTCAAATCTTATTTTGTTGGATGAATATAAACATATTATAAACATATAAATATAAACATCAAAAAATAAAATATAAGATCCTAGCAAAAATCCTCCCTATTCCTTATTTATGTCCAGGTTTCAGCCCCTACATTTTACATCTCCTTGGACTTCAGTCTGTAGAACACTGTTGTAATGTAAATTCCCTCAATACAAATAATACTTGCCCATTGCCTCTCAGTCAATTAGAGAGCTCATTGCCCCTTGTTCTCCATCTCTATGGGGCTGTGTGAGGTGTAATTTTTTGTGCCATGAACTGTACTTTCTATTGGTGCCTTATGTATATGCGACTTTTTGATCACTTTATATTCTAACTTTTCTGGATTTGATGTGACAAAAAAAATCAGCAATTTTGCACTTTGGCTGGTTTTTGCACTTATGCTTTTTACCATGCAAGATCAGGAATGTGAAAATGTAATAGTTTGGGCAATTATGCACACGGTGATACCCAATATGTTTGTTTGTTTGTGTGTTTATTTTTATTTATAAAATGGGAACGGGTGAGTGTTTTAAGCGTTTATTAAGTGAGGGGATTTTTCATTAATGACTTTTTTTTTAAACCCACATTTTACCTTTAGTCTGCCGGGGGACAATGATCTTTCATAAAGATACTTAATAGAGCACCCCCCACTAGACCCCAGGGATCACCGTTTATAGCCATTTAAATGCATCTGTCTTTCACAGCTGCATCTAAATTGCTAAATAGCCAGGAGCGGTTCAGAGCAGGGTTGCAGCTCAGCTCCGCTCTGAACTCCCCTATCCGCAGAAGGACATGCTGGCACGTCCTTTTGTGGGAAGGGTTTAAGACATAACGTTTTTTAGTAAGAACTAAAAAAAAATAAAGAATATTGGGTATAACATATGATAGGGGAAATGAAAATGCACCAGTTTCTAAGTCGTAATCTGCAGTGATGTCACAGTCTAGAGATGAGTGAATCAGTCAAAAATTCATTTAGCGAGATCAGCAAATATTTGGTCGGATTCACAATAATTAAAGAATTTCATATAGTAAAATAGTTAATAAGCTTTAAAAAAAAGACTAGTCCATCAAATTTAACCTACAGAAACCCTACTGTGTTGATCCACAGAAAGGCAAAAACCCTTATACAGCATTTACCCCATCACAAGGAGAAAAATGCCTTCCCAACTACAAAATGGCAATCAGTAGAATTAATGGAAGAACATCCTACCACATGTAATCTAATGCCATTTAACCTAATCTGTTGAACCTGGGTTCGTTTCCAACTTTGCTAAAAATTCGGTTAGTTAACAAACCAAATTTTTGGCCGAGTTCAAATCAAATCTTGTTTTAGGACCGTGTCATGAGCATGGGATTATCCATAATCACTTTTATTAGTGTTTTTTTAAAGCTCACAGTCTCCCCCTATTCACAGCCACTGCCCTTCAATATGGTGTAGCAGGTTTGTCCAAAGCATGAGAAGAAGAAAGACCTGTCTTCCCTCAAGGGAACAAAAGCTTACTAAGCCTGGAAGCAAACTTCTCTACTAATTGCCACTCGGGGTCTGAAGTTTACTGCCGGAATACTCAGAGACCAGACAGCAGCGCCATTTTAGGGGAGCATAATGCCCCAATGAGAACCGTGGCTCTGCCTTATTGGGAGGAGAGAGCTTATAAGCAGTCAGCATGGTAAGCAGAGAGCAGCACCATGAGGGTGCTCCGGCACAAGCCACACCCTACACGCCTGGGAGCATTCCATCTATCTCCAGTGAGCGTGTAAGTTCTCCTCCAGATCTTCTACTCAAAGCGGGGCCATGTCATCCACTTGGGGCGACCTGATGGAGCAATCAGAGGCATCGGTGACAGGTTCCCTTTAACATCTGAGGTACTTGCTATGAGGCCGACCACTGTTATGCTAAGGCTCCCAAGTCAAGAAGCATCTTTCATCCCGCAATGGCAGTTTGGGGATGAGGAACGCCAGAAATTTGTCCAGCTCTGTAAACCCAACCCTGAGAGTACAGGCATCTTTTTTTTAAGTGACTTCTCCTACAACTCCTCTACCCACAGCGGGACGATCTCATCCAGTTTGGGCAAACTGATGGAGCAAGAGGAGACAGGACTGGAGCAATCGGATGTGGTTCAAGTCCAAGAGAAAGCAGTAGTAGCATGTGAGGACACAGATGTTTACTACTGATGAGTGAGCATATTCAGGGATGTTCATACGAACATGCCGCTAATTGTTTGTGTTCACCAATCACGATCATTGTTTGTGTTCACCAATCACGATCAATGTGTTCGATGATATGAATGGTTACATCGATTAGTTTTATAACATGTGAACGTTTTATCTCTCGATATACACAACTGCGTAAGTTTCCTCCCACCAATTTGAGCCAATGAATGTGTGGGGAAGGGGTCTTTCCTGATTATTTTGTCATCCAGTAGGGAGAGTGAAACGAGCAGGGACAGCATCTGAAGGCATGAATATTCACAGTGGTAGTTAGTGTAGGGAGGGAGAGCTGACCGAGCAGGGCTTAGAACGTTGTGAAATTGTGGCGGGAATATTTGTTGTAGCTTGGTACTGTGTATGTTGATGTGCCACAGTACAGCTCAACCAGTGATGTATTGTTGTGATGCCAGTGCAGCACACAGGTGGGATGTTGGTACCTGCTCTTATGTTGTAGCTGGCTGTACTCCCCTGAAATGGTTGGTGACCTGCTGCACGGTGATGGGTCTCTTGGGCTCCTGTCATGGTAGTCCAGAGTGGCAATTGATCCACCCGGTCTATTGGTACTGCCACCCACAGGGGATGTGTATAGGTGCTGTTGCAGAGGAAGAGACGAATGGCTGTTTTTAGTGTGATTGGTTGCCTTTAAAGGGGAACTCCACATAATGAAAACTGTTTTTATATTAAAAGTTATATAAATGTGTCTATGTAATGCAGTGGCGTTGCTAGTAGTGATGAGCGAGTGTGCTCGTCCGAGCTTGGTACTCGATCGAGTATTAGAGTACTCGATAGTAATCGTTACTCGGACGAGCATTTTGCGATACTCGAGAAAATCTCATCATCTGTTTCCTGTAAGTTTGGGTGCTATTTCTCAGCCAATAAACATGCAGGAGACTCTTTGGTACATCCTGCGATCACGTGGGACCAATACATGTCGATAGCAGAGATTGGTTGGCCAGATCAGATGACCCTGCCATATAAAACTCAGTGCAGACAGTACTCACTTCAGACCCATGCTGTGAGAGATCAGGGACAGAGCTGCTGCTGGTCAGGGTGAGCGTCAGTGTAGGATTTAGCGTTCCAGTAGGCAGCGAATACTAGCAATACAAACAAACAGCCCTTTTCAGGGCTTAAAAGCGTTTTTTTATAGTGCTATTACAGACTACTGGCTGGGACTTGCAGTGCTGCTACCACAATTTCACCAGCACACTGTGTTGATCGGCTGCTGGCAGAAAGGGGACATTAGGTGTTGCACACAGACCCCTAAGAAAAGCAGCACTGCTCAGTGTACTTTTTTATTTTTTTATTTTAGGGCTGGTGGTGCTGCTATATTATACTGTATTGCTGGGATTTGTAGTACATCCTGCATACAACTTCACTGTTGTGCTGATTTTAAACTGGGTGTCAGTGTGTATAGTTCACGCCAATACCAGATTGAACTGTCCAGCCCCCCCAATCTAGTGGGCACTACAATGTATTGCTTCTAATGGTTCTCTGTGTCCTCACTGCCACGCTCTACGTGTGCGGAGGAGCGGGACTGGTTACCGGGGGCCCGCCGATTGCGCCCCTGCCAACCGGCCAGCTGTTTTTTGTTTTTTTTTTGTCTAGCCGTGGCCGGGGCCTGACCACCCCCGGTTGAAAGGCATCAAGTGTACTCGTGATGGTGAGTGGTGAGTGAGAGCAGGCCTAGCCAGTTAGCTGTCAGCACCCGGGTTCATGTCGACTACATATCCCAGCCCCTGAACTCACTCCAAATTTTGGGTGGGCTCACTTGATTCCTCACTCACTTGTAATGGTTCTCTGTGTGCTGAATGCCATGCTGTGTCTGGCCTAGTTTTGCCCTTGCCTCCATGTTGACTACTTCTGGGCCTTTACTGGCATCCCTAATTTAGCATCCTTGTGTTGTCCATTTCGTACCAGATAATTTGTGGTCCATATGTCTACCTCTGGCATCCATGTTGACTACTGGTGTGCCTGCCCTTGCTTCCTTTTTGCTGGGCCTTAACTGGCATCCATGTTGACTATTGCTGTGCCTTTACTGGCATCCATGTTGACTACTTGTGTGCCTGCCCTTGTCTCCTTGTTGGCTACTGCTGGGCCTTAACTGGCATCCCGGGTTCGTGTGTAATTAGCAGTGAGCTTGGTTGCGTGTGACAAGGGGCGGAACCTGGTGACTGCTCTGCAACTCTGCAGCCTCACACATGTACCATGCCGGGCCCACGTCTTCAACCTAGTGTTGCTGCGGTTCCTTAAAACTTGCGCACAGATGCGGTGCACCTTGTTGAGCAAGTCAGCCACATTGAGGTATTTCCGCAAGTCAACCAGTTAAACGAACCCCAACTGCTACAGTTAAATTCAAACGCAAAACAAACGGTGGGGGGAGAAGTGGGGAGTCACATGATGCAGGGTATGTTACCCCAACTGCTAGAGTCAAATTCATAGTCAAATTCAATTTACCTTCCTTGTCTTATCCACAGATAATATGGTTCGAAATGGACGTCATCTTATCTTAGGGGTGTCCTCTGCCATCCTTCCACCAGTACCTTCTACCTTTTTTGGATGTTGTAGCCGTTTTGAAGGCAGGATTGACCAGGCCTTTCACCAGTAGCTTCTATCCTTCCTTGGATGTTGTAGTAGCCTTTTTGAAGGCGGGATAGACCGGGCCTTTCAACAGTACCGTCTACCTTCCTTGGATGTTGTAGCCTTTTCAAAGGCAGGATTGACCAGGTCTTTTAAATACACAGGCTAACGCACTTGCCGTCTCTTAAGAGACTCTTTAAAGGATTGAAAGAGTATTCGTTCAAATTCTGGGGCCTCTTAAGAAGACTGTATTGTTCTGTGTCCTCACTGCCATGCTCTGACACTACATATGTGGAGGAGCAGCACTGGTTGCCGGGGGCCTGCCGATCGCGCCCCCGCAAACCAGCCAGCTATTTGTTTTTGTTTTTTTACCCTTACTCTACTGTGTCAGGCCTAATTTTTGTGAGGATCTACGCCTGCCTCATCTAAAGGCCAGTAATGGCCACTTTGTTTTTTATTTTCTAACCTTCAATTAAAATCGACTTCAATTCAAGTGCAATTTTGCAGGGCTGTCTGGTCATCTATTGTATCTCCAAGATACACGCCACTGTTCAAAGAAACAGACAGTGATAATGGTGAATCCTAATTTAGCATCCTTGTGTTGTCCATTTCATACCAGATAATCTGTGGATGTCAACTTGCGGGTGTTCTCTGCCGTCCTTTAATTTTTTAGCTCGGGGCCTCTTAAGAAGACTGGAGGTAGGGATGAAGAATAACAATACAAAGAGATGCCTCTCATGCACAACTGCATGAGGGTGTGAGGCTAAATCTAGCCCCTGGACTCACTCCAATTTTTGGGTGGGCTCACTTGCTTCCTCACTCACTTGTAATAGTGCTCTGTGTGCTCAATGCCCTGCAGTGTCTGGCCTAATTTTGTGGAGGTTCAGTTGCTTCCTCACTCACTTGTAAGGGTTCTCTGTGTCCTCACTGCCATGCTGTGTCTGGCCTAATTTTTGGGAGGCTGACTGGCTACTGCTTCTACCTTGTTCACTCTGTCCTCACCACCATGCTGTGTCAGGCTGAATTTTTGGCTGGTTCATGATATGCTACTGCAGTGTACCAGAACAGGCTGTCTGTTTCTCATATTAAGTCTACCTCTGTTACTATAGCCATAACTGTCCTGGAAACTATATGCACTGCAACTGTTTGCTGTTTAGTCCCTATAACTCTTAGGTTCATGTATATTCCTGTGTATATATTTGTACAGTGGTATGCAAATGGCTGCTGATCACATGACCATGCCCCGTTACCATGGTACCTCCAATGGCCGTCGAGCTTTGGCCAGGGGTTACCATGTGACTTCCTCTTGCAAGTTAGTCTATTCCCTGCCACAGGGGATAGGTTGTCTGTGTGTTTTCTCTTCTGAAGGTGAAGAGGGACACAGACAGCCTCCTTCCCTGATGGTGGAAAGGAGAAGTCTGTGCGTGTTGCTGTTCCAGTCATCGGCTATCCGCCTGTCTCAAATGCCAGGAGTGTTCTCTCATCTGGGTGTCGTTTCTCATCAACTTCCTCATCAACTCAAGCTGTTCTACCGCAAGTACTCATTCTCAGTCTATTCCACCCAGCATCCCTACCCTCTCATCACCACTACTCCTATCATCCGGCACGTTCTATCAATAGCCTATTGCAGCACCACCTCTACTCTGCCCTGTACAAGCCTGCTATATTCCCGGTTGCATCTAGATGAGACTGTTGCTAATAGTTCCCACAGTTACAATAAAATTGTAACCACCGTTGTTACTGAACCCTGGCATTGGTGTCTTATCTGGTGCCCCGACTAAGTGCAACGAGGAATCGCATGCCCAGTGTCTCCGCATGGTCAGTACACCGGTCTGCAGCTGTGCCACCCTTGTGCCTATACCGTGACAACACTCCGCCCCACAGCTATCCCCCTTCCTGCCATTCCACAACACCTACACTGCGGAGTGGCCCCTAGGGGCCAGGGCATCGCACTAACTCTGTTTTAATGGTTTACTGTGTTCTCAAATACCAGGGCCTCTTAAGAAGACTGTATTGTTCTATGCATCCTCACTGCCTGACGTCATACTACGTCTGCGGAGGAGTGGGACTGGTTGCCGGGGGTCTGCCGATCATGCCCCTGCCAACCAGCCAGCAGTTTTATTTTATTTTTTTGATCTAGCCGTGGAGTGATTTAAGATGGGGCCCAGGTGGGGTAGTGTGTGTGTGGAAGGGGGGGGGGGGGTCAGGTGGGGTAGTATGCGTGTGTGGAGAGGGGGTCTGATGAGATTGTGTGTTTGTGGGGTAGTGTGTGTAGGGATAGTGGTAAGGTTAATTGCAGGCAGGAGGGGAACTTAATTAATATGGTGGGTGCAGCAGGGAACATTATTACTATATGGGGGCACAGCAGGGGAACATTACTATATGGGGGCACAGCAGGGGAACATTACTTTATGGAGGCACAGCAGGAGGCATTATTACAATATGTAGGGGACAGCAGGAGACATTACTATATGGTGGGCACAGCAGGGGACAATATTACTATATGGAGGAGACAGCAGGAGGCATTATTAAGATGAACTGCAGCTGGAAGAAATCATCAAGGAGGCATGGAGAGGAAAGGGAAAGAGAACAACTCAGATCAAAGAAGATGTCACCTGTGAGTTACTGAATGAAGTTTTAGCATTTTGTAGAACGTTATCTGGTAGGAGTTTCCTGATGTAAGAAAAGTTGTGAAACAGTAGCCTAGAGGATAGGAGTTAGGGCAGACTTCCCACAGGCTGTGTGTGAAGGAGCTGCCTGGGCAGTGGTGTGCACCACTACTAATGACAGTGACAGGAGCCCAGGGCGGGTGGCTGACTGTGTCTGCTTAGCTGCAGTTATTATGAGTGGAGGCAATAGAGCTGGGCTAATAGAGCAGTCACTGTGGTTACTAGCTTCCGCACTGGGCTCCTTTGCTAACCGCTTACGACGGCACTCGAGGGCCCGTGCCCCGAATGTTTTAGGACCCTAGCAACGCCCCTATTTGTACCATATCTGTACGGTTCTGTCCCACTGGTATCTGATTGACATCAAGAAAGTGAAGGAAACTGGCCTCTGTGCCAAACCACAATGTCTCCTGCTCCCACTGCTCTCCCACCTAAGGAGACAAATATTCCGTGCCTCTCACATTGTGTGTGTTTGCTGAGCACAGGCTGATGATGCAGACAGGGGGCAGGGCATGAGGGAGGCTTGGCTGGATCTCCCAATCCCCTGAGTGATTCACCATCTCTGACCATTTAGAAGCAGCTGCTGCAACTTCTCTGATTGTGCAAAACTCTGCAGTGAAATTAGGGCTGTGCTCAAACATAATGGAGTGTCACTGCAATAACCCATTTAAATGATGGTAAACGGAACAGAGGATCAGAGCCGCCACTGCCAATCCCACCTGGATAAACAACTAGGCGCAAACAGTATATCTCATGTAAGATAATATCGGATAAAGTGCTTATTGTGGGGCTTGGGGTCAAAGACAAAAGATGCTTGATCATAATATGTGCGTGGGGAGGAGAAGAAAAAAAATTTATTGAAAAAGTTCTTTACTCTCTTACTACGTATAATGCTGATATTGGAATTGTGTGGTGTTACAGGTAGAGAATACAGTGCTGTGTGGTATTACAGGTAGAGAATACAGCGTGCTGTGTGGTGTTACAGATAGAGAATACAGCATGCTGTGTGGTGTTACAGGTAGAGAATACAGCGTGCTGTGTGGTGTTACAGGTAGAGAATACAGCATGCTGTGTGGTGTTACAGGTAGAGAATAGTGTGGTGTTACAGATAGAGAATACAGCATGCTGTGTGGTGTTACAGGTAGAGAATACAGCGTGCTGTGTGGTGTTACAGGTAGAGAATACAGCATGCTGTGTGGTGTTACAGGTAGAGAATACAGCGTGCTGTGTGGTGTTACAGGTAAAGAATACAGCGTGCTGTGTGGTGTTACAGGTAGGTTATACAGTGCAGTGTGGTGTTACAGGTAGAGAATACAGCGTGCTGTGTGGTGTTACAGGTAGAGAATACAGGGTGCTGTGTGGTGTTACAGGTAGAGAATACAGCATGCTGTGTGGTGTTACAGGTAGTAACATTGTGCTGTGGGGGTGGGACTACAATAAAAATGAAAAAAATACTGCAAATAATTCAGTAACAATGGAAATGCAATGTGTGAACACAGCTTAGATGTTCTGCAACAGCTTTGGGTAGGGAATTGGCCGGGTGGAAGACTGTAATGAACATCTGAGGGAAAGCATTGCATTCTGGAACCTGTATTACTGTGTACAACTGCTCAACCAGAAACTACAGCCGCACAATACAGAAGATAAGACTTCCAAAACAAATTTTTGGTAGTGTCAAAACTGGGTTACACAAGTAAGCAAGGCTATATGCTTCTGCAGCAGGTGGTATACATGATAACTTTTGTTCCGCTGTTCAGTACAATTACACTGATTTTGTTTTTCTTCTTTTGTACAATAAAAAAAAACTTAAAAAATAATACATTTTGTGTCTCCACATTATAAGGTTAAGTTCCTACTACAGAATTTTCTTGATGTTTACATGCATATTCCATAGTGGGAACATCGCCTAAAGCTTAGAACATTTTCTCCACTATTGAAGCTGGATGATATGTGATGGACAAGTGACATTTGTTTTGCAATTATTCTTAGCTCCATAGAAGTGTTGGTGACTTTTCATTCTTTTTCCGGGAGGCGGGATGCAGAGAACATGGCCATTCTAGCATTGTTGTATCTACAGTCACTGTACAAGATATATGGCGGGATAATGTTATAGTTCAGGATATTACAGATGTGGTGAGAATGACAGGAGAGTCCAGCGCTCCATCATTCTCTATGAGCGTTGGACCCATCTCTCAGCGCGTGCCCGGCTGCAGCGGCTGATATCTCCGTGACCCGACCGGATCCAGAAGTGGGACCCGGCGGGATCAGGTGAGTATGGGGGGGCTGTAGCGGGGGGTCGGGAGCCTGTCACCCCGGCACGGGGGGTGACAGGTTCCCTTTAAGTAATTTGGAAAGCATCGTACTTCTCAACGCCTTATAAATAACCATATATCTAAAATAAACCAAAATGGAAGAATTGTTAAGAAAAATAGCATCATAGGACTAAGGTATTTAGGGTTCTTTGACCGAATAAAACTTTAGTACAGAATGTAAATAATAAAAATAAAAAAACACACCACATTATTTTGCTATATAAAACGCAAAAAAAACTTTTTTTTTTTTAAGAAGCCACAACAGTTTTTGCACCAAAGCCAGAAGTGGATCCAGTGTGAAGCAGAATTCTGAATACTTCATTTATATTTCCCTTTCCTTTTTAATCTATTTCTATTTTTGGCTCAAAAAGTCTTAAAGGAGAAGTCCGGTGAAAATTTTTATTGAAGTATTACATTGCCCCCAAAAGTTATAGAAATCACCTATATACACTTATTATGGGAAATGCTTATAAATATCTTTTTCCCTGCTTTCTACTGCATCAAGACTTCACTTCCTGGACAACATGGTGATGTCACTTCCTGGATAACGTGGTGATGTCACTTCCTGGATACCATGGTGATGTCACTACCAGAGCTGTGTGGGCTGTGGCTGCTGGAGAGTGTTGCCATTTACCATAGTGTTCACGGTCAATATTCCTGACCTGTATCTACTGTAACTTTGTACCTGATGATTACCCTCACCCTTCTCTTTTTCTGTATCCATAAAATTATTTTTCAATAAAAGTTTGAATAAAAATTTTTCACTGGACTTCACCTTTAAGTAAACATTCCACTCACAAATGCAATATCAAGTGCCATTTTAGGCTATGTTCACACAGCGTACGAACAACGGCCATTGTTGCACGGACTATTGTATTGAAATCAATGCAGAATCGAAGGAAATAATTAGCAGTTCAATTATTTCCACGGCTGTGGTTCAATACATTGCGTGAACTACTGCCATTATTTTCATTGACCAAATAATAATGGTCAAAAATGAACCCAGTATATAGTATACAACCTTTGCTACACAGCACTCCACGACATTCAATGGCCTAGCAAACATATAGGAACAGCCGCCTTTCCAGTGACTGATGTATGTAAAGTTCGCTCCATGGTTTACACAGTTATTAAATGGTTCATGATGTGAACAGTGAAAATAAAATCCAAGTCCTATGGTGACCACTGAGCCCATACAACCTCTGGTTTAGAGAAACTCCTGCATTGCCTTCTAGGTTATATTACAGTGTTCTCCATGTGGTATACATGATAACTTTATTCTCCTGTTCTGTTCAATTAGACTATATTCACACACAGTATTTTTGCTCAGTATTTTTTCACCAAAACCAGAAGTGGATTGAAAACACAGAAAGGCTATGTTCACACACTGTTAAAACTTATTATATGGCCGTCATTTAACCCCTAGACGACCTAGGACATACAGATACACCACAGCCACCTGTCACCAGAAGACCCTGGACGTACCTGTACATCCTAAATTGCTATTGCACCCTGCCAACACTCCAACACCCCCAACACCGTCCCACCACCACCATCACTCCTACAACCCTCCCACAGCCAGAGTTTAAGGCTATATCACACAGGAGTAGGATCCAGACAGGATTGGCCTTCAAGGGAGTTTACAAGACCGTGAGAAATACCTCACACCCATCGACTCAAAAAAAACTTTTAGTAATGCTTTTACTTTAATAGCGCAAACAGATTCTGCAGCACATTACATAGTTTTTGCCAATTATTGCTACTTGTCCCCATTAGGGCTCACAATCTAAATTCGCCTATTTGTATGTTTTGGGTGTGGGAGGAAACCGGAGTACCTGGAGGAAACCCACGCAAACACGGAGAGAACATACAAACTCTTTGCAGATGTTGCCCTTAGTGGGTAACATCTACAAGGCTACAGTGCTAACCACTGAGACTCCGTGCTGCCCGCTTTTAAGTAAAAACAATTCCTTAGTAGCAATGACCCCCCCAGAACACAGAGACAAATATGGGGTACAGTTCTGGCTGGACATTTTTCCCAGCTAACTAAGGAAATTTTACAAAACCACATTTCCAGTATGAAGCACACTTCTATTACATATCTGGGTTTTGACAGGTGGGAAAACATGAAGTCATGTAACTCCTGCCTTGTAGAACATGTGGATGCCACCCTCATCCTGCCAGGATAACATGGATGAACCCTATGGCTGTATCCATGTTTTCCTGGAATCCCTCTGGCAACATCCGTTTGTTCCAGATGGTGGGAGCTTAATGGCTTTGTGTTTGGGCACGAGTCTGGACCCCAAAAGGTTACTGAAGCAACTCACTACACTACTGATTAGAGATGAGAGAACCTGGAGCATGCTCGAGTCGATCCGAACCCGAACTTTCGGCATTTGATTAGCGGTGGCTGCTGAACTTGGATAAAGCCCTAAGGCTATGTGGAAATCATGGATATAGTCATTGGCTGTATCCATGTTTTCCAGACAACCTTAGAGCTTTATCCAACTTCCGGTTCGCTCATCTCTACTACTGATATATCCAGAGGTTATGAGGTCTTGGTTGATATTTGGGTTATATGGACCCAAATATCGTAAGCTCGCCACCCACGTCAAGGGGCCTCATCTATAGCGAGTCCCTAACTATCTAACACAGGAACAAAAACTAAACTAACTAAAAGATCAAGATCAAAGCCTCTAGCAAATGGCAGCTGCCTGCCAGGGTAAGCTCCCACCACATGTCTCCCCTTCATATCCTAATATCCAGGATCATCCTGAAATCTCTCTATACTGAATCCTTTTTTTCTGCTAGAACTTGTATAAAAGTATAAGAACAATTTAACAATCATCTTTCCTATCCCTGTCTGCAATGTATTATGTGACTAGTATATAATATATGTGGGTATGTTAGTGTAAAATGTGGTATGATATATTGTATAGTGTAGGGGACCTGTCCTGTATTTCAGTACACAGTATAGGGATGGATATGATATTCGCTGTTTATAAATCTTTTACAATAAAAGAAAAAACAAAACAAGTGTATAAACAATGACAATTAACCTCTCAGTTTAACAACCAACATTAAAAAAATAACATTAAACTATGCAACAAAGTATTTTAGATACTCTAACATATTAGAACTGGATATGTGCACACTACGGAATTTGCGTACTCAATTCTTTGGGCGGAGGGCAGATTGAGCTTCAGATTATCAATGAGTCAATGGGACAGGTGGAACTTCAAGCGGAGTCCGCTTGAAATTTCCACCTAAATTCCATTGTGTGCACATTAACCCTTACAGGAAATATTAAAGATGAAATTCTCCATATATGTTATATCTAAGACTTATTTTAATAAATGATTTCCTTACCTGATCCATGGAGGTGAAGGCGCCAACAGTTTCTATGAAGAATTCGGAAGAATGATTTCCCTTCATTCAATTTCCACTTCCGCCCCGACATAGACCGATATTTCCTCATCTATGAACATTAATGGAGATTGATTGATGTCCGTCCCATGATCTGGATGCTCCTCACCATGACAGCTGCCAGGGGTCATATAGCAAGACTCCACACCAAGGACTGATGTGGTGGAGGTATCGCTGAGGTAGATGTCTGCTGGACCAGATTCCGCAATGGAATTGTTCTCCATTTCATATGCTCCATCAGATTCCGCAAAATCCTCTTTCCAGCATTCATCCTGAAATATCAAAACCTCAGTACATTTACTCCTCCTCTTATAGTCTATGTCTAAAAGACCGCTGAACATTCTCAGCACGCCAGGTGGAAGTCTCCTCCATAGTGACGGTGGGTCCATCTTTCCAAAATTCTTCTGCCACACAACAAAATTACAAAATTCTTGGTCAGTGGGATCTGCCGACTGCCATGGAGCTTCCCCAGTCAGCAAGATGTACAGAAGAACACCAAAGGACCAGACGTCCAGAGATGAGTCTATAACTAATGGACTCTGTTTGGAAACTTGCCTCATCTCTGGGGCCATGAAGGATGTGGTGCCCGAACTTTTGGTGGTTGTAAATCCCTTGACCTGCGAAAGTCCAAAATCGGTAATTTTGATTAGGTGGCAGTCCTTCTCAAACACCAGGATGTTTTCTGGTTTGATGTCCAGATGCACTAGTCCTTTCCCCTCCATAAAGTCCAGGGCACTGGAGATCTGAATGGCGCATCTCTTCACGTCTTCTTCTGGGAGTCCTTCCTGAAATGGAGAAAGAAATGTAGTCAACATAATGGAAGTATTACTACAGGAAGAAAGGCGATAGGTCATGTTAGGGCTCAAGGTAATTCAGGAATTTTTACTTACATCAGGTGAAATCAGATCAAAAAGATCTCCGTGTGTCGCCAGTTCCTGGGTGTATCCAAAATATTCTCCGGTCTTGAATCCAACGCCATAAATCCTAATAATATTCGGATGGGATGACAAAAAGAAGGAGACACTGAGCTCCATAAGGAAGGAGAACTCTGCAGTCTTCTTCCTATGCAGGAGCTTTAATGCCATTTCTTGACCTGTTGGTAAAAGGAACACAATGAATTGTACATATATCACATAAAGTACTCTATAGTATTGTCTTATCACACATATGGAAGTTGGAAAATTATAATGTGGACTCTTCTGGTCTGGTCATGGTGGTCATTGCTAGGCAATGCCAACAGCAGGAAAGTTTGCTGATTGGCTATTTTCTTATCTTCTCTCCCCAAATGATTCTATTATATCATGAAACAAGGAATATACATCATGGCCCATGAACCATTTGATATATTTGCCCCATTTCTACTACTGCAAAGCCTCAATCCCTTTCATCCCCTTCACTGTTTTTGAACCTCCCTATTCTATCAAAACCATAGAGATTGAGTTCTGCCATAAGGTTTAGACCACCACATAGCTATAATGATGGATCATTGACCACACTGACCTGTCTTCTTCTCCTTCACCATGAGCACAGACCCAAAGCCGCCTTGTCCAAGTTCCCGGATGATATGGTGAGTATTTTGTAGATCTCTCTCTCGCAGATGCCGGGAGGCCACAGAGACCAGACTCTCCAGGATGGACTGTACTTCTGGTTTACTGGAAGCCATTGAGTCCTGTATAAAGTAAAGACAATATGTTGTGATTATTATTATGTTCTCTTCTCACCAGATATAAGAAAACTACATAAACCAAGGCCGAACATATACATGACACCTATAACAAAAAAAAAGTAAGAAAAAAAACTAAGTGACTGTACCACCAGGCCCAGGCTGAAGCACTGGAGGCGGGCCAACCCACCCTTAGTGGGAGTAAACCCCATCCCCTCTATGATGTGACTCCATTAGAATCAATGGAACCCTGTCATGGAGGGGCTGGGGTTTCTTCCCACAAGTGTTTTTTAAATGATTGTTCCCTAAAGGAAAATATAATCACGCTCCGATATCTGACTGTCTGACATAATATGGTAGAAACAAAATGGTTTATAATATGTATAAATATAATGTATATGGCGACTGATAAAAGTAAAATAGAAATAATAGTTTCATAGTAAATAAGAGAAGACAGATTAGAAATTACCTTGGAGAAATCGATGAAGCGTAGAAACAAAAGGAAGAAAAAAAGAAAAGAAATAAAAGCTATAAAAATCCTTCAGCAAAAGCGAAGCGTCAGGCAGGTAAAAGTCGTCTCTTGTAGCAGAGGAGGTGACTGACTAGAAGTGGTGGGGGCGGCTTTATATAGGGGAGGGAGATGAAGTACAAGGGGCATTGAGCTCTCTGATTGGCTGAGAGACAATGGGCAAGTTTTATGTGTATTGACAGAATTTACATCTCCTTGGACTACAGTCTGTAGAACATTATTGAAATGTAAAGTGCAGGGGCTGGACCCGAGAGAATCCCTAACCCTTATATAAATGAGAAAAAGAATTAAAAAAACAAAATATTATAATAAATTCTCCTGGGATGGCCATGGGGGTGACATTCACCCCAAGTTATAACACAACCCAATATTTCTTCTTATTATTATTATTCTTGTTATTATACATGGACAAGTTAACATTTTTTTCTATATTATATTATAACTGTATATAGTATTTTTAAAGTTTTCTATTTGTATTAAAAGGAATATGTATATATAGTGGTATGCTGGGAGATTATATATATATATATTTGTAGAAAATGTATATGTAGAAAATAAAAGGACCTTAAAGACAAGAGGACACAGTGAGATGTTATTGCGGGAAAGTTCAGAAGCAACGTGAGAAAATATTACTTTACTTAAAGAGTAATAGATGCTTGGAGCAAATGTCCAGCAGATGTGGTAGGTAAATCTACAATAACAGGATAGATCTATGTATATACTTGGCAGAGTTACATTCGGAAATAATAAGCTAGGAAATACTAACAGGGCAGACTAGATCGACCCGGTGGTCTTTTTCTGCCGATTATCTTCTATGTTTTTATGTAATGTGATCTTTGAGATGAAGTTCAAGAGTTTCTGGGTCACATCTCTCACATACACTGAGTAGTCTGTATAGGTGGCCATACATCTGCAATAACTATAGGTCGGACATGAATTCTGCAGTCAGTTCTCCATCCCGTCCTTATAAACCTCATACCAGCCGATCCCACCACCACCGGATGACCTTACTATAATGTGTAGGGGCTCTATAACAATAGAAAACATCTGATTGATGATCCCAGGGAAAGTGACCTATAGAATATCCCCTGCTGTATCCTGTATATAGTACAATGTCTTCACAGTAAAGTAATATACAGATTAGGTTTCATACCTCTATTACATTAATCTGTATATTTCTAACATTGCAACTTTATACTTTATGGGTGTATGTGTTATTTGGGATTTGACACCTCTTGACACTATATAATACTAACATAATGTAATAAGAAAAGAAAACTCTTCAGCCTTTCCTTCTGCAGACATCTCCCAATTAGCAGCACAATGGCGGCTCCTCCTGGGTGGGGTGTGATCAGTATCGGGGGAGGCAGGAAGTTTCCCTCCTTTATCCCATCTCATTACCATGATAACACCCCGATCCTGCTTCTATTGTCTCCGGAAGGATCCCTCCCTTCTATACTGACGCCTCAGCCCAGCACTACAGAGAGGCCTCCATGTATATCAATCACTATGTATACAGATATAGGAAGGCTCAGATTTATACATTTACATGTAGCAAAGCTGACTATGTTATTGAATAGTTCATGATGTGCTACATGAAAATCTATTTTTCCCTCTTGTTCCTTTTAGGACATGTTCACACAGCAAACAACTGCATTGATTTGGACAAAGAGTCTGCATCAATTTCTTTATTCAAATCAGTGCATTTCCATATATAAACTTGTATATATGTATGTATGATTATATAATCAGATAGTAAGACTTGAATACAAAGTGATGAAGTGTTGGATAGTGGGAATTAATTTCTACAACAATAAAACTGAAAACAGGGTCAGATACATTTTAGCTGATCAATAATAAAGATATAGGGGCAGGTGCATAATGTGCACAATTTGAGCCGGTGTTACTTTTCCTAGGCTGCCAAAAATCTTACAGTTGTTACCCCCAAATCATCATTAGACACAAGTGACTTAATAAATCTTGCGCAATTTTTTAGCCTAAACAGCTTGGGGGAAATAACTATGGTGGAGAAGGGGTGGAAAAAATTACACATAATAAATCTTACTAACAAAATAGCTATAAATCCCTTTCCCCTCCAGGTGTTAAAAAAAAAATAAATAATAAGCAAAGGGCACAACTGGGGCAAACGCTTTTATGATTGCAGCACACAATTTTTCAAAAACTCAGTATGAGGGTACAAACACACACAACGTATATGCTGTAGATACGCAGCAGATCTGCAGCAGATTTGATGGTGCAGATTTGATGCTGTGTTCAGTTATTTAGATCTAATCTGCTGCGTATCTGCTGCATATCGCAGCAGTAAATACGCTGCGTATACGGTGTGTGTGTTTGTACCCTTAGACAAATAATAGCCCAAACCCAATAATGCATCTGCCCCATAATGTATATTATATGTAACAATCTGATAACGTAATAATGTATAACATTCTTCATAATATTCAACTTACATAGAAAAAAATTGTTTATTACCTTAAAAGTTCCCTTCTACTAGAAAACAAGAATGAATAAGAACTATGTACAATTATACTATAATAGACAGAATACAGTAACTATAACAAGGTTGACGGAGATACAAAAAATACCAAGGCATATTAGGTTGGGTTATAAATTGGGGTGAATGTCGCCCCCATGGCCATCCATCCATCGTGCATTTTTTGTAGGTAAAACTACAATGTTCACAGTTATCAACAAGAATGTAAAATCTGCAGTAAAATAGAAATAAATCAGCCATGTTAATCTGGAGACATCGGTAAAGCCATGAGGCCGCCCATCATTAGACCGCCATCTGTGTTATAAAGGAATCATTCAGAGACAATGAAGAGAAACGCTGCATGTAAACAACTGCTCACACTCCTCCTAATAAGCGCATGTTACATCTCTATAGTTTGTAGCCGCAGCCTAACACCCAATGGTAATTTGTCAGACAATAGAAGCAGGGGGTGTTGTGTTAATGAGATTGAATAAAGGAGGGAAACTTCCTGCCTCCTTCGATTCTAATCACACCCCACCCCGGAGGAGCCGCCATTGTGTTGCTAATGGGGGGTTGGTCATTGATTGCAAAGTGTTAGAATCTCACATGTCTGATTTGCTGTAGAAATGTAAAGGAAAAAAACCTGTTCTATATCTTTACATGGATTATATGAATTATTTTCACTATTTTAAGTATATTCACATACTGCAGATTTGTTCATAGTTCCTTAGACCTTAATCAGGGTGAAGATATCCAACTATTATATTTAAAAGAGGCAGATAAATAAATAAGTTTAAGTTTACTACAAAAAGGAAAAAATAAAATAAATAAATACCATGTACATTTATTATATAATATAGGAATTAATACAGCGTCCTGTCTCTTTTTATGTATATTCATTATTATAACACAATGTAACATTCTTACTTTATATATAACTTGGGGTGAATGTCGCCCCCATGGCCATCCCTGGAGATTGTATAATATATTGGTTATTAGACTGATAAAAGTGATATATTTATGCAACAAAATAAGATTTGAATAAAAATAAGTCATATTAATTTCCAGAAATATAAAAAAATAAAATATAAGATCCAATCATAAATCCTCCATCATAAATCCTCCTATTCCTTATTTATATAGAGGAGGGTTATGTCCAGGTTTTAGCCCCTGCCTGTTTCATCTCCTTGGACTTCAGTCTGTAGAACACTATTGTAATGTAAATTACCTCAATACACACAAAACTTGCCCATTGTCTCTCAGCCAATCAGAGAGCTCATTGCCCCTTGTTCTTCATCTCCCATATAAATTTCTAATCTACTCTTTTCTCTTATTTACAAGAAAACTATTTTTATTTCTATAAGTTGTCATATACATTATGGGGGAGATTTATCAAACTGGTGTAAAGTAGAATTGTCTTAGTTACCCCTAGCAAACAATCAGATTCCACTTTTCAAAGAATCTGTAAACAAGGAGAATTGAAATCTGATTGGTTGCTAGGGGCAACTAAGACCATTCTACTTTACACCAGTTTGATAAATCTCCCTCTATATCTATAGATATTATATTCCATTTACTTTTTTATCATTATGAATTATACTTTTGTTTTATTCTATAAACTAGAAATTCTTTTAAAAACACGATATTGCTGAATGTATACATGTATATTATTTATTTACTACATATTAGTATTAGTATATTGAGTTCTGTTGAGTTATTAGAGTTTATTTCTTATGTAAATTGTGTAAAGTGAGTATGGACAATGTCTATTGGTAGCTTGATGGTATAAGGTATGCTTTATCCAGGCATAGAGTCTACTGAATGTGAAGCAGGAGGCCAAACCAATGACATTACGCTCCGTCTGTACAGATATTTGTGTTACCAGGATCATGTAGATGGATATAATAGCCTCCATTTATATGTTTGTTACATATACAGGCTGTACGTATATATGTATGTATGTTCAGCTCTTTGCTCATGTATACAGTGAACTTATTAAAAGATATAGAATTCTTATAGATGTCATGTATAAGTGCGACTTTGTTCAAGTAGGTCGGGTAAATATGGTAATGGGAAAGTATAATGGCCGTAACTTTTTTTCCCTCCTTTTTACAGGACTCAATGGCTTCCATCAGGCAAAATGTTCAGGACACCCTGGATGAACTTGTCTCCGTGGCCTCCCAGGGTCTGCGGGAGATTGATGTAGAAAATACCTTCCATCTTGCCCAGAAGCTTGGACATGGCGGCTTTGGGTCTTTACTCATGGTCATACAGAAAGGAACAGGTAAGTGTGGTCAATGATCCATCATGATAGCTATGGAATAGTCTGATGGTCATTGCAGGACAATCTCCATGGTTTACATACAATAGGAGAGATTCAGGAATAATGACTTTACCAGGATGTATGGGAGTAGGATTCTGCACAAGTGATAGAAATAGGGCAATTTTTCAAAATGGGTCACAGTAAGGTAATATTTGTATTTCAAGATCACTGCGGGGGGGGGGGGGGGGGGGGGGGGGGGGGAATAGAGACCTGAAGTTTCCACAGAATAATTTTACAAACTTTCACAAATCAGATTGGACTATATTATAAAGCAGTATATGCGATGTATGTACAATTCATTGTGTTCTTTTTATTAAACAGGTCAACCAATGGCCATGAAGCTCCTGCATAGGAAGAAGACAACTGAATCCTCTTTTGGAGCTTAGCATATCCTTCTTTCTGTCATCTCATCCCAATATCATTGGAATATGACAACACTTTCAAAGATGGACCCACCGTCACCATGGAGGAGACTTTCACCTGAGGTGTTGACAATGTTCGTCGGTCTTTTAGCCATAGACTCCAATAGGAGGAGTAAATGTACTGAGGTGCTGATGTTTTGGGGAGAGCACTGGAAAGAGGATGTCAGAACCAATGGACGCCTCAGAAGCAAACATCCATCTGAGGAGTCTTAGTCACTATATGTCTCTCCCACCAATGTTTCCTTCTTCTCAAATCCTAGTACAGAATCTATTTGACCCCAGACAATTCCAAAGGTGAGGAGCATCCAGATCATTGGACAGACATCTTCCAAAATCCATCAGTACCGGGTCAGAGCTGGAAATTGCATTAGGGGGCTGCTGTACATGAAGACAACTGCACAGCACTGCTATTAAAGTCTATTAGAGGCAGTGGAATCGCTAGAGGCAGATGACAGTCCATTTAAAGAAGGCAGGCCACATCCAACAGAGCCCCAGCTCTTCCCTGTAGAAGTCACTCTTGCAAAGCTCCCCCATCAAGAACACCTTCTTTGGTGTGGAGATTTTATTTATTTTTTTTTTTTAACGTGTGTGCAGATGACAAACTCAGCGCGGTTTGCACCCTCTGCCAGTCAAAGTTGAGTTGAGGTTCTGAGAAGAGCAACATGACCACCTCAGGCATGTGGCATCACTTGGAAGTGGGAGAGAGCAAATCACATTGGGCCGAGTGGGAGAGAGCAAACCCACAACAATCTGCACCCGGCATTGCCGCCACTGCCTCTTCCCTTTCTGCAGTCCAGACCACCTTCACATCTGCCTCTGCTTCGGCCAGTTTGGGGCCTTCTCCTTCAACCTCCCCTTCGCCTGCACCATCATGCGCCTCGTCCCATCATTATCAATCTCCCAGGCATTTGATTGGAGGTGGAAGAATGCCTCAAGTCACCCACACGCCCAAGCCTTAAACTGTCAAATCTCCAAACTGCTTGCCCTGGAGATATTGCCGTATAGGCTTGTGGAGAGGCAGGCCTTATGTGACCTGATGGCCGCTGCTGCACCTAGCTATTCTATCCCTAGCCACCACTACTTTTCCCAGTGTGCCATCCCCGCCTTGCACCAGCATGTTTCTGGTAACATCAGGCAGGCCTGAGTTACGCAGTTGGTGGTCAAGTGGACCTTTGCACTGACACGTGGACAAGCACCTGGGGCCAGTGACACTTCATCTCCCTGGTGGCACACTGGGTGAATATTGTGGAAGCGGGGACTGGGTCACAACCAGGGGCAGCCGTCCTCCTACCCCTGCCCAAGATTGCCAACATGGGTTCTGACAACCCCCCTCCTCCTCCGCAGTAACCTCACCTTCAGCCGCTAGCTGGAAATGCTGCAGCACGAGCATGAGAAGATGTTAGGAGGCCTAGCTCAAGCTCACCAGCTTGGGTGATAAGCACAGTGCCCCAGTGGTGATTGACACCATATTGCAGCAGATGGAAATGTGGCTGTCACCACTACAGCTAGGACCAGGCATGGTCGTGTGCGATAATGGCCATAACCTGGTATCGGCTCTAGAGCTTGGCAAACACATACGTACAATGCATGACCCGTGTTTTTAAATTTGGTGGTATGCCGCTGTCTAAAAAAAAACTTACCCCAATGTCACACAGCTACCGGTGCTCATTAAAATAAACATCCCCTGCATTTACCTAGGCTTTGCATCTTCACTGGTGGAAAGCAGCAAACCATGAAGTGTCAAGTGTCTTCTCAAGCTCTGCCATACACTTTCCATGCACCTCTATCAGCCCAAAAAAACATAACACATGGTTCAGACCATTTTTTCCTCCTCCTCAACCAACAGATTAACATGCTGTGTTGAATACCATTACAGCTAATTTTTTAAAGACTGGACCCCTCAGGACTCTCACAATTTGGCGGGCTTTCCTCAAGGGCCCTTGAACCCAATTTTTGGCAGGCTCTCATCAGGGGCCTCACCTCACTCAAGGGCCTCAAACTATTGTTGTGGACTCACTTCAAGGGCCTGAAACTCAATTTATGAAGCCCTCAAAATTTAGTTTAAGGCTCTTGAGGTCAGCCCTCACCTCAAGGGCCTCAAACATTTTTTACAGGGTTTCCATGAGACCCACACCCCTTTATGTGCATGACGTATCTGACCACACAATGACAGTGGTGGGTGCTTTTTGATTTCCTCCTTGCCTATGCCATCTGTTATCATAGGCAACGTGATTTAAAGAGGTGCTAGAAAATTTTTTGATTACAATTTGACTTTCTTTCCATGTAGAGGAAAGAAGGTTTCCTTTCAGTTCTTCTACTTTACATAAAGGTTGTATTGTTGTATCATTACATAAATCGTTAAATTTAGGTTTCCAAGAAACGAGCATGCATCTCCCATTGACTATCTATCTTTAATTATACCCTACACACTGAGTCAAACTGAAAACAAAACATTTTCTACATGACATAGCTTATAGGTATGGGAAGATTTGATATTTTTTAATAGAAGTAAATTACAAATCTATAAAACTTTCTGATAATCAGTTGATTTGAAAGAAAGATTTTTGCTGGACAACCCCTTTAACTTTTCCATAAAATATGGTGTAGGGAAAAAAATAGCTTTTTTCAATTTCAAAGCACAATTTGTTTTCATTTGGAGAGTTGTATTGTCGCCATTCGCACTAAAGGTATCGCAATGGAAAACCCGTTGCGGATTTGCCACTTGCACCCGCTCGCAGACTAACAGGAAAAAAATGTGCGTGGCTGCCAGACTCCTGCAGGGGTGGATTCTGCTTTCCATCTAAACAACGGGCAAAAATACACACGGCCACCAGAGTCTGCGAACTGCGAAATCTGCAACGAGTTTTCCAACGCGATTCCATAGTGTGCATGTACCCTAAAAACTGACATATGAAACTTTTATAACTTATTTTAAGGGGACAGCTTTAAAAAAATTAAAACCTAAAACGAAATGTGTTTAAAATGGCTCTATTCCCATCCTTATACCGCCTTTAGCCTCTAGTCTATGGAGCTGTGTGGTGTGTCATTTTTTCCTCCATGATCTGTAGTTTCTATCATTACCTTGCTTGCGTATATGCAACTTTGATCATTACAATGTTTCTGGATTTCATGAAAAAAAAAAAAAGAAGCCATTTTGCAGAGTTTACCGTGCAAGATTAAATGGGATAATTAGTTTGGGTAATTCCACAAACAGCGAAATATACATTTTTTTTAATTTATAAAATGGGAAGGGGGGGGGGATTTTATCAATTGATGAAAAACTTTCCACCACAGTTTAAATTTTAGTCCCCTTTATTTTTATCACTGCACTGATCTCTCAGTGCTGTATTAAGTATACTGCAGTAATCTTTGATTGATTGGATCCAATGTAAAGAAATTTTACTATTTTTAAAAGCTAAAGAAAAACATCCCCACCCCTTCAATGGATTCAGTATAAACATCTGTGATGTGATCAGTCCATTTAAGTTTACCTTATAGTTTTATAAATTGTCAACCAAAATTGTGAAAACATAACATAGCAGTTGTGAAGTGGCAGCTACACGAAGCGATCACAAGGTTATTGCTCAGCCAAGTTTGTAATTCAGGTTTCCATCGACCGATCATTAATAAAATCCCCCTGGATGATGGAGGGGAAGCTCCTGTGACAATAAAGAGAAGATTTGGGATGGTGGAGAATGTTACATACATTGGACCTTGTGTCTCAGATTTGGCAAATGGGGAGAATGTTACATGCATTGGACCTTGTGTCTCAGATTTGGCAAATGTGGAGAATGTTACATGCATTGGACCTTGTGTCTCAGATTTGGCAAATTGGGAAATCTGTCAAAGACAGAAGATAGTAGGGGATAACAAGCAGAGATGAAAATATTATTTTACTACTATGAAGCGATCCCCAAAATCTTATACTGAAAACATGAATGTCTCCCATCCACAAATCCCAAGAGACCGTGCTTTGTGTGTGTCATGCGTCACCTAGGGGTGGAGAAATAGTGGTTGTGTTAGAAATGGATATCTGGTCCTTTCTTAGGATTTAGAAAGATAGATATGAGATACGTAGACTCTCCACGACATGTTTATTACAGATAATTGGGAATTGGATCTTGCCCATACTCCGCTATATGCAAAATAGGTTATCGGACTAGACACAAAACATATGTTATATTTCCATAGATTTATTTTTTTTGTCATTGAATAAAGAGAATATTGTAATAAAACAAAAGCAGCAGCTGAAAAAAAAAAAAAAAAAAGTATAGAGATCTACCAATACACAATTACATAATATCAATGGGAAACTAAGGTAGTGGTGACTATACAAACATCTCAGTGGAAAGAAAAGGATTCTATACCAACTACACAGACTATAACTAACACATTACAGGAAGAACAAGTAACAAGCTCCCAGTGTTCAAAAAGACTACAACCATTATTACTACTACAGATGTGACTAACTACAGGGCAGTTAGTGCCTCCTCCCTACTACCCTTCTTGTGGATGATACAACATCGGCCATTGTCCAATCCTCAGGACCTCTCTATCTAAGGGGGATTAACAAATACGGTGTTTATGGTGTCTTGTACATTATATATTAGAGGTATACCTGGGGAAGAGACACTATAACTTGAACGTAAACTGAAATGTGTAGTGTGCACCTTGTATGACTTCTCTGGTTCTTAGGAGGTAAGCTTCACTGCAAGATCTTATGGGGGCTTATAGTGGAAATATTACAGCAATGACAACAAATATATAAGAACCTGCCAGATGGGCCCAGATGTTCATGATGTCAAATAGAAAGAATCCAAGTGCACCAAGCACTGATGTGGGGGAAACACTGGTTGGTCCAGCAAACCTCTACCATGACTCCTCAGCTGAACTGTGGTTTATTTTATCTTCTCCATCAGATTCAGCGAAATCCTCTTTCCAGCATTAAAACCAAATCAACACCTCGGTACATTTACTCCTCTTTTTACAGTCTATGGCTAAAAGACCGCTGAACATTCTCAGTATGCAAAGTGGAAGTCTTCTCCATGGTGACTGTGGGTCCATCTTTCTGAAAATTCTTCTGCCACCCAACAAAGTTACAAAATACTCAAATCTTGGTCATGGAGCGTCCCGTCAGCAAGCTGTACAGAACAACCAGACATCCAGAGATGAGTCTATAACTAATGGACTCTGTTTAGAAACTTGCCTCATCACTGGCACCATAAACAATGCAGTGCCCAAACTTCTGAAGGTTGTAAACAATGCAGTGCCCAAACTTCTGAAGGTTGTTGATCATTGACCTGTGAAAGTCTGAAGTCTGTAATTTTGATGAGGGGCAGTTCTTATGGACCACCAGGATGTTCTCTGGTTTGATGTCCACATATACTAGTACTTTCTTCTCCATGAAGTCTAGGGCACTGGAGATCTGAATCGCACACCTCTTCACGATGTCTTCTGGGAGTCCTTCCTTAAATAGAGAGAAATTTTATTACAGGAAGGAAAGATTGGTAATTTAGGACTCAAGGTAATCCAGGCATTTCTACTTACATTAGGTGGAACCAGGACAAAGAGCTCCATGTGTTGCCAGTTCCTGCGCATATCCAAAATAGTTGCAGGTCTTGAATCTGATCCCATCCGAATATTGACATAAATGGCAAGACAGGGAGGAGGATGAACTTAGCTTCTTAAAGACAAAACCAAGTAGTCGTCTTCCTATGCAGGAGCTTTAAGGCCATTCCTTGACCTGTTCATGAAAACAATGTAATGAATTGTACATAAAACATATACAGTAGGTCTCTTCATCTGCTCTCCACAAATTATTCCATTATATCATGAAAACTAAAAATGTATCATGTCCTGTGAACCATTTGGTAAATTTGCCCCATTTCTACCATTTGTGCAGAATCCTAATGCCATACACCCTGGTACATAGTCACTATTTCTAAATATACCCTCTTGTATCTAGGCCATGCTGACTGTTTCCCTCCATTATCTTGATGCTTCCCCATAGTTATAATGATGAATCTTTAACCACACTAACCGGTCTTCTCCTTTACCATAAGAACAGACCCATGTCACCATGTCCAAGTTACCGGATAAGATGGGTCTTTTGTAGATTTCTCTTGCAGACCCTATGAGGCCACGGAGACCAGACCCTCCAGGATGGACTGTTTGCTTACTGGAAGCCATTGTGTCCTGTCCAGTTATACCCAACCTACACAAATCACAGCAGCACATTTACATGTCATCTATAGCAATAAATAATAAACCGCCATATAAAGTTTCTTATACATATTTCATCCCTATAGAAAAATGACTCCAATATCTACCTGTCTGATAAATTATGGTAGAAACAAAATTGCTTAAAATATCTATAAATAATGTATATGGTAATTGATGGAATAAAAAAATAAGACAGTATATTAGACATTACCCTGGAGAAATCAATGAGCTAGGAATGAAATAGAACAGAAGTCTCTAGAAGAGGAGGAGGTGGGGTGAGGATTTATATGGGGATGGGTAATAAAGAACAAGGGGAAATGAGCTCCCTGCTTGGCTGAGAGTCTATGCAAATAAAGAAAGTTTACAGTTAAATAGTTTTAGATGTAAAGCACAGGGGTTAAGCCCTAGACAAAACCACCTCTATAAATTATTACTTTTATCAGAACAAAAACAGCTATATTATACAATCTCCTGGGATGGCCATGGGGGCAACATTAACCCCAAGTTATTATACAACCCAATATTCCTAGGTATTATTGTTATATATAGGGAGAAGTTACTGTATTTGGTCTATTACAGTTTAAATGTACATAGTATTATAATAAAGTTTTCTATTTGTATAAAGAATACCTTTTAAAAAAAAATGTCCAGATCAAATAATCATACTACAATTTTTCAAAAACCAACATTTACAACAAGAAACACAGACAAGCCTTCACAGGCATCAAGTCATGCAATGTAAGGCCAGTAAGCAAATAACCTAAAGCTTAGATTATAATGGAGTCCCGAATCTAAAAGTTCATGTAAATATCAAGATGTCTAAGAGCAAGGCCCTGTCTCAGATAACGGCTCTTAAAGTGGGAGGGTAATGTGTGTATTCTTTGAATGGCGGGCCCCAGGCATCGGGTTCATACATTAACCTAACACACAAAACAATCATTCACCATTCATACTCTGCGACACTCCTGCCCTCCATCCCAAATCAGAGAAAGGAACTGCCTATTCTGTTTATGACCATCTGAGAAGCCGTATCAGGTATAGACAGCCATTGCAACCATATTGTATCAAACTTTTTTTGGACAGTTTTTTTGGTAGAGTATCCTATAAAGGGGATTGTATGAGTTTCCATTTCGATAGAAGGGGAGTTTCCGGAGACTTCCATGCCATGATCACCACCTTCCTGGCACAAAACAGTAAAATATGGAAAAATAGGCATAGGTATGTGCCAAATATAACATCTATGAAACCAAGTAAGCATACCTGGGGTGATAGAATCCGTGGAAAGTCAAAATGCTGATGCAGAAACAGCCCTGATGACCAGAAAGGAAGTATTCTAGGGCATGAAACCACTGAGTGTAAAAGGGTTTAGGTATCACAATGGCAACGGAAACTGGTATCCTCTGCTGCCATTCCTAGATGTTTTAAGCGAGCGAACTGAAAAAGGATATCACGTGCACTCACCACTGATGACAAGAAATAATCAGTAACGTCCTCCAATTGTCCGCTGAAAGCTCAGGAATATCGCTTAACCATTTGGTGTAGGCTTTATCATAAAGGTTTGTGGCTCGCCGACTGAATGAGGGCTTATCTAGCCTTGAGACCTTATGTACAGAGGATCTGAATAAACCCCTAATGAATATATGTTTTTAGGGTGACATCTCTCGACCCAAACTCAGCCCACACCAACCGTCCAACTGAAGGAATCGGAATGAATTGGGGGGGGGGGGGGGGGGGAGGAAGGAGTTCAGCAAGGTCTGCAGTTCTCCAGAGGAGACAGGAAATGGTTGACCCAGATATTTAAGTCCCAATATCCCATTGTTGAATGCCCAGTAAATAATCTGGACATTTTTAATCTGAGAATATTTCACACACTGCAGAGTTGTTGTAAAAACTTTTCTGACCGTCCTGTAGACCTGAATGAGGGTCACAGAAATCCATGTAAGTATGGAACAGATTTACGACCAAATAAATTTCTGCAAGAAAGAAAATATCCCTGTGATCATTAGACTAACGGCTGTAACCATTACCTACCTGGTGTCTGCCCTTTGTACGTCCATGCTGTGTTCGTAGATTTTTTTTATATAGAAAATAAAAAAAACGTAAAGCATTGGATGGTGAGTGCAGCTCTTCTGCTCTATATGTGCCTTAAGTTTTTCTGAGCCAGCACTGCTTAATCTCTCTCAAGCAATACCTGATACAATTGGGAATGTAATGCCAACCTTCTGTTATATATTAAATTGTTAAAAGTTCTCGAGAACTACACAAACAGAAAACTTTAAAAAGTGGTAATCTTCAGATAAAACTAGCAAAAAATCAAAACAAAAAAAAAAAAAATAACTTTTATCTACAAAAATAAAATATGTCTGTTCCTTTAGTGTCTTGTAGGATTTCTGGGGGAATTAATCATCCTATCATTCACTTTTTCCCCTTTTTCCGTTAACTACATTGTGCAAATCAATGCAGATTTTAGCTTTGTCATAGTCTGCCAAACTTCTACATTTAAATATCAGTGTATTCCCATATAAAAATCTCTTAATAGGATTATTTTAAATCTTGAATATTTTTTTTCAATTAATGACTTTCAAAATAACTAATTTTTTTTATTTCTGACTTGTCAAAAATAAAAAGGATGTATTAAATATGTAAAGCTATAAAAACTATAAAAACCTTATACTTTGTGTTGTGTACAATCGCACCGATCTGTGAATGGGATAGAGTCCCCGCCCTGACATCCTCACAATGGCGGCTACTTCACTCATTCAGGTGGTGATTGCTCATCACTTTATTATTCTATTTTTCCCCAAACACCTTGGTCCTTTGGCATTGGGGTTGTAGGGCCATTCCGTGCCCCCCCCCCCTTCCCTGCTTGCTCACGCTTTGTGGGGTTGGAGTTTGCTAACCGGCATAGTGTTGTTTGGTTAGGGACTCAGAGACCTGCACGTGGTACATGAGGCAATATGGCTTGATCAAATTATATACTAACGTCTGATGGTTTTTAATGTAGCAGAACAAGCTTTAGTATTAACCCTGGGTGCAATGTGCAGCCATTTCTGTCCTTTAGGCTTGAGAAAAGTAAAGACATTCGCAAGCCACCCCCTGGCATTTATCTGTATCCAAACTTACATATACATAAAATACCTAGGGATATTGGGTTGTGTCTTAACTTGGGGTGAATGTCGTCCCCATGGCCATCCCAGGAAATTGTACAATATACCTCTTATTCTAAAAACTGATATTTTTATGTCAACAAATACAGATTTACTCACCATTAATTCCTTTTCCACAAAATCTTTATGACAGCACCTTTAATGGAGGATGTTCCCCTCATCTCTGTAGGGATAGGACACAGTTAAGTATAAAAAGCCCCTTCCCAGGCACACTCCCAGTGATTTCAAATTACTATGTAAAAAGGTTCAGCCATAGACCAACAATAAAACACAAAACAGGTTAGAAACACAAGTGAGGCTGTCAAAGTTCTTGGAAAAGAAATTAATGGTAAAGAGTAAATAATTCTGTATTTCAACTGAATTCACCTTCATTACAGCATTATGAATGGAGACCTACCAGATTAAAAGTCTCAGGGAGGGATGACCGCTTTAAGGATCTTGCATCCATATGTGTAGTCTCAAGAGGCCAGCATATCCAGTTGGTAGTGTTTTACAAATGCATGCGTGCTTGACCACATTGCCGCCTTGCAAATCTGTTCAGCCGACACTTCCTAACCTTTGGAGCAGATTTAGAATCCTCCTTAGAAACAACTTAGCTCCTCTTACAGGTCTCCTTCTCACTCTAAAAAAAAAAAAAAAAAAAAAAAAAAAAAAGAGGAGAGGAGGCCATCATTAACCCCTGTAAGCAAAACCATGTACAGCAACCCCTTTTGGGCAAGTCCTACCCATGGTTGCACAGTCCAGGTCCAATTTCTGACCATGCTCTATAGCAATAGGGGAGAGACTGGTCTCTGACTGTTCGGTGGTGTCCAAACACCGGCAGGTATTAGAAGAACCTTCTTCCCTGCAGGGAGAAAGAAGCTGCGTCCTCTACATAGGGGCTTTTTATACTTCTCTGTAGTAGGGACAGAACACAGTTATGAAGGAAGCCTCCTCCATTCATGGTACCATTATAAAAGGAGGATGCAGTAGAAATACAATGTAAAATAAAAGATGTCAAATTAATTTTTCAGAAAAGTTTTATCAGAACTCAACAACCAGAGAAGACTTATTATCAGGACCGTAAAGGGTAAGGTCACATATAGAAGCCAACGGAAGAAATAATTGTGTCAGAGATTCACGCCGCCGTGCAGTGTAATTGATACACTTCGAGAGCGCTGTCATATTGACCGTTTCAAATTACATAGTTAAAAAGTATTTTCTTGTGCATGGAAAACCCCCACTGACACGCTGAATAAACCAAATCCACTTAGACAATCAAAAGATAGTAGATAAACACATTATATATATATATATATATATATATATATATATATATATATATATATATATATATGTATATATTTATTTATTTATATATTTTCAGGGGGTGGGCATTCTACAAAGGCTCATGCCATTATTTCATTGGCTGAGGTACAAAAAGTGTTACTCGCTTGCCATGCATATTGCAATGGCTTCACTAAATATACAAAATATAATCTGTCCGGCCACCATCTTCACCCTGTATCTCTTCTCCATCTGCTGGTCTCTCAGCTTGTCGCTGCTTCTCTCTGAAAAAGACTTAAAACCGAGCCACATCTCCCCATCCACTTGTAGACTTTGTACGGTTACCTCAAGAAGAGTCTGCAGTTATCATCAATCTCCCTTTGTGAGCCTAAACGTTACATCAGCCGCCCTCTCTGGCAGCTTGAGATCTATGAACAATTTTACTTATCGGTTTGCCCAGGGACCCATCGAATTTAATTTGCCTTAATCATGTGCAATCTAAAAGTACCTGAAATTCATATAGGCATCTGCAGAGTTACTTAACCATCTTATGCCTCAGTGTCCTCACCTTCTGATCTGACATCTTGGACATCTTGCTGTAGTGTTCCCTTGTTCTGTGTGGTCACCGTATATCCTTGTATCATCCATCTTTGTAAAACCTGGGAATATCTACAATGAAAACCAGAGATGAGCGAATCACTGGGAAATTCATTTCGGCGTTCGAATAATCACACGTATTTGCAAATCACGTACAAACAAATTTCATTAAAAATAGTGGCGAGTGAACATGTTCGTAAATGTTCATATGAACATGCTAATTGTTAGTTTTCACCCATACAAACAATTTGTTCGATGATCGTAATGTTTTTTTTTTTCCCCAACATGCAGACATTTATCTCGTGATGTTCATAACTGCGTAAGCAGGGCCGGCGTTAGGGGGGGGCAAGTAGGGCAAATGCCCAGGGCCCCCATCCCCCAGGGGCCCCCTCCCGCAGTTCCAGTAGGAGAGCGTCCTGCAGCGTCTGGCAGTGATCCCTGGCTGCTGCTATCAGGGGTCACGCAGAGGCTGCAGGACGCTGCTTGGTGTCTGCTCCGTGTGTGTGTAGCTCCCCCTCCCTCCAGCTCCTCTTACTGCACGTGACTTCCTCCTCTGGTGTGGAGCTGTCGGGACGATGGAGGAGAGGGTGACAGCCTGCTGCATGGTACATGAGGGGGATTCACCACTACACCCAACATGCTAGACAGAGTAAGTATACTGTATATGTAGTGTGTAATGTGTATGAATGTAAGTGTATAATGGATGAATGTAGTGTGTGTTACATGTCCTGTGTATAGTGTGTGGACTGGATGGTTTGTATCTGTATAATGTGTTTTCATGGATGTGTGAGTGTGTGTGTATATATATATATATATATATATATATATATATATATATATATATATATATATATATATATATATTAGTGTGTGAGTTAGCACTGCTGACTCCCAAGTGTTGAGGTAAATACACTGTATATAGGAGCTGCAGCTGTTCTCTGGCCTCATCAGTCCTATGTAATTGCTGCCGATGACCACTGAGGCCGCTGATTGGCTGCAGCTCCTATGTATAGTGTAACTGAGGCCGCTGATTGGCTGCAGCTCCTATGTATATAAGGCAATACGGTGTATTTTATTGAGAAAAATAATAAGGTGGTATTCAGTCCTTAGGTGGTGGCCACTGTATGCTGGTAATATTGGTCTGTATATAGTGTATATATAGTTATTACTGCCATAGATTGACTGCCACATAATGACACTATATACAGACCAATATTACCCCCATACAGTGACCACCACATAATGACTATATACACTATATACAGACCAATAGTACAGCCATAGAGTGATCGCCACATAATATTGGTCTGGATACAGAGTCATTATGCAGGGGTCAATCTATGGCGGTAATATTGGTCTGTATATAGTGTGTATATAGAGTTATGTGGCGGTCACTCTATGGCGGTAATATTGGTCTGTATAAAGTGTCATTATGCAGTGGTCACTCTTTGGCATTAATATTGTTCTGTATATAGTGTATATATATATAGTCATTACTGCCATAGATTGACTACCACATAATGACACTATATACAGACCAATATTACCGCCATACAGTGACCACCACATAATGACTCTATATATACACTATATACAGACCAAAAGTACAGCCATAGAGTGACAGCCACATAATATTGGTCTGTATACAGTGTATAAAGAGTCATTCATTATACAGTGGAAAGTCTATAGCGGTAATATTGGTCTGTATATAGTCTATATAGAGTCATGCGGTGGTCACTATATGGCAGTAATATTGGTCCGTATATAGTGTATATAGAGTCATTATGGGGTGGTCACTTTATAGTGGTAATATTGGTCTGTATATAGTGTATATATAGAGTCATTATGGGGCGGTCACTTTATGGTGGTAATATTGGCCTATATATAGTAAAGTTTTCTTCAATAACGGTATGGAGGTAATATTTGGTCCTGATTATAGTGATTTTTTTATTTTATTTTTTTAAAGCAATTCATATAAATAGTTCTTGTGTTTACACCACTAGCGGCAGTCCCGGCATGTAGCGGCAGTCCCGGCATGTAGCGGCAGTCCCGGCATGTAGCGGCAGTCCCGGCATGTAGCGGCAGTCCCGGCATGTAACCTTCTGAACTGAGTAAGGGGCCTAATACATGGAGCGAAAATAGTCCGAATCAGGACGCTATCGCTCTGTGAGGACACTGGGGAACATGATCAGGTAGTATATATCACAGACAAGGCCTGAGGGCACCGGGGAACGTGATCTGGTAGTATATATCACAGACAAGGCCTGAGGGCACCGGGGAACGTGATCAGGTAGTATATATATATCTTTATTGTTTACTTTATACAGCAAGGATTGCACACACATCACTAATGATATACTGTATATATACACATAGGGGGAGATTTATCAAACATGGTGTAAAGTGAAACTGGCTCTGTTGCCCCTAGCAACCAATCAGATTCCACCATTCATTACTCACATTCTAAGATGGTGGAATCTGATTGGTTGCTAGGGGCAACTGAGCCAATTCTTCTTTACACCAGTTTGATAAATCTCCTCCATAGCTTTTGCTGTAGTAGGCTCTCTAAGCGAGCTCCATTCTACCAGATTGGCGCTCACTTCTGCAGAATATCAGGCCGTGTAATACGGCCTTAAAAGTGGCCATACACTTCCAATAACTGCTGGCTGAACATTCCTTCAGCTGACAATTATCTGTCCCATCCGGTCCCGTCCTCCCCATACACAGAAATTTGGCACATCCGAGTGTTCCTGTGTTCTCTATGAGAGGGGAAAGCCATAGCCATACAGATCTGATGGCGGCTTATCTCTCTGAGAACAAAGAGGTTGGGCGTTGATTTTCCATCAAGCTTGACCCCCTATGTCCACTGATATCATCTGTCAGAGGACTGTCCAGAGAGCCCCATACACCTTACGCTGATGGCCAAACCCACCAGGAGCAACAGGTACCACCAACAAGAGTAACATGTATGGGGACCTTAAATTGTTGCTAAAATATTTCAGCATTTGGGGCCCCACCTTCAACTTTGCCCAGGGCCACATCTAGTCTAAAACCGGCCCTGTGCGTAAGTGTAAGCTAATACATGCGCTCGCTATTGCGGCTGCAATGTTTAACGAGTTTGCGAAAAGCGAATCTGGCTAATTAAACGCTCAATTCGCTGTGAATCGTAATTCGTCAGATTTGCTTCGCTCATCTCTAATGAAAACTTGAAAAATGTCATTGAAACACCAATGTTAATGAAAGTTTTTAATGTTTCAGATTAACTTCTGATCAGTTTTACCATCTACAATAAGCAACAAAAACACTTTAAATTTTAAATTCATCCACTTCATTCCTCTTCTCGCTTTAAACTCGGCCTACAGGTGTACAACATAGTAAAATGTGAAAATGTGTAGAGTTTTATATTTGGCTAACAATGTAAAACAGCATAAAATAACTTTATTCACAGACTCCATGAATTCTCAGTCCCTAATATTTATGAAAAAGCAATACACGTTACAGCCTCATTAACTTTTGCTATACATCAATTAAAAGACATGAATATATATAATATCTTTATTTTATTTTTAATTATATATATTATATTTATATATATATATATATATATATATATATATATATATATATATATATATATATTTATTTTGTGTCTTGATTTATAGCAAGAGTTAAAATATATATATATATATATATATATATATATATATATATATATATATATATATATATATATATATATATATATATATATATATATATATATATATATATATATATATATATATATATATATATACACATACACACACACACCCCTATCTAGATTTGATTTTTGGAATATTTGAAGAGTACATACACAGCTAGAAGACAAATTGTTGCTTACCTATCAAGTTGACATGTAGTCTTGGCTCATTCTCTCCCCACTTCGCCTTCCTTCTGACATCGGAAATTCTTCAGAGAGATGCTGCAATCGTTTTCTCTATTTCATGAACCCCAAGAACGTGTCAACCGGTTTTATGGAGGACATGCGAAAGACCAGGTGTTTGCCTGATTCCGGGCATTTTCCACAAAAGAGAGGACAATTATCTGATCAGACAAATTTCACAGAGACCAACATTCAAGGCCTCAAGAATCTAGGTGAAGAAATCCTCCCAAAGCCCGAAAGAGGCAAGAAAGGGGTGAGTAACACTGAATGCTTAGCTGAAAATTACTGATTTCAAATGTATACTCACCTTGCCATCAAACTCACCCCCCCCCCCAATCACACACCTACCCACACAGAAAATTCATCTGTTATTTTTTTCCCTTTGTGTGCACAGGCCTCTCAGACCCACTAAATGGTTGAGAGTTTTGACTCTAAGCCCCGCATTGAGCACATTTTCAAGATGGCCAATCCAAGCAGGGACCGGGGGGGGGGGGGGTTGAGCCCCTTTGGAGGGGGAGGAAAAAACCCTATTCTGCTATTACATGGAGGGCATGCTCATCCTGAAGCATCATCCTAAGCTGTCCGTAAGGCCATGACAGTAAGGGTTTTTTTTATTCCTCTTCCAACCACTATTGTGTTTTGCGTTAAATAATCCTTCTTTTCCTCCCTCTTACAGTTAAAGGATTAGCTGGAATGCAAGTACCACGAGTGCTCTGGTTCCGAAGAGATGGTGTCGATGAGGACACATGAAATCTTAGTTTTAAGCAAAAATTTAAAAAATTTATAAAATTAATAAAAAAGGGGATGAGGTAAGAGATGCATACCTCGACTATCCATTATTGGATAACATTAAGCTTATCTTTTATAGGTGTTCAACCCATACTTTGTAGAGCAAAGTGGGCCTTGTCCTTTTTGAGGTCAGAAAAAAGAAATGCGCCATCTTGGCCTCTGAAAAGATATGGTCCAAAAAAATGCCAGCATGGACATGAGACGTTGCCATCAGAAGTGGGTGAACATTTGGAATGATGGAATGAAAGTCATTATGTTTAAAGAGGACCTGTCACCCCCCGTGCCGGGGTGACAGGCTCTCGACCCCCCTATACTCACGTGATCCCGCTTCCTGAGCCGGTCGGGTCACGGAGATATCCGCGCCCGAAGCCCGGCGCGCTGACAGGAGAGTCCGATGCCCATAGAGAATGACAGAGCATCGGACTCTCCATTCATTCCATTCATTCTCTATGGGCATCTGACTCTGCTGTCAGCGCGCGCCGGGCTTCGGGCGCTGAAATCTCTGACCCAAGCTCAGGAAGCGGGACCCGGCGGGATCACGTGAGTATAGGGGGCTCTAACGGGGGGGGGTTGGGAGCCTATCGGCCCCGGCACGGGGGTGACAGGTCTCCTTTAAGGTTTATCCACCAGTGCGGACAATACTTTAAAAAAAAAAATTAAATTTTACCTTCCTTAGGTTCAAGTAGCCCTTTGTGACCGGTAGAGATGCACATAAAGAATTTCAAAACGGGGCTCTCAAACATCTTTCAGAGGAGGAAAGAAACAGTGTCTCGTTACATATACTCGAGGTAACAGACAATGGATAATGATGCGCTGGCCAAGGCAGTGTTAATTTTAGCCACTTTAAAAAGGGGGAATTTTATTTATTTTTTTACATAGTAATAACAAATAACTTACAGCGTATCTCCTTTTTCTGGGACAGAGCACCAGCATAGTCACCCAATTCTAGTCCTATTCAGTTGGCTGCTATTCATACTCCCATATACCATGACTTGCTACAGCGTGGTATGCAGAACTGTGCCAGAATTTTTTTCCTTGATCGTATGTTGTTCAAACTAACATCCCTTTTAACTTTCTTAGATTGGATTTATGGAGGAGGGAGGAGGAGAAGAACATTGAAGAGAAGGAGACCCAGGAATCCATTAAAATATTATTTAAGAGCTTTGTTAAGAATTATCTTTGTCAAACCCGCCTCACCCGTTCCAAGTATGGAGATGTGTAATGTTCAGCAAGGAGCACGCGAGATATCTTCAGGAAAAATGGCGGAGGGTTCAACGTAAAAGGCATCTATGACATTGGTAAGCATTCATTGAATTTGTTATAATTTTTTGTTTTACTACATAAAATAGTTGCTGTCCAATACAATATTGATGTCTACCTACACCCCTTCCATTTTTCCCCCCCCAAACATGTCAGGAAAAAGGCAAAACAGGTTTCACCCCACATTTCGAATCAAGGTTGGATTGAGAATATTCCCTGGACCAAGGATGTTTTAAGAGCATGGCGGCTCCACAAAAGCAGGAAGGAGGAAGACCCATTATCTTTGTTGATGCCATAATTGCATCCCAGGATTGGCCAGGACTTGTTGCCGTGGAGAAGATTAAGGTGTAGCCACCCTTTTTAAAGACCACTACGGCCTTTACAAAAGGCAAAGTTGTCTGCGATTACCATGGACAACTGATAGATGCAAGTGAAGGCCGGAAATCCAAAGATGAAAAACAGATGGAAAATGTTTTATTCTTTGAAAGGAAAAAGGGGAGGATGAGGTGCATTAACATCTCACTTGCACTTGTCACCCTGACAAGATTAGTACATACGGACAGCTTATTAACCAAACACAGGGCAAAACACAAAGCCTGTTAGGTACCTACAGCGAGGACGCGTGCCAGTAATGTTTTTGAGGCAATGAAAGATATTCCCCCTGGAACAGAGCTCCTTTTGGACAACGGCATCAAGAGGCACTAGTATGGGGAAGGAGCCGACCTGCACTGGTTGAATCCATGAAGATTTTTGGGGCTATGAACTTTAAATACAGCTAAATGAAACCTTTTTTAAAAGTCTAAAATTAAGCACCATCATGTAAAACAAACATTTAGGGGGATATTTACTAACAAATCTAAAAACACGATTTTGTCAAAGACGTTTTGGCATAATTTCCAATCTGTGTTTAGTCAAATTAATGTAAATTGTCTAATAGCATAGTAAATGTGTCTTAAAAATAACAGTCTTTTAGTCAGTCTAATAAATTCATCTGGTTCGGAGCAGACGTAGCGATGCACCAATATATGCGACTTTTTTGAGCAGTTAGTAAAATTTAGCTAAAAAAAAGAATTCTGGCGCACTTTCGATCTAATAAACAAAAAATCTAATTCAAAAAGTAGTGTCTAATTTGGATAGTCTTGTCTATGAAAGCTTCATAAATTCATATTAGATTTATTTTGAGCGCAAACTAGATATATTAGACTAAAAACAGGCGCAATTAGTTTGATAAATGTCCCCCTTTATGTATTGTAAGATATTGTTTGATAATTGTTTACTTTGTTTTAAAATGTTTATTACTATGAAAGGGTTTGACTTATTCAAACACTACAGACTTATGTGGATTCCACTCACTATACCTTAGCTTGTCCAAACACCAAACTCTGGGCAGTTTATTTAGGAAACACTCGGCGTGGTTTATTGAGGGTCTCAGGAAACCAAAAGTTTTTATCTACTTCAAAGAATGGATAGATCCACTCAAACAACACCCCCCAACCATAGGACAATGGTTCAATTACAGGACATATGCAATGAGGTGTCCCTGGTCCGTCCCCATTATCACCTAATCAGCCAATCAGGGACAACTCATTATCCTAATCACCTAATGGGCGGCCAATAAGGGACAACTCATTATCCTAATCACCTGATTGGCGGCTCGGAAATCAAAGCGGAGTTTTGATGGTATAAAATATGGCGGCAACAGCCAAACCGGGATGGCAATGTAGGGGGGTCAGTCTGACTGAGCTGCGATCCACGATTTCTCCTACCCCCTGGGAAGGCAACGACTATTGTAAGTCTCAGATAGTTTCTGCTTGTTTCTCCCTGTTATTTTACACTGTTATTGCATGTATGCATGTCATCTTATTTTCCCTTTATTTTTGTAAGCACTGTACCTTTTGTCTTTTAAAGCTTAAAACTTTAATAAGTTTGGTCCTTGTATGCTCTTAAGAATCCATAGCCTTTGGATGTAGTGTTTTAACCCTGTGAGTGCCAGTGAGCGGTGTGGTGGGTTGACAGTGTCCTTTCACACTGCAGAATTGCAGGGAATAGAGTAGTGGTTAAGGCAGCTACCTTGACTTAGGGCCCTATTACACAGGACAATCATTTGAATTTGAACGATAACTATTTTCCGCACAATAATCATCCTGTGTGATAGGGCAATATCGTTCAAGTTTAAATGATGAGTCGTTAAGTGTTCGCTGTAATTCCACATTTGCTGTAATCCCGCATTTGTTTGCTAAATTCCCTATTCCACGGAATGATTATCGTTCATAAACTCGCTCCAACGACCGCTCGTTAACGATCACTAAACGATCTTTTTTAGTGAACGATAACACAATGTGAACGATATATGTAGTGTAACGATTTTGCGGTCGTTACTAGGTCGTTTAAAAAGTTCGCCGGGGTGATCATGACCATATGACACTTTTTAAACACCTTTTTAAACACCTTTTACGAACGACTGAAAGATTTCTAATTTTACTAACAGATTAGTGAATTCTCTTTCAAAGACCAACAATTTTTTTTCGACATGCTGAAAAACTATTTTGAGCAACAATATAACGATTTAGCCTTTGTAGTTCGCTCATTTACACCTATTCCACAAAGAGCTAGTTAACAAGCGGTCGTTGGAACGAGTTTATGGACGATGGACGTAATGAGCTGAACGACTAATCTGTCTGTTTATGGTTAATCTGAAATCATTCACCATATTACACAATCTAGTTTAACGATTAGCGATTATCGTTAAGACAAAAGGTGCATTTTACAAGTCGTGTGTAGTAAATATAAGGCTAGGTCAGAGCTAGAAATCTTCACAGAACCACTGTGGCTGCTGTAGTGTACAGTACACAGACTGACCGCTCAACAAATTTGTAGTCCTTACAATGCGTTGCAGAAATTTTTATAAATCTGGAAGTGATATCTTCTCTTAAGGCAAACGTGTCAACTGTCAAGCCTACAAAAAAAAAAAAATTCAACGAAGAACAGCACTGCTAAAAAGAAGAATCCTGGCTGCAGAAAGAACCTGCCGAATCCATCCAAAAGAAAAGTGAATGCAAAGACTACAGTCCTTAGTGGGGTGTTTATACATCTGTATAATGGACATTGATATGGCTGCTACAGGCGTTGAAGAACCAATTTGCCATTGTCAAATGATCTCTTCTGTGGGGGTGAAAGTAATTCTGTAAATAGTAATTACATGTATTCATATATTTCGCAAGTAGAAGCAATGCTCTGTAGGAGATAATCTACAACAGGCAGGAGCTGCATAGACAGCCCTCAAGTCTGCTTCTCCGATAGTTAACCTTGAAGTTGTGTGAATGTGGCAGCTACGTCTAGGCATGGTGCCAATCACCAGTTCTCACCAGCATGTGCAAGACTAAAAGGGGATGTACTAAACAATTGCTAAAGAGGGCGTATATTTTCAAATTGTTTCTTTTTCCTTATCTATGCTTATAACAAGACTCTTTCCGCACAATTCAACAGAAGCTTTTCAGCTTGAACACACAGTTGTCTCTTGTTGTGTCCTTTCTGATATTAGGCAGACTGCAGCTGCCTCAGCTTAATAGTTTACTGCACTCAAGTATACCTGTGTCAGGTGTTGATACCTGTTATTCACCAGGGTTGAAGATTCCAATGACAGGTGTTTTCTTATTAAAACACAATTATTCAGGTGTTGATACATGAACTTATCACTTGTGATGGACGAGTGCAAGGAGTCACCACGGGCACAAGCGATCTCCTAATGTCCACAGTTGACGTTCTATCACATAATGAAACCATGGTAGAGACTCTATTTTAATAGACAACATGTTCTACTCCAAACACAAGCAAAGCTGGACACGTTTAGCAGCAGTGCCTTTGCACAAATAAACGTTAATTCCAAATGCACTTGTGGTGCAGAAGATAGATTACAGAATTTGGGAGAGAAGCTAAAGCTCATGATTGAAAACCTATCAAGTAGCTTTGTCAGCACAGTCCATTTATCAATGCAAAAGGCAATGCAGGATGTCAACCAACTGGTAAAAAATAGTGTTAAAAAAAAAAAAGCTTGCAGCTTTAAAGGAAGTGGTTGAAAAGGCTGTCCAAGAGGCACTGAGCTCCAGAACCCAAAGTTTTCCGGATGATTTAATCAATTTATCTTCCTCAGTGGGACTTAGGCCTCACTCACACGATCCACGCAGTGAATCGCGCCAATGACCAGAGGATAGCAGCACAGATCCCCCAAAGTGCAGCCCCGCCCCTGCCACCTGGCAGCAAAGATGACAGGAGTAGAGATGAGCGAACCTCGAGCATGCTGGAGTCCATCCAAACCCAAACTTTCGGCATTTGATTAGCAGTGGCTGATGAAGTTGGATAAAGCCCTAAAGCTATGTGGAAATCATGGATATAGTCATTGGCTGTATCCATGTTTTCCAGACAACTTTAGAGCTTTATCCAAGTTCAGCAGCTCCAGCTAATCAAATGCTAAACGATTGGGTTCGGATTGACTCGAGCATGCTCGAGGTTCGCTCATCTCTAGACAGGAGCACAGAAGACAACTACTCGCCTACTCCAGCCGTCTCACATGTTCACTGTCATGGGGGGAGTAGGCGAGTAGTTTTCTTCTGCACTCCTGTCATCTCTGCTGCCGGGCAATGGGTGGGGGAATCCATGGTGCAATCCACGCTAGGACAGATCCTATTTTTTTTTTCACGACGCGGTTCTTGTTAATGGCTGCATTCACTTGAAATTACAATTTTACAGGAAGTGTGAACGCAGCCTTACAGGAGGACATGGCGGAAAGAATGTCCGATCCCCCCCACAACAATCACGACTGAAGAAACCACTAACACTATTAGCTTGGACAGCAACTATAACAGTGGGGTCAACCAAAGTTTAAACCCAAGTGTTATCTGTAACTGCTGCACTGGACATTTGAAACTCAATTACAAACTTTTCTCTACATGTCCTCGAAGCAATCAAAGTTGACTACATACGAGAGTTTAAAAGAAAAAAGCCTCACCGTTTTGCACAGTTGCTTTTTCAAGAACTGGTTCCATATGAAACGTATAAAGCCTGGACAGATAATGTAAATTACGATGGATCACGTGGAAAACATGCATTGCCTGAAAATCTAAGGAACACCATAACAAGCGTTTCCTTCCTACCAGTGACATTTCATAAAAAATTAAGGACATGTTAATTTCATTGTTATGAAGACCTATACTTCTTTTTTTAACCCCTTGCCTCTAAAGCCTGTTTTGGCCTTAATGACCAGGCTCATTTTTCAAAATCTGACCTGTCTCACTTTATGCTCTTAATCTCAGAATCGCTAGCATACGTTACAGCATCACTGAGCTATGTTTTTTCGTCACATATGGCACTTTATATTAGTAGCAAAATTTGGTCACTACTTTGTGTATTTTTTGTGAAAAACATCAAAATATCATGAAAAATTTGAAAATTTAGCATTTTATGAACTTCTGAAATTCTCTGCTTCTAAAAAAGCAAGTCATAGCACATAAATTAGTTGCTAAATCACATTACCAATATGTCCTCTTTATTCTGGCATAATTTTGGAAACATATTTTACTTTTTTAGGGTGTTACTGGGCTTAGAAATTTATCAGCAAATTATCACATTTTGTGAAAATTTCCAAAACTGATTTTTTTTAGGGACCAGTTCTTTTTTTAAATGGATTTAGAAGGCTTGTATACTGGAAACCCCCATAAGTGACCCCATTTTGGAAACTAGACACCTTAAAGAATTAATCTAGGGTTATAATGAGCATTTTAACCCTACAGGGGCTGGAGGAAAGTATTCACAATTAGGCCGTAAAAAAATCGAAAATTTAAATTTTCAAATAATATAAACGTTTAGATTAAAGTTTCTCATTTTCAAAAGGAACATGAGTAAAAAAGCATGCCAAAATTTGTAACGCAGGTTTTCCTGAATACAACGGTACCCCATATGTGGGCGTAAACCACTGTATGGGCACATAGCAGGGCTCAGAAGGAAGGGAGCGACAATTGGCTTTTTTAATGCAGATTTTGCTGAAGAAGTTTCTGAGCGCCAGGTGCGTTTGCAGAGCCCCTGTAGTGTCCGCAGAATAGAATCCCCCCAAAAGTCACCCCATTTTCGAAAGTACACCCCTCAAAGAATTCATCTTTGGGTAGGATGAGCACTTTGACCCCACAGGTATTAGAGGAAAGTATTCAGAATTAGACAGTAAAAATGAAAAACACGAATTTTTCCAATAATATGTTTGTTTAGTTTGAAATTTCTCAATTTCACGAGGAACAAGAGAAAAAAAGTACCCCAAAATTTGTAACGCAGGTTCTCCTGAATACAACGGTACCCCATATGTGGGCGTAAACCACTGTATGGCCACACAGCCGGGCTCAGAAGGGAAGGAGCGCCAATTAGCATTTTCAGTGCAGATTTTTCCGAAGAAGTTTCTGAGCGCCAGGTGCGTTTGCAGCGCCCCTGTAGTGTCAGCAGAATAGAACCCCCCCAAAAGTCACCCCATTTAGGAAAGTACACCCCTCAAAGAATTCATCTTGGGGTATGGTGACCATTTTAACCCAACAGGTATTAGAGGAAAGTATTTAAAAGTAGAGAGTAAAAAAGAAAAACTCAAATTTTTCCAATAATATGTTTGTTTAGTTTGAAATTTCTCAATTTCACGAGGAACAGGAGAGAAAATGTACCCAAAAATTTATAACGCAGGTTCTCGTGAGTAGAACGGTACCGCATATGTGGGTATAAACCACTCTATGGGCACACAGCAGGGATCAGAAGGAAGGGAGCGCCAATTAGCATTTTCAGTGCAGATTTTGCTGAAGAAGTTTCTGAGCGCCAGGTGCATTTTTTAGTGCACCTGTAGTGCCAGCGTAGTAAAATCTCGCCATAAGTCATCCCATTTTGGAAAGTACACCCCTCAAAGAATTCATCTTGGGGTGTGGTGACCATTTTGACCCCACAGGTATTAGAGGAAAGTATTCAAAAGTAGACAGTAAAAATGAAAAACTCGAATTTTTCCAGTAATATGTTCCTTTAGTTGGAAATTTCTAAATTTCACGAGGAACAGGAAAGAAAACGTACCCCAAAATCTGTAACGCAGGTTCTCCTGAGTAGAACGGTACCCCATATGTGGGCATAAACCACTGTATGGGCACACAGCAGGGCTCAGAAGGAAGGGAGCGCCAATTTGCTGGAGCAAAACCGCAGCTAGAAACAGTTATTAGAATAGCGCAGTTACTAAAATACAATAAAAAAATTAGATTACAGGTAATGTGGGGTGGTTACGGGTAATCTGGAGGTGGTTATGGGTAATCTGCGGTGGTTACAGACAATCTGGGGTGGTTACAGGTAACCTGCTGTGGTTACGGCCAACGTGGGGTGGTTACGGACAATCTGGGTTGGTTACGGATAAACTGAAGTGCTTATATGTAATTTGGGTTGGTTACGGCAATCTGGAGGGGGTCTTTGGCAATTTGGGGTGGTTAGAGGCAACGTGCGGCCGTCAGTGGCAACGTGCGGCCGTCAGTGGCAACGTGCGGCCGTCAGTGGCAACGTGCGGCCGTCAGTGGCAACGTGCGGTGGTTACGTGTAATCTGGCGTGATTACGGGCAATCTGGGGTGATTAGGGGCAACGTGCAGTGGTTACGGGTAATCTGGTGTGATTACAGGCAACCTGGGGCGGTTAGGGGCAACGTGCGGTGGTTACGTGCAATCTGGCGTGGTTACGGGCAACGTGCGGTGGTTACGTGCAATCTGGCATGATTACGGGCAACGTGCGGTGGTTACGGGCAACGTGCGGTGGTTACGGGCAACGTGCGGTGGTTACGGGCAATCTGGCATGATTACGGGCAACGTGCGGTGGTTACGTGCAATCTGGCATGATTACGGGCAACGTGCGGTGGTTACGGGCAACGTGCGGTGGTTACGTGCAATCTGGCATGATTACGGGCAACGTGCGGTGGTTACGGGCAACGTGCGGTGGTTACGGGCAACGTGCGGTGGTTACGGGCAACGTGCGGTGGTTACGGGCAACGTGCGGTGGTTACGGGCAACGTGCGGTGGTTACGGGCAACGTGCGGTGGTTAAGTGTAATCTGGCGTGATTACGGGCAACCTGGGGTGGTTACGGGTAATCTGTTGTGATTACATGCAACCTGGAGTGGTTAGGGGCAACGTGCGGTGGTTAGGGGCAACGTGCGGTGGTTAGGGGCAACGTGTGGTTGTTACGGGCAATCTGGCATGATTACGGGCAACGTGCGGTGGTTACGGGCAACGTGCGGTGGTTACGGGCAACGTGCGGTGGTTACGGGCAACGTGCGGTGGTTACGGGCAACGTGCGGTGGTTACGGGCAACGTGCGGTGGTTACGGGCAACGTGCGGTGGTTACGGGCAATCTGGCGTGATTTCGGCCAACCTGGGGCGGTTATGGGCAACATGCGGTGGTTACGGTTAATCTGGGGGGGTTAGGGGTAATTTGGGAGTAAACTGCAATTATTACTATAATAAAAAGTGTGTGTTTTTTTTGTGTGTTTTTCACTTTTTGTACTTTATCCATTCATTTTCACTGTATTACTATGATTACTGTGATATTTTCTATCACAGTAATCATAGTTTAGTGACAGAGACCAAATTGGTCTCTGTCACTTTAAATTTTCAGAGCTGGATGCTTCTGGCGCACATGCGCACATCAGAAGCAGCCAGGACACCGAAGAGGAAGGAGCTCCAGAATCAGGTAACGTATAATGGGAAGGGCGGGTGACTGGGGGACGGGGGTGACTGGGGGGGTGGGGGGCGACACTAACACTTTTTATCCCCTGTCACCAATGATTTATGGTGACAGGGGATAAAAAGTGCCGGCAGCACTGGGAACAGGCGATCGGCGGTATATAGTATATACCGCCGATCGCCTGCTCCGGGACCACACGGGGGGGGTCCCTGATCACTGCCCCATGCTCTCCGCTACCTCCGGTGGCGGAGAGCATGGGGCTTTGATCATTCTTTCATTTCCATCCCTGCGAACAAACATCGTTTGTTCGCTGGGATGGGGGCGGCCATCTTGGATCTGATGGCCGCCCGGGGAGGGAGCGGGTTAGTGATCGGGGCACTAGGGGGGCTGATCTGGGGTCTGATTACTACATTTTCATCTCCCCCCACCGTGGATTCACGGTGGGGGGGAGATGAAAGCTGTCGGCGGCGCCGGTACCGGAGATTGCCGGTATAATGTTGATATCGGCGATCTCCGGTACCGGCGGCAGTGGAAGGGGGGCCAGGGGACACTGACAGTGGCGGCGGGAGGAGGCAACGTGCTGCAGCCTCCTCCCGCCGCCCGATCGGCGGAAAACACCACATCTCCCCCATAGACGCTGCGGTCGCATCGACCGCGGCGTTTATGGGGTTAACTGCCCGGGGGGAGCGCGGCTCCCCTCCGGGCAGAGGCAGCGGGAGGATGTGGTGTGATACTGCCTCCTCCCGCTGCCCGATCTCACTTACAGACAGCGGGGGGAGGCAGGAACAACATGACGTTTGGGGAACGTCATGTTGCATTAACTACCTACTTTACATGACGTTCCCCAAACGTCATTTTGCGGCAAGGGGTTAAAGGGGGGTGGAGTTACAGTTTTTGACACACAAGGGAAGGGGGGGGGTGGAGTTACAGTTTTTCTGCTTTTCCAAGTTTGAAATTGAGCTTGTTTTATAAAATACTTACTGGATAGATATTGTAGGTTTTAGATACGGTACATTGGGAATTTTGATTACAGTTTGCAATAAGCACTTGTTAGTTTCAAAATTTGGCTACCATTTACTGCATCCCAGATATATGTGTGTCTGTGTGCCCTCCATCCCCCACTTTGTTTCCAGACCAAAGCCACCGCCACCAAGAGATGCAGTAAGGGCCCTACTACTGTACACAAGCTGTGGAATCGGAACAAATACAGAGCGCAGAGAGGCTATGTATTACTGGTATCGGCAAGGGTTGCACGGACATCACCAACGTCGGTGCAGCCCTTGCTAAATGACTATTGGGCTGTGTAGCCTAAGGCCCCTAATTGGGCCCTATTACAACACCAAGTGCACTGTGTAAGCAAGCACCCAGACATTATATTATATATATATTATATATTACACATACACATACATACACACATACACACATATATATATATATATATATATATATATATATATATATATATATATATATATATATATACACACAAAAAAAAAAAAAAGGTGTGCAGTGTGAGTTTTTTCTTACATAGACTTTTCTATTTCTACAGGACTCAATGGCTTTCAGCAGGCAAAATGTCCATGACATCCTTGAAGAACTTGTCTCTAAGGCCTCCCAGCGTCTGTGGGAGATGGATCAAGAAAAAAAAAAAAAAAAAAAAAAAAAAAAAAAAAAAAAAAGAAAAACACACCTTCCATCTTGTCCAGGAGCTTGGACATAGCGGCTTTGGGTCTGTACTCATGGTAAGAAAGAAGGAAACAGGAAGTGTGGTCAATAATCCATCACTATAGCTAAGGAATAGTCTGAAGGTCAGGGCAGAATACAATAGGGGACATTCCGTGATAGTGAATGTATTTACCAGAATATGAGATTAGGATTCTGCACAAAAAAATTTTTTAATGGTTCACAGGACAGGATATATTCTCCACTAATGATTCCATAATAGTTTGAGAGAGAATATATCAAAAAGGGTCCACTGAATATTATAACTTTCAAATGTCCAACAACAATACTATAAAGCCCTCAATGTGATGTATGTACAACTCATTGTATTCTTTTGAACATGTCAACCAATGGCCATGAAGCTCCTGTACAAGACAACCAAGTTTTCCCTTCCTTAAAGGAGCTCAGCATGTGCTTCTTCCTGTCATACCATCCCAACATTGTTGGAATATATGGCATAACATTTCTTTGGCTTCACGCAGGAGCTGGCGACATATGGAAATCTCCGCTCCCTTGTTCCACCTAATGTAAGTAGAAATCCCTGAATTAATAAAGAGTCCTACATTCCCTAGGTCCTCTCTTCCTGTAGTAAAATTTCCAATGTGTTGATATAATTTCTCTATTTCAGGAAGGACTCCCAGAAGCCGTGGTGAAGAATTGTGCTTTTCAGATCTCCAGTGCCCTGAAGAATTGCATCTGGACATCAAATCAGAGAACATCCTGGTGTTCGATAAGGACTGCCACCTCATCAAAATTACTGACTTTGGACATTCACAGGTCAAGGGATCAATAACCAACCGAAGTTCGGGCACTAAAATCATACATGCCGCCAGAGATAAGACAAGTTACCGATCAGAGATGAGTCGATTACCTAACTAATGACATCTGGTCCTTTGGTGTGGTCCTTTACGTCTTGCTGACAGGGACCTCTCCATGGAAAACAGATCCCACTGACCAGGAATATTGTAGTTTGGTTGAGTGGCAGAACAATTTTGGAAGGATGGACCCACCGTCACAATAGAGGAGACTGTCACCTGAGGTACTGACAATGTTCAGCGGTCTAATAGGAGGAGTAAATGTACTGAGGTGCTGATTTTTTTTTTTTTGGGGGGGGGGGGGGACGCTGGAAAGAAGATTCCTCTGAACCAGACAGCTCAGAAGCTAACATCTGAGGAGTCTTAGTCACTATATGCCTCTCCCACTAGTGTTTCCTTCATATCAAATCCCACTACAGAATCTTACTATTTGACCACAGACAATTCCGAGAGTGAGGAACATCCAGATCGGATGGACATCATCCAATAACCATCAATTTTCTTTTATGACAATATTGTTTTATGTCGGGGCGGAGGTGGAAATTGGGTGGAGGGAAAACATTCTTCCAAGTCCTACATGAAAACCGTAGGCGGCTTCAGCTCCATGTTTCACGCAAGAAAATAAGAAGAATCTTAAAATGTATCTGATATTAGTGTTTTACTTTTCTCTTTCCTGTGTGTTCTGGGTGTCTTTCTTGTTTTTTTTACATACAAATCTTGGGCAGCAAAGTGAAGGAAAGTCTTTCAATGGTTCTTGTGTTTTAATGACTTTGCTGCATAAAGCTACTTTTTAACTAGTTTTTCATTCCCACTGTAGTATGTGAGATAAGGAAGAGCTCCGCCCTGTATGCATGGGCGTAAAAGTGCTCAGATGTTCATCATTATCTTCTATACATTTGTTAGCATTCTTTATTGTGAGTGTTACAATATGAATAATTGCTTTTCCCTGGTCAATAAAATGTGTAAATTTTATATTATAATACATATACACTCCTTTATTTCAAGGTATGTACACTTTAATACTAGACACAGCATAAGTCGCGTCGGGGTTAATAGAAGCATCCATCTCACGTAAACCCAACATGAGTTTTAGAGGAGCACCAATGCTAAACATACTGGCCCTGTTTGAGAAAACATACTGGATCCCAAAGAACAAAACTTTTCTAATAGGAAACCAAGGACTTTTAATGCCTGGAGATCCCCGCTGTGTGCTGTAGTCTGGCATAAACACTTTCCACAGCAACAGAACACGGCAAGATTCTGAAATCAGATACCACCTTAATGGCAAATCCATGTTTGCCTGGAATGCCCATGTGGTTACCATTCCATAGGAGACACACAGCCAAGGGGGCGGGGGCGCTCTCATCAGTTGAGCCATAGCCCTCAATGGTTTTCAGTGAAAACATTAGAATCAACAACTTCCCAAAGCACTATGAAATATACAATGTGATCCATCCCATTCCAATTAAATTCTCTCCATTATTGTATTTTCTTAAAAATATATTATAAAGTCCTGTTAAAAAGAAAATCTCCAGTCCTTAGCTGCTGTATGTCCTGCAGGAAGTGATATATTCTCTCCAGTCTGACAGTGCTCTCTGCTGCCACCTCTGCTCTGGACAGTTCCTGACACTGAGAGGAGAGGTTTTCTATGGGGAATTTGCTGCTGCTCTTGACAGTTCCTGACATGGACAGAGGTGGCAGCAGAGAGCACTGTGTGAGACTGAAAAGAATACACCATTTCCTGTAGGACATACAGCAGCTGATGAGTACTGGAAGACTGGAGATTTTGATATAGAAGTGAAGTATAAAATCTATTTAACTGACACGTTGATTTGGGGGGGGGGGGTCACAAAAAAACACTCTGGAGACTTGTTAAAAAAAGTTTTGACTGGTCGATAATCTGGGGTCATAGAAATCTATGTAGGTACATAAACATGTCAGGGACGTCTTGTGAGGGCTTGTTCACACGGTAAATTACACAGTAATCAAAAGGTGTTTAAGTGGCAAATTTCTCTTAGTACTCTTTCACACAACCATATTGTCAGGTCTGTATACTATAGAACTGTAGACAATATAAGGCCCATTGAGCGCTGTAGCCCCATACACACAACTTTCTTCTACGGATCCAGATTTGGATCCGAAAAAAAAACCTCGGTCCCTCACTCCTCCCTGTCCAGAGGGACCACCTTAACATCAATATTGGGAAGACCAAGGAGATGGTTGATTTCTGCAAGCGTAGATTTTCCGCAACACCAGAGGACATCCAGGGGACGAACATTAAGACAGTTAACACCTATGAAGTACCTGGGTGTGCTCCTCAACAATAAGCTGGACTGGGCTGATCACATGGACACACTGCACTGGAAGGAAGACTACTACCGATTTCTTCTTCCTCATGAAGCTCAGCATGTCCTTCTTCCTATCATCCCATCTGATTATTCGCATTTATGGCGTTGGCTTCAAGACCGGAGACTATTTTGGATACACCCAGGAACTGGCGACACATGGAGATCTTTTGACCCAATTCCACCTAATGTAAGTAGAAATCCCTACACTACCAATCTTTCCTTCCCGTAATAAAATTTTCATTGCGTTTACTTCATTTCTTTCTCCATTTCAGGATGGATTCCCAGAAGACATCGCGAAGAGATGTGCAATTAAGACTTCCAGTGCCCTGGACTTCATGGAGAGGAAAGGGCTGGTGCATCTGGACATCAAACCAGAGGACATCCTGGTGTTCCATAAGGACTGCCACCTCATCAAAACCACCAATTTGGGGTTTTCACAGGTCAAGACATCAATAACCATCCAAAGTTCCGGAACCATATTGTATATGGCGGCAGAAATTAAGCAGGTTTCCATTAGTTATAGACTCCATGGCAGTCAACAGATCCCACTGATCAGGAATATTTTGGAAAGATGGACCCACCGTCAACATGGAGAAGACCACCACCTGGCGTACTGAGAATGTTCAGCGCTCTTTTAGCCATAGACTATAAGAGGAGAAATAAATTACTGAGGTTTCAGGATGAAGGCTGGAAAGGATTTCTTGAAATCTGATGCAGACAAAATGGAAAACAATTCAGCTGAGGAACCTGGTCCATAACAGCAATGTCTCCACCACATCAATTCTTGGTGCAGAGTCTTCCTATTCAACCTCCGGCAGTTGTCATGTGAGGAGCATCCAGATCATGGGACGGACATCAATCAATATCCCTCAATGTTCATAGATGAGGAGATATCAGTCTGTGGGGGGGGGAGGTGGAAATTGGATGAAGGGAAATCATTCTTCCAAGTTCTTGATGGAAACGTGGAAGCTTCATTTCCATAGATCATGGAAGGAAATTTTTTATTGGAGTAAGTCTTAAAGATAAAATTCTCCATATATCTGATATTTGTGTTTAACATCTCTTGTTCCTTGTATGTGACCTGGTGCTTGGCCTAGGGTATTTACCTACAACCCTGGGCAGCAAAGGAAAGCCCCACCATGGTCCTAATGACATTGCTGCATAGTTTAATGCAAGCACCTTATATTCTTAAAAATGAATCATAGACTTCTATACAGTATGTGACAATGTATTCTATGCTGATTATAAGCCCGTGATGCAAGTCTAATTATCCCAATACTGTATTGATTTTTGTAGGTCTAAAAAATTTTCTAGCTCTGATTTAAGCTGAAACTGCTTCAAGGCCGTACACAACCTCCCACCCTGGTCAGACCGACAATGTCACCCGGGGGGGACGACGCAGCGCTCAAGAGCAGACCACTAGGACTCATGTGGGGACAGAGGAATCAAAACCGTGGTATAGGCAAGACCCTCGATTCTTACATTATATTCCACGGTTCCCTCAGGGTCAGGATCGCTCTGTGGTGTTGCAAGTTCCCTTCTACACAAGATCACTCTAGTCTGATTTACGCTTGAAAATGGAGGCAGACGGCCGCTGAAACATCGCGTCTCACGATTGCTATTTATCATGAAACACTTCTGAAACACCAGTTTGACTGGGTTTTTTTTACGAATCTGGGAGTGCCGTGAATTTTCCTTTGCCTAGTCTGATTTATGTGCAATATGTAAAATCTATTTTCCATGACCGTTTCTGCGTGAAACTTTGCATAAGTGCCTTCTTCTGTGACAAGACCTGTCTGGGAGTGTTGTCACATAGGCAACACTCAGGAAGGACGTGTAGCTAAGGGGGTCTGTCTAGGGAGTGGAGATGTTAAAAGGGCCAGTCCTCCGGATAACGTAGCTGAGGGAATCTACACACAGTGGTTCCATTTGGAGCTTCTAGGGGGATCGACCCAAGGCCTAAAGACAGTCTCCAAGGGGGCACAACACTGAACAGACAGATATGGGATGGGACGTGTTACATGTATACTGGTAGCCCTCTAGAAGAACCCTCAATAGATGAGGACTCAGATGACCGTGCTGCATGCTGCAACCTTGCTAAATAACCCACAATAACCCCCATCATATCCTGCACAACACATAGGGTAAGTCCTGCACATCTCACTCACACCAAACAATACACCAAACTCCACTCTTAACAGGACAAAGGGGCCAGGAAGGTCAGCTTGTCACATACCGATGGTACATAATCTCAGAAATCAATGTTATCACAAACATTGACATTCCCCGTAGTCCAACCTTCACACCCTCCTACTGCCTAACACTTTACTGCGATTTGGCCAATGCCTATTTTTCCCATTCAGATTCATCTCACCAGTCAGTACTTCTTCGCATTTTCCTTGGTCAGGAAACAAAACTGCTGGACTGTGCTACCTCAAGGGGCGGCAAACTCACCAAGTCAATACAATGAGGCTTTGCATAATGTCTTGCAAGAATGGGTCCCCTTACACTGACACTGTCCTTTTACAATATGTAGAATTACTTCTGTGTTGCTCTTCTCTTAAAAGTGTGAAGTAGTCTCTCTCATGACCTTCCATGCAAATAATGGGTGAAAGGCTTCCAAGGACAAGCTGCAGCTGTGCCAGGAAACTCATCTTCCTAGGTCACTGCATATCACACGGGGCACGGTGTTTATCACCTAAGAGGAAGGAAGCCATCGTCCAATTCCCACTCCCCCACACTGTGCCAACTTTGCACCTTTCTGGGACTTATACTGCAGGGAGTAGATACCTGCCCCATACACCAGTTACCCTCCAACCTGTCAAATTAGATATTGGTTTTCTAAACACCTCATCACCTCCGCACCTGCCCTTTGTCTTCCCAACTGTGACCTCCTCTTTACACTGTTTTGCCATGAGGTACAGGGTCATGCTTAGGGGGTACTGACAAGCCCATGGTGGGATGCATTGACCTCTTTCCTACTACTCTACTCACTTTGATACATGACAGGATCTGAGCAGTTTCTGCCACCATCTTCAAGGACAACGCTACTGACGTCTGCAAAGTCTTGGATCCAAGATTTTATGGTCCCTACCAGGTGCAGTAGACGACACCTACTTCGATCAAGCTTGAGGGAATGAGCACCTAGGTCCACACCAGCCATTGTAAGAAGGTCCAAGCTCCGCAAAAATTAGACATTTGCTGTGTTTCATCATTTTCTTCATTGCACTGCCTTTTGCGTCTGGACTTTCAAAAATTTGTTGAACGATTTGTCCAAGTTTTTGTCAATATCATGGAGGGTGTTGTCAACAAGACAAAATCAAAAACGGCTGGCTTTGTACCCACTCCCCCGGAGCTGCCCAAACCAAGCCCTATGTAGTTGTCCCAGTTACTAAGGAGCTCATAAATTATATATGCTTTCCCCGCTCACCCTTGGGATGATCTGCCTCTTTAGCAGTCATTGCAGAGTAAATCAGTGGCCCTGATGGTGGTAGGGTGGGTGGAGGAACCTTGGTGGATAGGAACCTCACAGAAGGTAAGCACCCCCCCAGATGGATTTCAAAGGGGGAAGCAGTGGGTGGAGGAAAATGTCTGCAGCCTTAATAATTCCAACTGGAAATTGGTCAGTGTTTAAAGATTATTTTCCAGTACTACGAGTTGTACAGTAGGCCCATGTGTAGAGATATTGTTTCATCAAAAGAATCAAACATGTAGTGAGGATGGGTCAATTCCCCCAACAACCCCGAAACATGGCTCTAGGACTTCTGTTAAATACGATATGTTTTACAATGAACAATAACTTGGTATAATATAATACAAGTCATATATACTACTGACCTCAGCATAATAGCACAACACTATCCACTGTATAAAAAAAATTTGTAATAGTGACATTATAAAATATTCTATTCACTGTATACTAGGGAGACGTGTATAAGTTTGAAATAGATACATAAGCAACACAGCAATATCTATATTGAGAAACATTACATAGAAAAGAGGAGCTATATTTGTAGTCTTCTTAAAAGGGTACAAACAGACACACACTTATACAAGACACACCCAAAGGGGGACGGTGACAGTGAGTCATGAACCCTATAGAAAATGGTAGTCACCAAGATGGAGGAAGTTGGATCAGGGCTGTACAGAAGGTATGAGCCCCATGTCACAAGAAGGACCCAGGGCCTCCAAGGAGAAGGCTGTGTCGCATGGTGGAATCCATGATGGAAGAGTGAAGGAAGGAGTGTTATCCAGGAGGCTTGAGTGAAGAAACAGCTGCTTGAAGCTTGTGACGATTTGTAAGACAAACGCTTCACCTCAAAGGAACTCTCATGAACTATGGACACTAGACACTAAGGGCTGTAAGACATTTCTAGGATATTCATTCCTATTCAATTCTGTAACTTCCATTACTTTTGAAGAAGCAATAAATCTCCATTTTTATAAAGAACCCCTTTTGAAGTCATTCTACTTGAGGCGAGCCAAACTACAGGTTTGACTCCAATTTTCTACATTTTGGAAAGTGCCAGCCATACAGAGCTCCTTCAGTTTGAAAGGGGGGGGGGTGAGTCGGAACCCAAGAGACAGAAGATTCAAGCTTTCGGAACACTGAGAACCTAAGGACAGTAGAAAGGACAAGGGGAATCCAGACACGTGAATGTGCTGATGTTCAGAAACAAGGCTGTAAGTATGGAGACTTTATCTTCTATTACTGAGAAAAGTGCTGTAGAATGTACAGTAAGTAAGGTCTAGTGATAAGCCAGATTTAAGTACAGCATGGATGCATTTGTATATACAATGTAGTGCTATGAATAGACATTTAGATGCAAACAAAGGTAGAATTAAAATTAAGGAATATTGCCCAGATGGTATTTTTCATAATTTCATTGTACAATATATGGATCCTAGTGTAACAGCTGTAACTGCTTCAAAAATAAACAGCTACGCAGTGTAGTATTTCTGAAGAGAATGTGTCAACGGGCCATGCTGAAGACAGTTCTTTTCAGAAAGAAAAATTAAATATTAAGGAAGCCAGCGTAAAACTGCAGGTGCAAAAATACTTAGTAAAATTAAGGAAATTCCTGCATACAATGAGAAAATTTATGTATGTAGAAATTCTGAAGTTTGAGATGATATCAAATGAGCAAAAAAAATATTTTATTCAAAATATGGCTACCAGTAAATTTAAGTAGATGCCTAGAATTAAAAAAAGTATTTTGACAGTGATGAATGGTTACATTCTGATGAAGTAGGAAGGTTAAAGTTACTCTGCAATGCTACAGAGGAGGGAGATCCTACATTGGACATTTTGAATAAATTAAGAATTGTCTGGAACGAGTGTACTTTTACAATCATGTCTATTTACTAAAGAGCATATAAAGCAATTTGTTCAAAAATGTCCAATATAAAAAGTAATTTTATACAGAAGTTCAAATTCTTAGATCCTGTAACCAGAGTATTGGCATCTGACAAGGAATCTATTTTGGAAGCTGCCCAGGTAATAGATATTGCCAGACGACAGGAGAAGCAGAGTAAGTCAAAATTCCACAGAGAAATTCCACAGAATAGTCAGAAAGGGATTAAAAAGGCCAAAACAGCAATACACCTCTAAATATATTTCATCATTAAATATATTTCATCATTAAAATGTTTTAGAGAGACGAAAAATGATGCATATCAAAGAGATAAGTGAACCGGGTTCTGGTTAGAGTCCATCTGAACCCGAACGTTCGGTATTTGATTAGCGGTGGCTGCTGAACTTGGATAAAGCTCTAAGGTTGTCTGGAAAATATGGATACAGCCAATGACTATATCCATGTTTTCCACATAGCCTTAGGGCTTTATCCAAGTTCAGCAGCCACCGCTAATCAAATGCTGAAAGTTCGGGTTCGGATCGACTCCAGCATGCTCCAGGTTCGCTCATCTTTAATATTAAACCAAAATCCTACTTTGAGATGATGTCAAAAGTAGAAGATTCCGGGGGAGTGGGACAGCTGTTCAGACACCTAAAAATAGGGAGATACCAAGGATACGTCATCCTCGGCCTGTCACAGAGCTGTCCATCACAGATCGATTGGTACCAAATGTTTCTAAATCTGACACTCTCACACTCATATTAACAAGATCAGGAAAATGCATAAATTAGGAGAACCTCAATATTTGAGGAAAAATGCATTTCATATAGTCAATGATTTTCTAAATCATGAAGTGTTCAGACCTGGAATAGGGATTGGCTAGATGTTTCATATAATATGTGAAGGATTAATTACTGGTAACTGAACTGGCTTTGTACAAAGGACTTGAGTTATTTAATTACGGGGAAAGAAGAAAGAAGGAAGAAAGAAGGAAGGAAGGAAGGAAGGAAGGAAGGAAGGAAGGAAGGAAGGAAGGAAGGAAGGAAGGAAGGAAGGAAGGAAGGAAGGAGGAAGAAGGAAGGAATGAAGGAATGAAGGAATGAAGGAATGAAGGAATGAAGAAGGAAGAAGGAAGAAGGAAAGAAGAATTTATATAGCGCTAGCAGATTCCGTAGCACTTGTAATTATAGTTTACATCCTGAGAACATAGAAAGGGAATTAATGACAGTAACTGATATATATGGTTTAAGCTAATACCTTTCTCCCCCAGGAATTCTTTTTAAATGTCTAAGGCTATTAATAAGTATATGGGTTATTCCTCAGAAGTCAGGAAAAATATGTATTTACAGGGATTCTGTATTATATCTATTACTTTTCCATTATTAGCTTTAGTAGTAAATTTCAGGAATCACTCCCAATGGCTAAATTTTATGATGTGTGATTCTAATGTTATTCTCTCTCATTAGAGAGTCTCCATGTAAAAGAATATGTACATCCTTGTTTAAAATGGTGGATTGTAAAAAAGTCTGCAATGTTTTATACTGTGTTGCTAATATGTTTGACTAATGTAACAGAATGTATTTGACAAGATTAAATGTATTGTATCTATCAAGTTTTGTTGCATGTTATTCCCATTTAGTGATTGATGGGAACAGGAGGGCCTGGAATGTCCTTAGAGATATATGAGATACATACATTTGTGTCCATGTTTTCTCTTTTCTGTTTATTCTCTGTCTATACTATGTATTTTGTTTTTAAAATAATATTTTGGAAAAGGCCTATATATTTTTGTTCAACATAGAAGAATCGGTATATTGAGGAACAACCAATACATCGAGACTTGTTGGATCCATTAAACATCTATTTAGAAGTTTCCTAGGAAAATACTTAAAGGTTTTAATGCGCATTTTTTTTAATGGCGGGAGCAAATTTTAATCGTTATCTATGATGAATGAATGTACACATGTTAAGAATAAGTGACGTGTGAGATGTGTTATAGCAGCTGCTCAGTGAGGGGAATGTATGATATGGTACAGTGTGTGATGTGACAAAACTATTAAACTAGGAGACTAAGGAAAAGGGTCTTAGTTATAATGTTTACATGAGGTAACATAGGGAAAATATCAAGTGCACAATGTTTTGTCCTGTGTATTATCAGACATTATAGTAAAAAATATTGATACATATTTAAAATTTATCTGAATATATACAAATACACAATGGTTTAGATATAAGGGGGTTATTTTTATTAATGTGATTATAAATGTGTCATAATCAGAAGTTTAAGTTCATTTTTTAACAAATGTTGTTAGTTTCCTACAGGACCGTTTGATGGTGTCATTTCATTTCTTTCAGTTGAGAAGTCCAATACACAAACACAAATGTGTGAAGACACAGTGTGCATATATCTAAAAAGCATACAATTTTATAGTATTAATATATGCACACACAACTATATGTTTCATTTGGGTATATTTGTTTATTTTTAATGTGTTCTTGTTGGAACTACAATACTACTGATGTCTGCCAAGACTAGCAAGACAAATCACAATTTACATTAAAGGGAACCTGTCACCCCCCCCCCCGTGCCGAGGTGACAGGCTCCCGACCCCCCGTTAGAGCCCCATATACTTACCTAATCCCGCTTCTGGATCCGGTCGGGTCACGGAGATCTCAGCCGCTGCAGCCCGGTGCGCGCGCTGAGAGAGGAGTCCAACGCTCAGAGAATGACGGAGCGCTGGACTCTCCTGTCATTCTCTATGGGTGTTGGACTCATCTCTCAGCGCGCGCGCCGGGCTGCAGCGGCTGAGATCTTCATCACCCGACCACCTCCAGAAGCGGGACCCGGCGGGATTAGGTAAGTATATGGGGCTCTAACGGGGGGTCGGGAGCCTGTCACCCCGGCACGGGGGGTGACAGGTTCCCTTTAAGGTTAAAACATTTCATTCACTCATACAAATGTTGGTTATAGAAGGTGAATATATTAATAAATATAGCAAATATGTGGTGATAGTGTTCCAGTAAATAAAGGAAGTAGTATATAATATAACAACACGTGAAAGCACACTGACTTAACAAAACAAGGTCTATAACAATAATATTGTTTCGTTAAATAGAGAATAACTATTTTTGGAAAATTGTGGTAATGCTTCACTGAATATGGTTACAATAGTCTGGATTTTTGTGGCATATTCATTGAATGAAACATTGTTATTTATTCTGAATAATGTTGAAAACATCTTTAGGTATAAAGGACACCAAGTCATATTGGAATTTATGCTTAAAAATAATTTAAAGTGATCTAACTATTGCAAGACCATATTCTATTGATTATCTTACTGAATACATAAAGAATATTTTAGTAAATGAGGTTTTTGAGTAAAATAGATATGGGAATATTTAAGGTAAAATAGAGTAATATGCTATGGTACACTGTGATTATTAAAGGATAGCAATAATCACCAAGTTTTTGGTGTAGGATAGGGAAGAAAAAGCAGATCTTCAATCAAGACGTCAAAGCCTAGAATTTTTGTATAGATTTTTGATTTTTTTTCCAGCACTGATAACCAGTAGCAAGAGAAAGAGACTGATCTGTAATTGTTATCCAAGTAAAGCACTTGACTTCAACAGATAAATCGTAGATTGTTTTACTATTCTTTTCTTTGATCAACTGGCATGCTGAGACTTCTAGTACCACAAGCTTCTAGATGGCTATTGAACTTTCTTCAGGTAATCTATCCTGGGACTATGCTAAAGTATCTTCATGATCGACATTCTTTTGTTTGTTACATTTTTAACTACAATCGAGCCAACTACAGATGCCAAAGTGTGAGGAAAGTTGAAAGTCTGCACAATCCTCTACTGCTAACAGCAAGTCTACAAGAGGGTTTTAAAAGACTTGAAGGTTCATTTCATTAAATCTCCTCCAGTGGTCATGATGGTAAAGGACAAAAGACGGCAATATAAGGGATGGTTGCTGGACTATGCTTTTATCAAGTGTAAGTTATACAAGATTGTATCCACCTCAGCGAGTTGTTGGAAAAGATTGCTCCTAAAGAAGAGTCTGAGTACAATAGACTCTGCTATAAGCTAAATCTTCATCTCTACAATCTGGATGAGAAATGACTATATTATGTTACAAGATGTCCGCTCCGGGAAATGACGTTACAGAGTTAAAGATGACCCTTGTAAAAGACTATAGAGGTCGTCACAGATGAAATGTGAAAGTCGTTGCACAACAAGGGGGGGGGGGGGGGTGTCAAGAAATGTTAACTCTTGGTGTGTTTTTTCAGTAGCCTAGCAGGTGTCACCTGACAGCTTCAATTCCAGAGAGACAGACTCAAGGACTGTTAACCATGCAAAGGAAGAGAGATGTATTATTGCATGAGGGATAATATCAAGACATTGATTTTGTTGTTTACTTTTTCAGCGAAGGAATTATTTTTCAAAGAACTTGGGCAATCAAATTTTGATTAAGAAAAGGAATCTATAACCCAAAGACTTTGCTACATCAAGAATAAATTCATCTGAACCTTTCCAAGTTTACCATGGATCAAGATTAGAGATGAGTGAACCTGGAGCATGCTCTAGTCGATCCGAACAAGAACTTTCAGCATGTGATTAGCGGTGGCTGCTGAAGTTGGATAAAGCCCTAAGGCTATGTGGAAATCATGGATATAGTCATTGGCTGTATCCATGTTTTCCAGACAACCTTAGAACTTTATCCAAGTTTAGCAGCCGCCACTAAAATGCCGATCGTTTGGTTTCGGATCAACTGAAATCCGGTTCGCTCATCTCAAATCAAGATGAAAACCTGAAGATGCATTTTTTAGACTAGGCTAAGCTAAAATTCTTTATAAAATAAAATCAGTTTATCATAACATAATTTAAATGCTACAAATCCATTATGGTATGGTTAAATCAATAGTTTTTATAGATTTGTTATTAAAGTAATAGACGTTGTCCTGTGTATTTATAAAAATGAAAGAAGATTCAGTAATCTCTAAAAGGTAATGTAAATGTTCATTGGAAAGTCTTGATATGACATTATATCATATTCTATTCACTGTACTGTACTACTAGGTAGAAGTGTATAATTGGAACTAGATACATAAGCAACACAGCAATATCTATATTGAGAAACATTACATAGAAAAGAGGAGCTATATTTGTAGTCTTCTTAAAAGGGTACAAACAGACACACACTTATACAAGACACACCCAAAGGGGGACGGTGACAGTGAGTCATAAACCCTATATAAAATGGTAGTCACCAAGATGGAGGAATTTGGATCAGGGCTGTACAGAAAGTATGAGCCCTATGTCACAAGAAGGATCCAGGGCCTCCAAGGAGAAGGCTGTGTCGCATGGTGGAATCCATGATGGAAGAGTGAAGGAAGGAGTGTCATCCAGGAGGCTTTAGTGAATTAACAGCTGCTTGAAACTCTTGACGATTTGCAAGACAAACCCTTCACCTCAAAAGGAACTCTCATATGAACTATGAACACTAGACACTAAGGACTAGATATTTCTCTGATATTCATTCCTATTTAATTCTGTAACTTTCACTACTTTTGAAGCAGCATTAAATCTCCATTTTTATAAAGAAACCCTTTTGAAGTCATTCTACTTGAGGCGAACCAGAAACTACAGCTTCGACTCCCATTTTCTACAACTTCCCCAGGTAACTAACAAGCGGCCGCCATCACTTACTCCTATGCAGTTCCCACACACTGTCTCTATAACTCTTGAGCACAGTATGATGACAAAGGTCGTAAATGATGGAAACATCCAATGATATGGTACACCAAAACTTGTTAAATCCTCGCTACCAGTGTTGGAAACACTAAAATAAAAATAAGTCTTTTAAGTGCATAAAATAAAAATATACAAATTGACGGCAATTGGTGTGCAGTTGATATTCCTGTATTTATCTACACACACAGTTCCACAATCATTGCTATCTTCTGCATCTGGCCAGGCACCACTGACACTCCTTCAATTTCAACACCCCACCCCCTCCAGGACTCCTGTTTATAATACACTAATCTATGTATCCAAGAAGTTGGAGTCAAAGACGACGCAGGAAACATCAGCACTAACCTGTTCGTTAAACCTACAGAGGGGAATAGCCTGTTACACTACTCCAGTTGCCACCCTCGCTCAGTCAAGAACTCTCTTCCTAAATAGCAATTCTGAAGAGTACAGAGAACACAGTGTCAGACTTACCCACAAGTCAAAAAAGATTGGACGACATGGCAGAAATTTTCCAACAGAGGCTACCCAACTTAAATCACCAAGTTCAACACACATCCCACCAATACCAGCTCCAACACAGCCAACCCCAAACCACAGGTGGCATTTGTACACCTACTACCCATTCTCACCTCTTATACAGAAGACCATTAGCAAACATACTGACCTGAGGGACCTTAGTCACCCTACCTCTTCCCCTATCAGTTTCTATAATAATTATGTACCATGTTATATGTAATCAATTTGTCACCATGTCTCACTATTGTTTCTCATGTTCATAGACTCCTAGATAAAGGTGTCGCCGCTGTCTCCTCCCCTTACCTTGTAGAATGTAAGCCCTTGTGGGCGGGTCCTCTGCCCCCATGTTCAAGCCCCTCATGCTTTATTCATGTAGGTTTTTTTTCCTTGTTTTGAGTTACGTTCTGTATGTTAACCCCTTATGTATACAGCACTCTGGAATCAAGGGTGCTTTGAAAATAAATAAAACATTCAGTTTTGCATATTCTTGATATACATGGAGCTCATTCTGTAGTGCTGTGCTGGACTGAAGTCAGTATAGAAGGAAGGTATTAGGTCTAGGGAACTCAACACAAGACAAGTGAGGCCCTGGCACTGACACCCACCCTGCTTTCCCTGCCTAATTGCCTCGACTACCCTAGACAGCAGTGGACAACTGGTCGACGGTCCCTAGCCTGTACAGGTGTGACACTCAACATGGACAAGACAGACAAAAACACAAATGCTCGTGGTCAGAGGTCTGGTTCGGCAACTAGGGGTCTGCGAAGCACAAAAACTTAATCCAAAAGAGTAGTCAAAGAGTCCAAGCCAAAAAGTCAAAGATACCAGAACAAAATCAGGAAAAATGCTTGGTCAAGATACACCCTGGGTATGAGGCTCTATCAAATGCAAGGAGGATGATGAGGGGAGTAGTCATATGGAGGCTGAAGTCCCAGCCCCATGCTGTGATTGGGGCAGAGACCCTAATCCGAGTTGACAGGTGCTGCTAGCCGCCAGTCATAAATCACTAATTGCAAGACACCTTAGCTATTTGGCAGGGGGGGGGGGGTGAAGCCCCAGCAACAATCAGGGACACTGTCGGTAGGCCCCTGACATGGGCTCCTTCCAGGGACAATAGAAGCAGGATCGGGATGTTATGCTAACAAGATGGAATAAAGTGAAGCTTCCTGTTCCCTGATAAGTGACACCCCACCCCAGAGGAGATACCATTAAGCTGCTAAAGCGTGTGCATATTCTCGAATAAAAAAAAAAAGTTAATTATATTTTAGTAGAACCACAGCACTCAAAAATAATTATATAAATCTTATTAGCAGGAAGGGGAAAAAAAGGCGGGGGGGGGGGGAAATCCACAATTTCTCTTTATCTAGAGGCTGATGGCCCCTTGTTCTTCATCTCCTTTCCCCATATAAACCTTTACCAACCTCCTCTGGTCAGTCACCTCCTCTGCTTAGAGAGACGACTTCTACCTCCCTGATACTTCACTTTTGGTGAAGGATTTTTATTTTGTTCCTACATTCCCCTCGATTTCTCTAAGGTAATTTCTCATCTGTCTTGTTATTTACTATGAAACTACTATTGCTATTTTACTCATATTTATAGATATTATATTTTATTATGTTTCTTCCATATCAGACAGGCAGATAATGGAGTGTGATTATAGATGTCATATACTATAAACGCATGCCATTGTGTAGAGACATGGTAAAGACCATGTTGTGGTGGTTTGTCTTTCTCCCACCAGAAATACCTGATCTAAAACAGACCAAAGCCCCACGTATACACTATAAACTTCATAACTTTTAATTCAGAGCTGGCGGTCAATACAAAAGTGCTTTTAAAAAGGTGCATCCATGTCAACACCATCCCATTAGCATTTATGGTGTCAGCTTCAAGACCAGCAACCATTTTGGATATGTCCAGGAGCTGGAGATCTTTGCCATGATTCCACGTAATGCAAGTAGAAATTCAAGAATGATTGAGCTCTAAATTGTCTCTTTCTGTACCATTATTTCCATTGTGAAGTGACACATGATTCAGATCACCAGTGCCCTGGACTTCATGGAGAGGAAAGGGCTGGTCCATTTGAACATCAAACCAGAGAACATTACAGATTTTTAACTTTTGTAGGTCAAGAGGAACTAACAAGTTCGGGCACCACATCCTATATAGCACTGGAGATAAGGCAAGTATCCAGAGTCCATTCGTTATCAACTCATCTCTGGACGTCTTGTCCTTTGGCGTTTTTCTGTATAGCAGATCCCACTGACCAGGAATTTTGTAATTTTGTTGAGTGGCAGAAGGATTTTGGAAAGATGGACCCGAGAAAGATGGACTTTCACCTGGCGTACTGAGAATGTTCAGCGGCCTTTTAGCCATAGACTATAATAGGAGAAGTAAATGTACTGAGGTATTGATGTTGTTTCAGGACGAATGCTGGAAGTTATTTCTCGGAATCTAATGGAGCAGATATAATGAAAGACAATTCAGCTGAGGAATCTGGTCCAGCAAATGTTCATAAAAGCAATTTTTCCACCACATCAATCTTTGGTGCAGAGTCTTGCTATTTGACCCCTGGCAGCAGTCATGGTGAGGAGCATCAATTTCATGGGACGGACATCAATCTATCCATTAATGTTCATAGATGACGAGATATCGGTCTGTCGGTGCGGAGGTGGAAATTAAATAAAAGGAAACCATTATTCCAAGTCCTTCATGAAAACTGTTGGCGGCTTCTTCTCAGTGAATCAGATAAGGAAATGATTTATTGAAATAATTCTTAATTATAAAATTCTTTACATATCTAATGTGTTGAATGTCTTTCTTGTTCTTTCTTGCCAAGATGGAGCACTGGCTCAGTCTAGGGTATTTAAATACAATCCTGGGCAGCAAAATTAAGGAAAGCCTCCACCATGGTTCTAATGACATTGCTGCATTAGTTTAACAGTAAGCTATTCTGTAGATTTTTTTATTTTATAACTGTTTGCATTGTTTATGTTTTTGTAATTTGTTTACCTGACAATTCATTTTGTATCACACTACACATACAATATTAAACTTTACAAATTAATAAAGTCCTTCCTTGTAGCCTTCTAGAAAGGAGGAAAAAACGATACCATTGTGTTAAATTGGGATTAGTTTGGTGTTGGGATATAGTGAGATATCTATTATAGGCCTCTATTACCTGATCAGTATAGGTGGTGGCAGAGAATAGATTTATGATGTAAGGATGCGAGAGAGCTTTGTGAATAATCTAGCATAATTCTATCATCCAGAGGGGATTGTATAGGAATTTATGTGGTAGATTGATAGACTCAATAGTGGAAGTCACCCCAGTGACGTGACCCGAGAGTAGCGATAGTCAAAGATGACCGCTACTAAGACATACCAGGGGAGTGCAGGGGGGGGACCCCTTATAATTTTGTTGAGGCAGAAGAATTTTGGAAAGATGGACCCACAGATTAAGATTCTGCACAAGTGGTAGAAATGGGGCAAATATATGAAATGGTTCACAGGACATGATATATTTTGTTTTATGTAATAATGGAATCATTTGGGGAGAGCAAATAAAGACCAGAAGAGTCCACATTATAGTTTTCCAACTTCCATGTGTCTGAGGAGACAATACTATGAAGCCCCATGTGTGATACATGTACAATTCAGGTAAAGAAATGGCCTTAAAGCTCCTGCATAGGGAAACTACTACAGAGTTCTCCTTTCTCATGGAGCTCAGCATCTCCTTCCTGTCATCCTATACGATTAGCATTTATGGCGTTGGATTCAAGACCGGAGAATATTTTGGATACACCCAGGAGCTGGCGACACACGGAGATCTTTGATCTGATTTCACCTGAAGTAAAAATCCCTGAATTACCTCAAGCCCTAAAGTGACCGATCTCCTTTCTTCCTGTAGCATTATTTCCATTGTGTTGACTTCATTTCTCTATTTCAGGAAGGACTCCCAGAAGACATCGTGAAGAGATGAGCGATACAGATCTCCAGTGCCCTGGACTTCATGGAGAAGGACTAGTGCATCTTGACATTAAAACAAAGAACATCCTGGTGTTTGATAAGGACTGTTACCTCACCAAAATTACCGATTTTGGACTTTCGCAGGTCAAGGGATCAACAACCACCAAAAGTTCGAGCACCACATCCTTCATGGCACCAGAGATGAGGCAAGTTTCCAAACAGCGTCCATTAGTTATAGACTCATCTCTGGACGTCTTGTCCTTTGGTGTTCTTCTGTACATCTTGCTGACTGGGGAAGCTCCATGGCAGTCAGCAGATCCCACTGACCAAGAATTTTGTAATTTTGTTGGGTGGCTGAAGAATTTTGGATTGGATTGGATGAACCCACCATCACTATGGAGGAGACTTCCACCCGGCGTAATGAGAATGTTCAGCGGTCTTTTAGCCATAGACTATAGTAGGAGTAGTAAATGTACTGAGGTATTGAGGTTTCAGGATGAATGCTGGAAAGAGGATTTCTCAGAAACTGATGGAGCAGATGCAGTGAACAAAAATTCAGCTGAGAAATCTGGTCCAGCAAACATCCAAAACAGCAATGTCTCCACCACGTCAGTCCTTGGTGTGGAGTCTTGCCATTTGACCTCTGGCAGCTGTCATGGTGAGAAGCATTCAGATCATGGGACGGACATCAACCAAATCGCCATTAATGTTTATAGATGACGAAATATCGGTCTGTCGGGGTGGAGGTGGAAATTGGATGAAGGGAAATCATTTTCAGAGTCCTTCATGGAAACTGTTGAAGGCTTCATCTTCATGAATCAGGTAAGGAAATCATTTACTGAAGGCTTAAAGAAATTCTTAATATATCTGATATTTGTGTTTAACATCTCTTGTTCCTTGTATGTTTCTGGCAAGTTCAACTTTGTTTGATGGCATAAAAATAATGTATATGTATATGTAACTTACTCAATATCCCATCTGCTGTTGATTTAGATTTTGAAAGTTATAAGGACAGGGACACCATTTTTTTGTAAAACTCACCTAATCTTTTAGTCATACAGAAATGTGTAGCATGCGCCTTGTATATTAACTTCTTGTTTAATACTTGCCAGGATCTACAATATATCTGTAGATTGTTTGGTGGAAAGTGTGAATCATAGATATAATTTGTTTTAGTTTCTGCAAATTGTATTAGAAAAATAAAAGTTTGACATGAGGTTACATAGTTGAGGGGGGAGATGTTGGTTATTGTTAAATACGATGTGTCTTACAATGAACAATATCTTAGTATAATATAATGTAAGTCATATATATTACTGACCTCACCATAATAGCACAACACTATTCACTGTATAAAGTAATTGTAATACTGACATAATATCATATTCTATACTAAGGGGACGTGTATACGTTGGAAATAGATACATAAGCACTATTCACGATTCCATGACGTATGTAGGGTGGTGATGCCAGTACACAGCACGATAACTATACATCCATAACTGGAAGCAGGTTATGCTGATGCATAGAGAAAGAGTTCTATATTTGTTATGGTCATATATGTGCAGACACACACACACAATTATAATAAACACACCCACACATGACATTGACAGTGAGTCATGAACCTATATAAATGGTAGTCACCAAGATGGAGGAGGGTTGAATCAAGGCTGATCCCTATGAAGGATCCAGGGCCTTCAAGGAGAAGGCTGTGTCGCATGAGGAATCCATGATGGAAGAGTGAAGGAAGGAGTGTCATCCAGGAGGCTTGAGTGAAGCAACAGCTGCTTGAAGCTCCTGACGATTTGTAAGACAAACCATTCACTTCAAAGGACTCTCATATGAACTATGGACACTAGACACTAAGGACTGTAAGACATTTCTCGGATATTCATTTCTACTCAATTCTGTAACTTTCACTACTTTTAAAGAAGCAATAAATCTCCATTTTATAAAGAAACCTCTCTGATGTCATCCTACTGCGGCGAGCCATAAACTACAGGTGCTAATGCCATTTTCTACATTTTGGCGAGCGCCAGCCATACCAAGCTCCTTGAGTCGAAACCCCAGAGACAGAAGTTTCAAGCTTTCGGAACACGAAGAACCTAAGGATAGTAGGAAGGACAACGGGAATCCAGAAACGTGATTGTGATGATGTTCGGGAACAAGGTTGTAAGTATGGAGACTTTATCTTCTATTACTGAGAAAAGTGCTGTAGAATGTACAGTAAAGTCTAGTGATAAGCCAGATTTAAGTGTAGCATGGATGCATTTGTATTCACAATGTTGTGCTATGAATAGAAACTTAGATGCAAATAAGGAAGACTTAAAATTGAAAAATATTGCCCAGATGGTCAGTCTTTTTCATGATTATGTTGTACAATGTATGGATCCTAGTGTAACGACTAACTGCTCCAAAAATAGACAGCTACGCAGTGTAGTATTTCTGAGGAGAATGTGTCAATGGGCCATGCTGAAGACAGTTCTTTTCAGAAGGAACATTTACATATTAAGAAAGCCAGCTTAAAACTGAAGGTGGAAACATTCTTATTAAATCTAAGGAATTTCCTGCATATGATGAAAAACTCCATGTATGCAGAAATTCAGAGATTTTTGAGAGTTTTGCTGAGAAATTTGATCTATAAAATGAGCAAAACAACAAATTGTTCAAAATATGGATACCAGTAAATTTAAGTAGATGCCTAGAATTAAAAAAAGTGTTTTGACAATGATGAATGGTTACATTCTGATGACGTAGGAAGGTTAAAGTTACTCTGCATTGCTACACATAATGAGATTCCTACTTTGGACATTTTGAATAAATTAAGAATTGGCTGGAACGAATGTACTTTTACATTTATGTCCATTTACCAAAGAGCATATAAAGCAATTTGTTCAAACATGTTCAATGTAAAAAAACTTTATACAGAAGTTTAAATTCTTAGATCCTGTAACCAGAGTATTGGCATCTGACAAGGAATCTATTTTGGAAGCTGCCAAGGTAATCGATATCGCCAGACAGGATAAACAGAGTAAGTCAAAATTCCAGAGAAATTCTGAATAGTCAGAAAGGGATTAAAAGGCCAAAACATATATACCTCTAAAACATATTTCAATGATGAAATATATTTAGAGAGACGGAAAAAGACACATGTGAAACCCAAATCTTATTTTGAGATGACGTCACAAGTAAAAGATTCGGGAGTGAGTGTGACAGCTGTTCAGACACCTAAAAGTAGGGAGAGACCAAGGATACGTGATCCTCGGCCTGTCACAGAGCTGTCAAGCACAGACAGATTGGTACCAAATCTGACATTCTTACACTCAAACAACAAGATCAGGAAAATGCATAAATTAGGAGAACTCAATATTTGAGGAAAAATGCATTTCATATAGTCAATGATTTTCTAAATCATGAAGTGTTCAGACCTGGAATAGGGATTGGCTAGATGTTTCATATAATATGTGAAGGATATTAATTACTGGTAACGGACCCGGCTTTGTACAAAGGACTTGAGTTAATTACGGAATAGAAAGTAGTTATTATATTAGTAATATATGAGATATTATTAATATGGATAATGCAATGCAAATTAATACATAATAATAAGGATAATATTTTTTATTTACATAGCACCAGCAGATTCCGGAGCATTTATAATCATAGTTTAGATCCTGAGAACATAGAAAGGAAATTAATTACAGTTTTAAAAGTGTAACTGGTATAGATATATACAGTGTATATGGTTTAAGCTAATAACCCTTTCCCCCCCTAGGAATTCTTTTTAAAGGTCAAAGGCCATTAATAAGTATATGGGTTACTCCTCAGGAGTCAGGAAAGATATGTATGTACAAGGATTCTGTATTGTATCTATTACTTTTCCATTTATTATTAGCTTTAGTAGTAAATTTCAGGAATCACTCCCAATGGCTAAATTATTAAATGTATGATATGTGATTCTAATGATATTTTCTCTCATTATAGAGTCTTCACAAAAAAAGAATATGAGCATTTTTGTGGTTAATGGTGGAATGTAAAGTAATAGTTTTGTGTTGGCTGAAATGCTTTTTAATGATGTAACTAATTTGTCATAAAATCTGTCACTAATATAAGAGGAATTGCATTTGCTGAGATTAAACAATGTATTGTACTGTTGCATGTTATTCTCATTCAGTGCAAGTATAAAGGCATGTGTTTGGATAAGTGATTGATGGGAACAGGAGGGCCTGGAATGTCCTTGGAGTTATAAGAGATAAATACAGATATATTTGTATACATGTTTCCTCTCTCGTGTCTCATGTCTATGTTTTTGTCTGTGAAAAGACTTTTAAAGAAAGGCCTATATTTTTCTTCAACATGGAAGAATCGGTATATTGAGGTACAACCAATACACCAAGACTTGTTGGATCCATTAAACATCTATTTTTTAAAAGTCTCCTAGGAAAATACTTAAAGGTGATCTTATGCGCATTATTTTTTAAGAAGAGACTAAATGTGAAAATCCTCTGAGATGAATGAATGTACACATGTCAAGAATAAGTGACGTGTGAGATGTGTTATAGCAGCTGCTCAGTAAGAGAATGTATGAGTATGGTATGTGAGTAGTTTGAAACACAAACCATGAGACTAAGGAAAAGGTGTCTTAGTTGTTAAAAGGGTTAACATAAGGTATTAGGAGGGAATATTAAGTGCACAATATTTTATCCTGAGTATTATCAGAAGAACATTGAGATTATAATTATATATATATATATATATATATATATATATATGTAGTTTGAAACACAAACCATGAGACTAAGGAAAAGGTGTCTTAGTTGTTAAAAGGGTTAACATAAGGTATTAGGAGGGAATATTAAGTGCACAATATTTTATCCTGAGTATTATCAGAAGAACATTGAGATTATAATTATTATATATATATATATATTTGATGTTTATCCAAATATACAAAGACATTTTCAGAGATACATAATGGTTTAAATATAAGGGGGTTATGTTTAATCATGTGATTATAAATATGTCATAATCAGAAGTTTAAGTTCATTTTTTTAACAAATGTTTTAGTTTCCTACAGGACCGTTTGATGGTGTCATTTCATTTCTTTCAGTTGAGAAGTCCAATACACAAACACAAATGTGTGAAGACACTGTGTGCCTATTTCTACAAGCATATAAGTGTTTGATAGTAGTATGTATATATACATACACACATACAGTATATACACAACTATGTGTTACATTTGGGTATGTACAATATTATTGATGTCTGCCTCAAAAGACTGTCTGCCAAGAATTAGCAAGACATATCACATAAAATATTTCATTCACTCATACAAATATGGTGGTTATAGAAGGTGAATAATATTATATTGCGGGATTATTAAGTATAAATATAGCAAATATATGTGGTGATAGTGTTCCAGTAAATAAAGGAAGTAGTATATAATATAATCTGTGAAAGCACACTGACTTTAACAAAACAAGGTCTATAATAATATAATTGAATCGAGAATTGTGTTTTTTAAAAAGGTAAAAACATTCAAACTATATTTTTTGGTAAATTGTGGTAATGCTTCTTCACCGAATATGGTTACAATAGTCTGGACTTTTGATAGTATTATCTTGGTGACATTCATTGAATGAAACATTCTATTTATTCTATCTGAATGTTGAAAACATCTTTAGATATAAGGACACCAAGTCATATTAGAATTCATGCTTAAAAATAATTTAAAGTGAACATATTCTATTGACAATCTTACTGAATACATAGATGAATATTCTAGTCAATGAGGTTTTTGAGTAAAATAGATATGGGAATATTTAAGGTAAAATAGAGTAATATGTTATGGTACACTGTGATTATTAAAGGATAGCAATAATCACCAAGTTTTTGGTGTAGGATAGGGAAGAAAAAGTAGATCTTCAATCAAGACATCAAAGCCTAGAATTTTTGTATAGATTTTTGATTTTTTTCCAGCGTTGATGACCAGTAGCAAGAGGAAGAAACTGATCTGTAATGGTTATCCAAGTAAAGCACTTGAAGGGAACAGATAAATCATGGACTGTTTTACTATTCTTTTCTTTGATCAACTGGCATACTGAGACTTCTAGTACCACAAGCTTCTAGATGGCTATTGAACTTTCTTCAGGTGATCTATCCTGGGACTATGCTAAAGTATCTTCATGATCGACAATCTTTTGTTTGTTACATTATTAACTATGTCAAGCCAACTACAGATGCAATGACCGGAAGTCGAGTGGGCAGAGTGTGAGGAAAGCCGAACGTTTGCACAATCCTCTACTGCTAACAGCAAGTCTACAAGTGAGTTTTAAAAGACTTGGTTCATTTCATTAAATCTCCTCCAGTGGTCATGATGGTAAAGGACAAAAGACGGCAATATAAGTGATGGTTGCTGGACTATGCTTTTATCAAGTGTAAGTTATACAAGATTGTATCCACCTCAGCGAGTTGTTGGAAAAGATTGCTCCTAAAGTCTGAGTACAATGGACTTTGTGCTATAAGCTAAATCTTTATCTCCACAATCTGGATGAGAAATGACTATGTTATGTTACAAGATGTCCGCTCCGGGTACTGACATTACAGAGTTAAAGATGACCCTTGTAAAGATTACAGAAGTCACCGATGAAATGTGAAAGTCGTTTGCACAAACAAGGGGGGGGTCAAGAAGTGTTAACTCTTGGTGTGTTTTTTCAGTAGCCTAGCAGGTGTCAGCTGACAGCTTCAATTCCAGAGAGATAAAGACTCAAGGACTGTTAACCATGCAAAGGAAAAGAAATGTATTATTGCGTGAGGAATGATAAAGACATTAATTTTGTTGTTTACTTTTTCAGCGAAGGAATTATTTTTCAAAGGACTTTGGCAATCAAATTTTGATTCATTAACAACAAAGGGATCTATAACCTAAAGACTTTGCTACACCAAGAAGAATAAAGTCATCTGAACTACCAAGTTTATCATGGATCCAGATGAAGACAAGAAGATACATTTTTTAGACTAGGCCTAGCTAGAATTTTATCTTTTTATAAAGTCAAATCACAGTTTCTCATAACATAATAATGTAAATGCTACAAATCTATTATGGTTTGGGTAAATCAATAATTTTCATAGACTTGTTATTAAAGTAATAGACGTTGTCCTGAGTGTTTATAAGAAGAATGAAGAAAGAAGATTCCGTGATCTCTAATGTATAAAAGGTATTGTTCATTGGAAAGTCTTGATACTTTGAGGAGTCAATACAATGTATTTCATCCTCAGGAGGGGGAAATGTTAAATACGATGTGTTTTACAATGAACAATATCTTGGTATAATATAATATAAGTCAAATATACTGCTGACCTCACCATAATAGCACAACACTATTCACTGTATAAAGAAATTGTAATATTCTGTTCACTGTATACTAGGGAGACTTTTATAAGTTGATACATAAGCACTATTCACGATTCCATAACGTATGTAGGGTGGTGATGCCAGTACACAGCACGATAACTATACATCCATAACTGGAAGCAGGTTATGCTGATGCATAGAGAAAGTTCTATATTTGTTATGGTCATATATGTGCAGACACACACACTCAATTATAATAAACACACCCACACATGACATTGACAGTGAGTCATGAACCTATATAAATGGTAGTCACCAAGATGGAGGTGGGTTGGATCAGGGCTGTGAGCCCTATGTCACAAGAAGGATCCAGGGCCTTCAAGGAGAAGGTTGTGTCGCATGGGGAATCCATGATGGAAGAGTGAAGGAAGGAGTGTCATCCAGGATGCTTCAGTGAATTAACAGCTGTTTGAAGCTTGTGACGATTTGTGAGACAAACCTTTCACTTCAAAGGACTCTTGATATGAACTATGGACACTAGACACTAAGGACTGTAAGACATCTGATATTTTTTTCTATTCAATTCTGTAACTTTCACTACTTTTAAAGAAGCAATAAATCTCCATTTTATAAAGAAACCTCTCTGATGTCATCCTACTGCGGCGAGCCATAAACTACAGGTGCTAATGCCATTTTCTACATGCAGACATATATAGAGGTATATTTGTCATGGTCACATGTGTAGACGCATACATACTTATAATTAACACACCCATACATGACATTCACAGACAGTGTGCTGTAAGAAAGTATATCACTGGAGACTAGGAGGATCGGGGCCTTCAGAAGGATGGAGTGTCACTAAGACACTGAAGCTAATCTATAATCTGTACCTCCAGCCAAACCTGGAACCCCCTGACCCATCACCAGAGACAAAGGACCGAGATAGACAGGGACTGAGGAGAGTACAATAATCTCCTGGCCTTCCTGCACCAGAGATTTAGCTCTGAGGAGATTAGAGGAAGTGTCACACCGGAATAGACAGTGTATTTTGTGTTATTGAACTTTGATTTTTCTAAGCCCAGCTATGACCGCACCGGTTTCTGTCAATAGCAACAGACAGATTTAGGAGAGGTAGATGAGGGGTTTTGTGTAATGGTATAATATTTTGGGTGAAAGATAATTTTAATGTGATGACTCTAGATATTGGGGAATTGTAACATTAAAGTAAATGGGAAATTATTATGATTCAGATATTCCCTCTCTTAAGACGACCATTTAATAGTATTAACTAGGATTTAGGGATAATTTAGTGGGAGTCCCCTGGTCCTGGGAAGTCCAAGTACAAAGGGGGGGGTGACCCATTAGGGGTCGCTTGTCTCAAATTGGTGAAATCTCCATTACCTTACCCGCCTGGGACCAAACGGGCTCAAAGGCCCCAAGGGATATTAGGGAAAGCTTATGAATTGCAGTGTTTTTAGGGGGGACTGTGAAGGTAAATAATATAAATATATATCAAAAACCATTGCTATTCCTTAACTTCAGTCTTAGCCCAATATATATTTGGCATATGGAATCTGCGTATGTGGAAGTCTCCTGTTTCTGCCATGCTGCTGGACAACAGACTCTTGTCAATCAAGCTATACCATCTTGGATGTATTAAGAGGGGCCTTGGCCCTAAATGGAAGTACCAGACAATTACTGTGAAGTTATGAATATGCAAAGAACTGTGTCCTATCTCTGAACTGTAGCCAATGAGAAGTTAACATGTGTATTCTTGTTCATTTTGAGCCCACCCTGAACTGTATAAGACCCCACTGTATTTGCAATAAAGTGTGTGCACCCTGCTGAGAGAGCAGCGATCCCAACGCACGTGTCTGGTAATTTTCTCACTGCCGGCCTCAGTCTTATAATTTGGACAGGGATAGTCATTCGAGGAAAAAGAGTGAATGAAAAGGATATTCACTCTCTCACTTGGGAGTGTGGATTAGTCCAGGTCAGAGACGCCCCCTGCAGGAAAAGAGTGGAGACTATTGCATCATTGCCTGTCCCTACAACATACAAAAGTTTGAGACAGTTTTTGGGTCTTGTGAATTTTTCCAGAGAATTCCAGAGAAGGCCAAGCCTCTGTATGATGTATTGAAAAATACTGATGATGACAAATCCTTTGTTTGGGGTGAACAGCAGATGGCTTTTGAGCAATTGAAACTTGATCTGCAGAGAGCACCAGCTCTCGCTACGGTGGATTCCTCTAAGATCTTCGCGATACAGGTTCACACGTCCGAGACGGCTGTCTCAGCCGTCCTGTTACAACAGCAGGGTAATGAATGGAGGATCATTTGTTATTTTTCTAAACTTTACTCCGGTAGAGAAGGGATTCGAAACTTGTGCTAGACCCTTGGTGGGGGTGCATTTTGCAGTTAAGGCTACAAAACGCATTGTGGGATTTGACAATTAATTTTGCAAACTCCTCACTCTACTTTTGAAACTTCTTGAAAAGAGTGTGCCAGGTGTTTCATCAGAGATTTGCACATTGGTTGTTATCTTTGTCCCCAAAACAGATTGTAAAAGACGATAATGCAAAGTATGTTCTTCCTCCACTAATGCAGTATGAGGGGGAGTCTCATGAGTGCATTGATACATTTCAGGGGGAGTATCAAATTCTCTTCAGAAGAGAAGCAGGTAAAAATGATAAACCGGTTTTTGTTGACGAATCACGTTTCTGTCTAAGAGGCACATATCATACTGGATGTGGCATCTGGTTTCCAAACCAAAGTTGAGAATTAATGTACAGATTGCCAGGAAGTTTCTCAGCTCAGAGAGCAGAACTTGAAGCTGTTAAAACACAGTTTTGGAGCTCAATGAGAGATAGAACGGTGGTCCCTTGGTAATTTACAGTGACAGCGCTTATGTTGTTCGATCATTGACTGATTACCTGTGTGGAAAAGAGGATTTGTGGATTCCTCTAACAAGGTGTTAGTCCACAAAGACACATTAAACATCTTTTAGCTTGCTTCCAAACTAATGGTTTGGCTGTGGGCAATGAGAAGGTGGATTCCCTTGCAAAGGAAGCAGCTCTGACAGGAGAGATAGTGATTGAGACTGAATCTCTGAAAGACTTAATCCAGATTGTCGAGAATAAGGTGTTATTTAGTGAACAGATGAAAGATCAGTTCATCATTGAATGCAAGAAAACAACATCCATTTGTTAGTGAAAATGGAGTGGTGTGTTGTAATAAGTAATAAGGTTCCATCCTTTTTATAAGTTGTACCAAAACACTTACAAATGGAGTTCACTAGTTTTAAACCATGAAAGTCTGGGTCATTTGGGTCAACAGAAGTTGATGGAAGTCCATAAAAGGAACATTTTTCTGGACTTCCATGGAATCGTACTGTACAACTAGTTGTTCAGTCATGTCTTGTTTGTGCTCAAGTGAATCCAAGGCCGAAAGGACAGAAGCCTCCATTTCTGAGGATTGCACCTGCAGAGGGTCCATGGGCATCTTTACAGATTGATTACATTGGACCTCTACCTTCGGGTAAGAATGGTTTCAGGTACACTTTAGTTGTGGATGTTTTCTCTAAATGGGTGGAACTGGTTCCGGTCAGGAAAGACTATGCTTTATCTTCGGCTAAGGCATTGGTGAATCATGTCTTTTGTACATGGGGGATCCCGAAGTTAATATCTTCTGACAGAGGTAGCCATTTTACTGGCAAAGTTATGCAAGCTGTATGTTCAATCTAAGGTATACAACAACGATTCCATGTGCCTTACCATTCACAGTCAGCAGGGATTGTTGAAAGGATGAACAGAACGATTAAGTCCAGAATTGCCAAAATGTTATTGGACAGAGGTAATGCGTGGGTTGATGCAATACCTTTTGTACTCATGAGTATCAGAGGGTCAAGCTCTTCAACTACACAGTTTACTCCATTTGAATTGATGACAGGTTGGAAAATGCCTCTGGTGTTTCCTAATGAACCATTTTTGTCGACTCCAAAGAAAGATGCCATAGCGAGAACTAAATGGCTACAGTTACTCCAAGAGAACCTGAAAACTATTCTACCTCATGCAGCATCTAGAATGCAGCGCATGGTACCTCCTCATTCTTCCAAATTTGTAAAGGGAGCTTTTGTGATGAATCAAAACCTTTAGTAAGAGTGGACCTTGGGAAAGTAACTGGGACGGTCCTTTTGAAATCATTGACACAATGGGTCAGGTTATGATCCTAGTTCAAAGAACAGCTAAGACGACTAAGAATACACGTAGACCGCATAAGTTATGAATACATGTGGATCGGTGCAAACTGTATGTGCCCGATTAATGATACTGCTTGTCTTTACAGGTCAAACCTCTCAGAAGTAAAATGACGGATAAAAGTCATCTCCGGACAGAGCGATATCTTCAAGAGGGAAGTCGATATCTACAGGATGTGAAGAAGAGGCGTTTCCTAATATTGCCAATACTCTTCATATTATTATACATATGTACGATGAATGGAAGTACATCATACTTCTAAACGATCTGCAAGCGAATCCAAGGATCCAACTCAAAAGGAACTGATCTCGTGCAAATCTAAAGAAGTTACCATCGTTGATGATTTGTTGCATACAAGAGACATTGATACTGCCAATGACCTTGTGGGGAATCTGTGTGGGATATGAAGCTACATGTTGTGTAGAACTCCATTTTGAACATAATGCCACCATAGAAATGAACATAAAGGCAGGACCCAAGACTGGGTTTACACAGTTTCAGGGTAACTACATACACAATAATCAATCAGGAACATGGGAGTGTACTCCAACAGGAACCTTATTTTGGGGGTTTAGAGTTAAAGGGGAAGAATAGCCACGAATTTCAGGGGATATTAATAATGGTATGTTAGCAAAAGGTAAAAGAGTTGGATCCGGGGAGGAAATCTTATACAAATCTTCAAATTACATACTTTACCTGGTTACAAAAGATCTTTATATATCGTAAGAGGAAAAAGATTGGGCAAAGGTATGGAATTTGCATATAGTTAAAGGAAATGCCCTCATAAAGGTTAATCTTAAATTTATAGCAACCAACAAGATAGCACCTGAAGTCAGAGTAAGTCCAGTTAACAGAGTTCAAGAAAACGCAGAACCAATAGAATTACAATGTGGGACCAGATTACCACTACCTAGTGACACAACATTAACATTGTCAAAAAGCGAGAATTCCCTTAGGTAGATTTGTCAGACTTACTGGTGTAATTCATAATGGTCAAACTGGAAGTGTTAGCTGGGACGGACAATACCTTATGTTCCATCAGGAACATCTTTCTCAGAAAGATTCAGGTCTATATGAGTGTTGTGCTATAAAGGGAGATACATATAAGCATTGTGATACAGTGAATGTAAATGTATGGTCTCCCAAGGATAATAAGTGTACTGACTCATAGGTCAAACCATCCAATGCATTTCAAATTAACCATTTCCAAACCAAGCCTTTGTTACGGAATGGATCGTTTGCCACCATTGTTTGGACATTTAATATCACTGATGGAAAATATCTTCCACTTATCCCCAGTGTAAACCACATCTTCGTAACATGGAAGAGTGTTTAGCACAATGGTTCGGACAACATGCAACACCACCAAAAAGACGAGGAGCAGTAGGAGTTCTAGGAGGATTGGGAACCATAGGAAGTTTAGTCAATACTATGGATATTAACCCTTTGAGGACCAGGCCCAAAATGACCCAGTGGACCGCGCAAATTTTGATCTTAGCGTTTTCCCCTCCTCCCCATCTAAGAGCTCTAGCACTCTGTTTTCTATCTACAAGCCATGTAAGTGCTTGTTTTTTACAGGAATAGTTGTACTTTGTAATGGCGTCATTCATTTTACCATAACATGTATGATGGAATCCCAAATATATTATTTATGAAGATATAAATAGGTGAAATCGTAAATAAGAATGCAATATGGTAACGTTTGGGGGGTTCCTGTGTCTACGTAATGCACTATATGGTAACAGCGATATGACACTATTATTCTATAGGTCAGCCGGAACACAACCATATGCAGGTTACACAGATTCTCTAATGTTATATATGTATTTTTTAATGAAATCCTTTTTTTTGGCAATTAAATATTAATAAAATGGGCCTATTGTGACGCTTATAACGGTTTTATTTTTTAACCTACGGGGCTGTATGGGGCGTCATTTTTTCCGCCATGATCTCTAGTTTTTATTAATACCATATTTGTGAAGATCGGACGTTTTGATCACTTTTTATAGATTTTTTTAATATATAATGTAACATAAAATCAGTAATCTGCGCACTTTTTCCCCTCTTTTCGTGTACGCCGCTAACCGATCACAATGACGCTTGTTATATTTTAATAGATCGGACAATTACGCACGCTACGGTATATTATATGTTTATCTATTTATTTATTTTTATATGTTTTATTTATATAATGGGAAAGGGGGGTGATTTAGACTTTTATTGGGGGAGGGGCTTTGGGGTAGTGTAATAGTGACTTGGAACTTTTTTTTTTTTTACACTTTTGAAGTCCCTTTGGGGGACTTCTACATTCACTACTTTGATTTTTACACTGATCATTGCTATGCCATAGGCATAGCATTGATCAGTGTTATCGGCGATCTGCTCATTGAGCCTGCCTGTGCAGGCTCAGTGTAGCAGATCGCCGATCGGACTGCACGGAGGCAGGTGAGAGACCTCCGGCAGTCCGTTTCAACGATCGGGACCCACGCAGTCACACTGCGGGGGTCCCGATCGGTAAGTGACAGGGGACTCCCCCTGTCACTTACACTTAAACGCCGCGGTCGCCGCTATCGCGGCGTTTAAGGGGTTAATGACACGCGGCAGCGCGATCGCTGCAGCGTGTCATTACCGGTGAGGTCCCGGCTGCTGATTGCCCCCACCTGCTATGAAGCGCGCTCCGCTCCGGAGCACGCTTCATAGCGGGAGAAACACCCAGGACGTAAGGTTACGTCATGGGTCGTCTGGGGACAGACTTCCATGACGTAACCCTACGTCCAGGGTCGTCTAAGGGTTAATACCCTGAAAACAGATTTGAGTTCCATAGGATACATTGGTAATAAGGGAGTAGCAGTACAAAAAGGGTTGACCCAACTCATTGAAAGTATGATTCTAGATACAGCCAAAGTATTGGGATCCTCAGTGTCTCATCTTCAGGGAGGTTTCCCTTGGATTAATAGAAAGTCAAGAAGAGACGCAAGTCTCCAGGGCTTGTCTAGAGATCCAAGTGGAGTACTCCACTAACCTGAAGATGATCACTCAGGCCTTACAAGGTGGCATCGTAGCAATTTACCTGAACGTTATGGCTTCAGCTTAAGACACATGGAGTTATGGGTAAATAAGTGGAACGGCTGTGATGAAGAGGTTTGTATTGGCACCTCATTAATACCAATAACTGGGAACGAACAGTCAGTCGTACCTTTCACAAGGTTGTATATTGTATAGAAGTTGATGTAAAAGCCATAGAGATACAGGGGAAAAAGATCAGTGTAACATCTCTCCCTACAGAACATCTCAGGAAGTTACCGATACAACTAAATCTTACTCAGGTAAATCAGTTCCCTTGGCAGCAATGGACTGAGGAGATAAAAAAGTTGTAAAGGGCTATTGGAAATTTTAAAGAAACAATTAAAGAATGCTGATTATTACTTTCCAACACCAACAGGGCCAATTGGAACAAATTCAACAACATGAATGGGATCAGATGTCAGGGTATAGTTGGTGGAAAAACAAAAGAAATCACTAAATATGTGGTCGAAAACTTCTGTAAATTCTGCTGCAGGAAACATTATCTAATCCTATTGTAATTATTTCTATTCTTCTATTATGTATTGTTTATCAAATATTCCTGATTTATAGAATGAAAAAAATGTATAGCAAGGTAAAATTAGAGGTAAACAAAGGAGACAATATAATGAGAAATGGTGAAGAGAATACAAAATACTAAGTCTGTAAACAATTTGGAACAAGTAATACCACAAGCCAAGCAAAATAATACGATCCATGACAAAGTGTGACAAAGTGTGACATGCGATGACGGATGAATGTGATCCGAATGGAGGAATGAATGAGTTTGCATGACAATTTTATGCTTGGAAATCTTCTCCAAAGCATAAAGAGGGGGAAATAATAACCTGTAACCCCATCTATAACATCTAACCTTATTAATGGCTGAATGGATCATATCTTTGGCATTAGTGGAATCAAAATTATCAGCCCAGATTATACAAACACTGTATTCCAGTCTCATTCTTTTCTCCACTCTCATATTGAGTATAGGGCTGAACTCTCACCTAGTAATTTCTTGACCTCCAAAATGGTGGATGGCTCGAAGTCCTAATATGGTCGTGTCTAAACGGTCACGTGGGTAATGTATGGATCATAGTGAGATATAGCTACGTGTCCAGCTTGACCAATCCACTTGGGGCTTTGCCAGTATACCATTTATTTTTGCACCAAGTACCCGAGCACTGTTTGTACTTGTTTACACTAAGATACCTTTAAGTAAAGTTTGTGTTACACTAAGATACCTTTAAGTAAAGTTTGTGTTATTTAAAGTGGACTGTCATCTCTACAGTCACACCTGCATTTACACTCCGCACCTCACACCTGTTCAAACCAAGGTCCGGTTACCGGGTGTCCGGGGTGGGTGTTACCGCTCCTGGCCACAGTGACAGGTAGCCTCCAAGACACCAGAACCCACCAGCAGGTCCCAGGAGTACCAACACCCTGGCATCATCGGTCATCTAACAGTGAAGGATAGTCTATGTATAGGATTTTTTTCTTCTTCCTAGATAAGGAAAGGTCCAGGTATCCATTCCCATCACCCAATATTTCAGTTCCCCTCTCATTTCAAGTCATATCCAGGGTAGGGAAATAGTGAGCCCTAAGCTGACCCCAGCCCTCTATCCCTGCCTACTTGGACAACCTGCCCTAGGTAGCAGTCCCCAACTGGGCGACGGTCCCTACACTTACTACAGTATGTGCACAGGAAGGGGGAGGGGAATAGGATAGTCAGCAATCCAGGTAAAGCACAGGAGGTCACATCCAATACCAAATCACTATCAATAGAATAAGAATTACAAGTCCCATCACAACCCTGATGCAACTGCTGAGAGATGAGCGTTCCCAGCAGTTTTCTCTTCAGTTGCCGCAGTCTGTATTGCTAGAGCAGAATTCTGGCTGTAACAGCCCTGACCTTCATGTCAGTGAGGGATTTCTGTTCCTACGCCTACATACCTCCAGGAACTTAAGTCTGCTGATAAATGCCAAACAAAAAGCTAGTTACAGAGGGTGAATATAGGATACTATTTGACCATAATCCTACACTGGCAACTTTTTATACACTACCCAAAAGGTTCATAAAGTGGATCCCATACCGGGATGCCCCATAGGGTCTGGGAATAATTGTAATCTAATCAAAGAGCAGTCGATAGACCAAACCCTGCATCCATTTGATGAGGCCCACCCCTCCTACCTCAGAGAAACCAAGAATATGGTACTACTAAAAAGGTGCAGTATGACTGCCACAAAGCACACCATCTTAGTCAGCCTAAATGTGGAGGCTTTGTACAGTAATATTCAGCATGATAGTTGTGTTTAAGTGACTTACTGCTTGAATACTAAGGGCACAATATTACGCAACAGATTTTAACCCTATCACTTCTTCAATTTAACACAATTTTGTATTCAATTGAACAGTTGTCTATAAAAGGAACAGTCATGGGCACCATCTGTGCATTGTACATTGCTAATCTATTTCTCGGATGGTGGGATGATCAAACAGAGCATCCATATCATGGGACGATCAACCAATATCCATCAATGTTCATAGATGACAAGATATCGGTCTATGTCGGGTCGAAGGTGGAAATTAAATGATTTGGGTGAGGAAATAATTGAATTTTTTTTTTTTTTTTTGAAGATGGAATTTTTTATATCTGATATTTTTTCTCTTTTGTTCCTTGTATGTGACCTGGATGAGTCTAGGAGGTAAACATTGGAAGGTTAATGTACATATGGAGTGCATGTATTGCTTTATCCTTATAACATGTATTATATTGGTAAGACCATTCGACAGCTTGCCACAAGGTAAAGAGAACATTGCCACTATTACTAGAAGAGGGGCTTCGGGGGAAGGAGATCCAATGGTTGCTATTGCAAAGAGAAGGTTTTTTTTATTTCGTTAATTTGAAGCCACTGGACCTTTAGGCTTGAATGAAAAAAGTTTGGCACTACCCGATGTTTTGTTTTAACATTGTATACATATAAATATGCAGTGGATACAGCATGACGTCCATCACACAGCCAGAGGAAGTACTCTATGCTTGGATTGCAGAGCGGTGAGTATAATTCAACCCACCACACAGTGTTTAAAGGCATTATGCACTTCCACATTATTAAAGAAAAAAGTGTCAATAGCGAGGTGGATGAAAACCGCTATCAGTCTTAAGTTTTCAGGCTAAGTCCTCAAATCTCACTCCTCTAGGGCCACAGCGGTCTCCTGGGCAGAAAAATCTGCAGCTTTTCTGGAGCAAATCTGGAGGGGCAAACTGGTGCACACTCCAAACCTTAAAGGTTGTCCAGCGCTAAAAAATTATTCACAGAATAACACACATTACAAAGTTATACAACTTTGTAATGTATGTTATGTCTGTGAATGGCCCCCTTCCCCGTGTCCCACCACCCCCACCCGTGTACCCGGAAGTGTGGTGCCCTGTCACGTGCCGACCACGGTCTCCCGATCCTCAGCAGTGACGTCTTCTTCGGGAGGCCGGCGGATCTTCCCGAGTGCCGGCCACCCTCTGCAGCGTCATCCGAAGCTCAGCCGAGTCGCCCATCGCGGCTGAGCGGCTGATGACGCGGCCACGTCAGCTGCTCAGCTGCGATTGGCTGAGCACAGTTATGCTCAGCCAATCGCGGCTGAGCTTCGGATGACGCTGCAGAGGGCGGCCGGCACTTGAGAAGCTCCGCCGGCCGCCCGAAGAAGACGTCACTGCTGAGGATCGGAGACCGTGGTCGGCACGTGACAGGTGAGTATAGCGCACCACACTTCCGGGTACACGGGTGGGGGTGGTGGGACACGGGGAAGGGGGCCATTCACAGACATAACATACATTACAAAGTTGTATAACTTTGTAATGTGTTTTATTCTGTGAATAATGTTTTAGCGCCGGACAACCCCTTTAAGCACTGCTCGCTGAATGTAGCATCACCACAAGACCAGGTATTTGGACAGAAAGTGCTACAAACTGTTACCTCCCTACAAGTGATAAGTTGTTCTGCAGGTGTGCCATCATGGGAAGGATGGGAGGGAGAACTGTCAACATAACATATATGTGTCCTATAGTTATTGCAGGTGTATGGCCACCTATACAGACTACTCATTGTGGTATATCTACAGATCTAGGACACCACATCTCACACACTGTCATTGATCCCTTCTATGAGCTCCACTATTTGAGAATTTGAGGGAGGGGGAGATAAGATTTTACCCCAAATCCTCTGAACTTCATCTCACAGATCGAGAAAAAGTGTAGAATATCTATATCCCTGTGATGAATGGGTTCAGTAAAATATGATCTTACATGGAGGATTTATGGCGAAATTGGACATAGATCTGTTCAACACTTAGAAGGTAAAAATGACACAGAAGGTAAAAATGACACACAAGCTATATACAAGAGTATGTATGCACAGTTCTAACTCCCCTGACTTTTGTAACCATATAAGATGTGTCTCAACTCTGTATACTAGGTGAGTGCCAACCAACACTCTGCTGACGACTTATCAGACTCTGCAAAGGATGGTATATAAATGTTATGTAGACCAAAACGTTACTTTACATCTGCCTTACCACCAATGTGACTATAACCATTTTAAATTTGCAACTAACAGTGCGGGGTACCTTTTTATGCTTCTCTAGGCCTGAGTCTTCTCCAGCACAACTTTGCTATTACTACTAGTACGTGGATCCAAGACACGTAGGATTCTATGTCTAAAGCAAGTCTGCAAACATTCTGATTACAAATAGAGATCACATATTCCTACAACAGATATAGAAAAAAAAAAGTACGCAGTAATAGACCAAAATACACTAACTTGTCCTTATAATACCCATAAATATTGGATATTACTATAATTTGGGGTGAGTGTCGCCCCCATGGCCATCCTAGAAAACTGTATATTATATTGATTAGTGATATTTTTATGACAAAAATAAAAATAGCATATATTCCACTATTTATGAGAGGAAAGTTTATCTTGCAAATCAGCACCAACACTTTACATTTCAATTTTGTTTCACAGACTGAAGTCCAAGGGGATGTAAACTCCCTCAATACACAATACTTGCCCATTGTGTCTCAGCCAAATCAGAGAGCTCAATGCTCATTGTTAGTCATCTCTCTCCCCCCAATATAAACCTGTCCCTACCTCCTCTGGTCAGTCACCTCCTCTGTTTCCAGAGTTGACTTCTACCGGCCTGACGCTTGGCTTTTAGTGAAGGATTTTTATTCCGTTCCTAGCTTACCATGCATTTTTTCAAGGTAATATCTAGTCTGTCTTTTTTACTAGAAGCGCAAAATAGAAATAATTTTAAAATCAGTTTTGTAAGAGAAATCTCAATACTGTATTGATTTATGTACGTCTTGTGTTAAATTTGTTGTAGCTCTGATTTTAGCCAAAACTGCTACAAGGCCGTACACAACCTCCTCCTGGGTCAGACTATGGTCACCTCTAAACAACTTTCTTTCGGGGGAGAGGCATTTGCAGACGTGTGCACGTGGTTTCATGAAATGCTGCTCTCCAACAAGAGATCAGACCGGATGTACTTTCCCCAACCATACGTCTGACTGGGGATCAGGTAATGGCCATGCCTGCCATAATGATGAAATTAGGGAACATGTGGATCAGCACAGAACGGCAGCTAAAATTTATATATCCTAAACTTGTGTAGCCATATGAGAACTACAGTTCCTTTAGTGTTATGTATGTGTCACCGTACAGTCGTAACCTTTTTCTGAATTCTGATGAGTTTACTGCTCTCCAACCTTCTTGCTATTTGAGATAAACAGGTCACCAACCACCTGGTAGGTTGGGCCATTCGTATCACTGACCATAGTGTCACCCCCTGCTGCTGAAGAGTAATCTGGAGCAGCTAGAGGGAACTTTGCACATAACGTCCTTGTGCCAATACAACAAATTTGTAAAAACAGTCATGTACTTCATATTTAAATGCTAAAATACATTTTCTAAATATTTTCGTATGGGGAAGATTTAAAAGAAGCTTAAGTTGTGTTTTATTCTTATTTATGGTTATAGATGTCTGGAGAGTTGACTACTGGTAGATGCATCCTGCCATATGTGCAACAGGGAGAGAGTGAGTAGTTAGAAAACTGCAGTAGTTAAGGTAAGTTTATAGCTGTATAGTTGAATTGAATTTATCTTGTAATCTAGACTACCAAAAAGAAAAAAAAAATTTAATACTTAACTGAATATATTACTGTTTTTATTGAATTTATTACTGTTTATTGAATTCATCACTGTTTATTTCTAGGTATTTGGATTTGTGTTTTGACTGAGGTTAATTTGGTCATTACTGCTAGGTTTTAGTTTGGTGTTTTTGTTTGGTTGCTGCATTTTGTGAATAGGTGTTAATCTGGCAGGGTGTGGGTAGACATTCCAGACCAGGTGATGATTGAATTAGATTAGCATTAGAAGGAGCCAGCCTCCTACATTAACCTAATTAACATTTACCTGTATATAAGGAAGCTACAAACTCTGGAGATTACTCTGTAGAGTTGATTACTGATAGAAGCATTGTGGCATAAGTGCAACGGGGCAAAAGTGAGTAGTTAAACTGCAGTAGTTTGAAAACTGCAGGAGTTTGGTAACTGCAGGAGATTCTTTTGTATTGTGCAGTACTTGTTTTCACTTGTTCTTAAATGTCGTCTGGTTTGGTGCAGTTTAAGTCTTGTTTGGCTAGTAGTTACAACATCTGATCACCATGAAATACTTCATCAACTTCCTAACTATCCTTGTCTGCACCTCCTGTGTTCTGTCTGTCCTACCCACCCTCCATCCACACTATAAATTACATCCACATCAGCCCCTCTCTCCTCTCCTCCCCTATGTATGGCTCCCATACCTTGTACACCCTCACTCACCTCACTACAACTCCTTCCACTGTGCAGCACAGAAGTCTCTCTCACAAGTCTTTTAACCACCTGCTGTCTCTCTCTATCCTTCTGCTTCTGGCTGCTGGTGACATCTCTCCTAATCCTGGTCCTCCTTTCTCTACTGCTAATCCTTCTCTTTCACTTCCATCCAAAAACTGTTTTAAGCTCACTAAGAACCACTGTCTGCCATCGTCCCTTTCCTCTGTCTCTCCAGCATCCTTCACCTGCGCCTTCCTGAAACCTGGCTGCAACCATCGGATACTGCTTCCCCTGCGGCTCTGTCCTATGGTGGTTTTCATCTCACACCCCCAGACCTGAGGGTAGGCATGGTGAAGGAGTTGGGGTTCTTCTCTCCCCACAGTGCACCTTCCAGGTAATCTCACCTGAGCCCTCACTCTCATTCCCCTCCTTTGAGGTTCACACCCTCAGACTCTTCCGCCCACTTCCCCTCAGAGTTGCTGTTATCTACCGTCCCCCCGGATCTCATCGACAATTCGACCACTTTACCACCTGGCTTCCTCATTTCCCATCTACAGAAGTTCCCACACTTATTCTGGTTGACTTCAACATCCCTATTGATACTCCCATCTCCTCTGCTGCCTCTCAGCTTCTCTCCTTAACCTCCTTCTTCGGCCTTTCACAACTAACCAACTCTCCTACACACAATGGTGGGAATTCCCTGGTTCTAATCTTCCGCCACTGTTCTGTTTCTAACTTTTCTAACCATCCATCCAAGCTATCAGACCATAACCTTCTCTCTTTCTCAATTACGAACATCTTCCCCCCTCCTGACACTCCTACCCCATACATATACAGGAATCAACGTGGTATTAACGCTCCTCAACTCCCAACTCCCTTCAATCCTCACTGTCCCCAATCTCATCCCTCACCTGCCCAACACGCCCACACAACACTACCACAACACCCTGAAAACGACCCTAGACTATGCAGCCCCCTTCTACTCAGATGCCGACAGCCCTGGCACACCCCGGAAACTCGCCTTCGGCGTTGCTCTAGGACGGCTTAACGTCTGTGGAGGAAATCTAGAACCTCAGCAGATTTCATTCACTACAAATTCTCTCAAATCTTACTACTCTGCCCTTCACCTCGCCAAATAATATTATTTCACCTCCCTCATCTCTTCACTGTCAAACAATCCAAAACACCTCTTCAACACCTTTAATTCTCTTCTTAAGCCCAAAGTCCAGACACCCACCACTGACCTCTGCGCTTAAGATTTGGCCTCCTACTTCTGCCATCTCTGATAACTCTCTTCTTGACCCTCTACAGTCTGGCTTCCGATCCCTTCACTCCAACTGCTCTTACCAAGGTGTCAAACGACCTCCTGAAGGCCAAGTCATAAGGAAACTACTCCTTGCTGATTCTCCTGGATCTCTCAGCAGCGTTTGACACCGTGGACCACCAGCTTCTCCTCTCCACACTCAGCTTTTGGCCTCAAGGACTTTGTTCTCTTGGTTCTCTTCCTACCTCTCTGACCGCTCCTTCAGCGTATCCTTCTCTGGCTCTACTTCTCGCTTACCTCTGTCGGGGTTCCCCAGGGGTCAGTCCTGGGTCCCCTCCTCATCTCCCTCTATACAGCCCCCATCGGACAGACCATCAGCAGGTTTGGTTTCCAATACCACCTTTATGCTAATGACACCCAGCTATACACCTCCTCCCGTGACATCTCCCCTGCCTTCCTGCAAAATACTAGTGACTATCTGTCTATGTGCTGTCTCTAACACTATGACCAGTAGCGTAAATACCAGGGTCGCAGCAGTCGCCGCTGCGACCCGGCCCGCCACAAAGGGGGGGCCCGCTGGGCCCCTGAGGCCCCCCCTCATCACTCTTGTGACCGCAAGCGTTGTGTTGTTTGCAGTCACAAGAGGCCGCCTCTGTCTGCCCCGGATCATGCGCTGCTGCCGGGGGTGTTGCGTCCTATCCCTGGCAGCGCGCGCATCATAGAGTTCACTGCTCCGGCACAGGGAGCGCACATTAGAGACACTCCCTGTGCTGGAGGTCCCAGCACAGGGAACTCTATGATGCGCGCGCTGCCGGGGATAGGACACAACACCCCCGGCAGCAGCGCATGATCCGGGGCAGACGGAGGCTGAAGAAGAGGATCACCGGGGGAGCGAGTTGTTAGGTGAGTTGTGTGTTTTTTTATTTATTTTTATTTGTTTTAATAAAGGAAAGAGGGGGCTATCTATAGGAGGGAAGGAGCCATTTATAAAGGAGGGGGGAGAGGTGGCCATCTATAAAGGGGGGCAAGAGGGGGACCATCTATAAGGGGGGAGGGGGACCATCTATAAGGGGGGGGGAAGAGGGGGATCATCTATAAGGGGGGGAAGAGGGGGGCGAGGAGATGACCATCTATAAGGGGGGGAGAAGGGGCCATCTATAGGAGAGGGGGCCATCTATAGGAGGGTGGGAGAGGGGGCTTTCTATAAGAGGGGATATACAGAGGGGGCATCTATAAAGGAGGCTACATAGTAGGAGGCATATACTATAAGGGGGGATACACAAAGGAGGCATCTATAAGGAGGCTATATAGTAGGAGGCATATACTATAAGGGGGGATACAGAGTGGGGACCATCTATAAGGAGGCTACATATAGGGCATACACTATAAGGAGGTCACAGTGTCAGGGTTACCCACTAAATGAGGCCAATACAAATGTGCAGTTTGTAGAGAGATGACGATTGTGTCAGAGTGAGGAGTCTAATATGTCTGGCAGATTCTGTGGATTTGTGGCTCGGAGAAGTTCTCATAATGGCCGAGAGCAGATGGAGAAGAAGATGAAGAGGGAAGAACTCCGATCAGAGAAGACGTCCCCTGTGAGTCACCTGATGTAACTGCACTGTAATGTATATGGTGTCTAGAGCCTGTGTGGAGCTGCGTCCACCTCTATATGACTGGATGCGGTGATACGTGTACAGTGGATGTTATTCAGTAGCAGCGTTGGTGTTAGTAGGTGGTGGTGTTAGTAGCAGCGTTGGTGTTAGTCAGTATGTGGTGGTGTTAGTCAGTAGCAGCGGAGGTGTTAGTCAGTATGTGGTGGAATTATTTGTTACTTGCTATCTGGTACTATGTTTTATTGGTCTTAGTATACAGGATTTGGTCAGTAACAATATGGCGGTAATATGTGTGGTGATAATATCTTAAGATCGTTATTCGTAATATCTGTCTTGGTGTATATATATATATATATATATATATATATATATATATATATATATATACACACATATACCAATAGCATCACTTGGTCGAGGAAGGGGCTGGTCGAGGAAGGGGGGAGGGCCCAAGTTGACCTCTCGCACCAGGGCCCAGGAGTCATTAGCTACGCCCCTGACTATGACCTCTGTTTCTCAAACTCAATCTCTCTAAAACTGAACTTATGGTATTTCCTCCCTCTAACAAACCTAAACTCAACATCTCCCTCTCAGTCTGTGGTACTAGCATAACTCCTGTGCATCAGGCTCGATGACTGGGGGTCATGCTAGACTCTGATCTATCCTTCACTCCCCATATCCAAGCTCTTACACGCTCCTGTCATTTTCATCTCAAAAACATCTCCAGAATCCGCCCATTTCTCACCACTGACACTGCTCAGACTGACTCGCCCTGATCCATTCCAGTCTTGACTACTGTAACTCCCTTCTAATCGGTCTTCCCTTCTCCAGTCTATCCTGAACGCAGCAGCCAGACTCATCTGCCTCTCCAGCCGCTATACTGATGTCTCCCCTCTGTGCCAGTCACTGCACTGGTTACCCATTAAATCCAGAATCCACTTCAAGCTCCTCACCCTCACCCATAAAGCTCTCTACAACTCTGCCCCTCCATACATCTCCCTCATCTCCACCTATCTTCCTTCCCGTGCTCTGCAAATTATCTAACCTTAATATCTTCCATTATCAGAACCTCTCATTCCCGCCTCCAAGACTTCTCTCGTGCTGCACCAGTTCTCTAGAACTCCCTACCCAAACACAGACTCCTACCCAATACCCACAGTTTCAAGTGTGCCCTGAAGACTCATCTCTTCAGGCTCGCCTATAACGTTCACTAAACTTGTTTCCCCCTTCTGTTTCCCTTGCTCTATATCTGACGGTTCCTGCACTTTGTGTTTACTTGCAATCAGATTTTGGCATTGTTACTGGCTCATCCTGTATTTCTAACTATGTAAAATGGCCGGACCATGGACAAATTAAGCACTTATGCCTGGTGCCAACCCAAATTATAGTCTGTAAGCTCCAACGAGCAGATCTCGTTTAAACTTTGTATTTTATTTTATTTTTATTTATTATGTTTTTATTTATTATTATTATTTTATTTATTAACTGTATTATGTACCTCTGTACTGTATGCATAGAAAAAAAAAAATTTAAAAAAAAAAAAGCGCTGCGGAATCTGTTGGCACAAAAACAAAACAACACCACCACCACTACACGCTGTCATCTGATTAAAAGGAGATCCACCGTGACATTAGGTTAGTATGGATACTTTGTGCACACTAAACATATGGAGATCTCTTGGATATGATTGCACATAATGGAAGAAGTAGAAATTCATAATTTTGAACTCTGCATTCCCCATATCCTTATTTCCTGTAGCATTATTTCCATTGTGAGGTGATACACAATTCAAATCACCAGTGCCCTGGACTTCATGGACTTCATGGAGAGGAAAGGGCTGGTCCATTTGAACATCAAACCAGAGAACATCCTGGTGTTCCATAAGGACTGCCACCTCATCAAAATTACCGATTAACTTTTGTAGGTCAACAGAACTAACAAGTTCTAGCACCACATTCTATATAGCACTGGAGATGAGGCAAGTATCCAAGTCCATTCGTTATCAACTCATTTCTGTACGTCTGGTCCTTTGGCGTTCTATGAGCAGATCCCACTGACCAAGAATTTTGTAATTTGAGTGACAGGAGAATTTTGGAGAGATGGACTTTCACCTGGCGTACTGAGAATGTTCAGCGGTCTTTTAGCCATAGACTACATTATCTCAGTCCATTCACTACTTTGATTTTAATGTTTCAGGACGAATGCCGGAAAGGATTTCTCAGAATCTAATGGAGCATATATAACGAAAGACCATTCAGCTGAGGAATCTGGTCCAGCAAATGTCCATAAAATAATTTTTTCCACCACATCAGTCTTTGGTGCAGAGTCTTGCTATTTGACCCCTGGCAGCAGTCATGGGGAGGAGCATTAATTTCATGTCCATCCATTAATGTTCATAAATGACGAGATATGTACTGGGCGGGTGCAGGGGTGGGGACCTTGTAACTTTGTAGTGTCATTAGACTTTTGGAAAGATGGACCCACAAATTAAGATTCTGCACAAGTGGTAGAAATGGGGAAAATATGAAGTTATTCACAGGACATTATATATTCTTTGTTATATGAAATAATGGAATAATTTGGGGAGAGCAGATAAGAGACCAGGAGAGTTCACATTATAGTCTTCCAACTTCCATGTGTCTCATGAGACAATACTACAAAGCCCCATGTGTGATACATGTACAATTTAAATAAAGAAATGGCCTTAAAGCATAGGAAGACTACAGAGTTCTCCTTTCTCATGGAGCTCAGCATCTCCTTGTCATCCCATCCGAATATCATTAGCATTTATGGCATTGGATTCAAGACTAGAGACCATTTTGGATACACCCAGGAACTGGCGACACACTGAGATCTCTTTAATCTTATTTCACCTGATGCAAGTAAAAATCCCTGAATTACCTTGAGCCCTAACGTGACCCATCGCCTTTCCTCCTGTAGCATTATTTCCATTGTGTGGACTTCATTTCTTTATTTCAAGAAGGACTCCCAGAAGACATCGTGAAGAGATGTGTGATTCAGATCTCCAGTGCCCTGGACTTTATGGAGGGGAAAGGACTAGTGCATCTGGACATTAAACCAGAGAACATCCTGGTGTTTGAGAAGGACTGTTTCCTCATCCAAATTACCGATTTTGGACTTTTGCAGGTCAAGGGATTAACCACCAAAAGTTCGGGCCCCACATCCTTCATGGCACCAGAGATGAGGCAAGTTTCCAAACAGCGTCTATTAGTTATAGACTCATCTCTGGACGTCTGGTCCTTTGGTGTTCTTCTGTACATCTTGCTGACTGGGGAAGCTCCATGGCAGTCAGCAGATCCCACTGACCAAGAATTTTGTAATTTTGTTGGGTGGCAGAAGAATTTTGGAAAGATAGACCCACCGTCATTATGGAGGAGACTTCCACCCAGCATAAATGAGAATATTCAGCGGTCTTTTAGCCATAGACTATAGTAGGAGTAATAAATGTACTGAGGTATTGAGGTTTCAGGATGAATGCTGGAAAGAGGATTTCTCAGAATATATTGGTATTGTCCGTAGGGCACAGCAATACCTAAGGCTCCGTAGAATCAACAGCTCTGACACAACCTATAGCCAACAGGCAGAAGAATTAACTCAGCGGTTGCTGAAAAGAGGCTATCCAAGAGATCTCTTGATATCCGCTAATCAAAGCTTTCCAACAAAAACGTACCAATTTGTTACATAAGCACAGAAGGAAAGAAAAAAGTATGCATAACACAGGTCCGTTCGTCTTTTCCTTTAAATATAGCCCCATGGCGGAGAAGGTTAAAAAAGCGATCCATAAAAATTGGGACATGGTTCGAGCGGATCCTGAACTTGCAGCATGCCTCCCGGAGAGACCTATAATCTCCTTTAGACATTGTCAGAATCTCAAGGACGTATTAGTACACAGTAAACTCAATGACGACCACAAGTCTAACTGGCTGAACAAATGCGCCCCTAAAGGCAACTTTAAATGTGGAAGCTGTAGATGGTGTAACCATATGTTTCCTTGCAAAACAGTTAACCTGGGAGGAGTACATTATGACATTCGAGATACTATTTGCTGCCGCACTAGATATATAGTCTATGCCATCGTATGTGAATGTGGTTTATACTACCTCGGGAAGACAATACGTCCAATGAATGTGAGATTCAGCGAGCACATCCGCTCGATCAGGACAGGAAAAGGAGCACCTAGACTAATTAAACATGTCCAAGAGGAACATAAGGGAGACGTGAAAGCCCTGCGGTTTATGGGACTTAAGCGGATCCATCTGAATAGTGACAGACAATAATAAAGTTCTCCTGCAGGAAGAGGCTAAGATTATTATAGCCACTAATGCACAAGGGGCCTTAGGCATGAATGACAAAATTGATCTTAAAATGTTCCTCTAAATAACTGCATTGAATAATGATGATTTGTTTTTAATCATGTTTTTAATTCACTACCATTTCTTTATAGTACAGCGCATGCGTGCCCCAGCCACACTATATAGTGGGGTCACGTGTACGCTGACGTAGAGTCAGTAGAAGCACTTTGTTGCGAAACAGCTGTCACTCATCTAATCATCCTGCACAGGGCGCCCCCGCCAACTACACGGCGTCCGTGTTTGTTTTACACCCATAAGAATAAGAGAATTTCACGGTGAGTGCCCTCCAGTTTTCCTTTCTATTTATGCATTTATGGACAGTGTCTATTGCTACATAGAGTGAGCACCCCGTTACATCTGGTAAACCCTGTTTGGCTTTCTATATGAGTTTTTGACATCTCATACACTGTCTGCAGAGTCTGATAAAGGTCATGTAGACCAAAATGTTACTTTACATCTGCCTTACCACCAATGTGAATATAACAATTTTAAAATTTGCAACTAAGTGCAGGGTACCTACTTTTTATGCTTCTCTAGGCGTGAATCTTCTCCAGCACCACTTTACTATTACTACAAGTACGCGGATCCAAGACACGTAGGATTCTGTGTCTAAAGCAAGTCTGCAAACATTCTGATTACAAATAGAGATCAGATATTCCTACAACAGATATAGAAAAAAGTGTACAGTAATAGACCAAAATACACTAACTTGTCCTTATAATACCTAGAAATATTTGATATTACCGTAATTTGAGGTGAATGTCACCCCCATGGCCATCCTAGAAAATTGTATATTATATTGATTAGTGATATTTTTATTAAAAAAAAAAAAAAAAAAAGGAAAGAAAGCATAGCATATATCCCACTATTAGAGGAAAGTTTCTTGCAAATCAGCAACACCACTTTACATTTCAATATTGTCCCACAAACTGAAGTCCAAGGGAATGTAAATTCCCTCAATACACAGTACTTGCCCATTGTGTCTCAGCCAGAGAGCTCAATGCTCCTTGTTCTCCTCTCTCCCCAATATAAACCTGTCCCTACCTCCTCTGGTCAGTCACCTCCTCTATTTCCAGAGTTGACTTCTACCGGCCTGACGCTTGGCTTTTAGTGAAGGATTTTTATTCTGTTCCTAGCTTACCATCAACTTCTCCAAGGTAATATCTAGTAAAGACTAGCTAAGTAAAATAGAAATAATTTCAATCGGTTGTGTAAGAGAAATAATCTCATTATATTGATGTGTAGTTCTTGTATTAAATTTGTTGTAGCTCTGTTTTTAGCTGGAACTGCTACAAGGCCGTACACAACCTCCTCCTGGGTCAGACTATGGTCCCCTCTAAACTTTCTTTCGGGGGAGGCATTTGGAGAAGTGTGCACGTGGTTTCTCCAACAAGAGATCAGACCGGATGTACTTTCCCCAACCATACGTCTGACTGGGGGATCAGGTAATGGCCATGCCTGCCATAATGATGAAATTAGCGAACATGTGGATCAGCACAGAACGGCAGCTAAAATGTATATATCCTAAACTGGTGTAGCCATATGAGGACCACAGTTCCTTTAGTGTTATGTATGTGTCACTGTATATTTGTAACCTTTTTCTGAATTCTGATGTTTACTACTGCTCTCCAACCTTTTGGCTATTTGAGATAAACAAACAGGTCACCAACCACCTGGTAGGTTGGGCCATTCGTATCACTGACCATAGTGTCACCTCCTGCTGCTGAAGAGTAATCAGGAGCAGCTAGAGGGAACTTTGCACATAACGTCCTTGTGCGGGTGTGGGTAGACATTCCAGACCAGGTGTTGATTCAATTAGATTAGCATAAGAAAAGAGCCAGCCTCCTACATTAACCTAATTAAGATTTACCTGTATATAAGGAAGCTACAAACTGTGGAGTTTACTCTGTAGAGTTGACTACTGATAGAAGCATTGTGGCATAAGTGCAGCAGGGCAAAAGTGAGTAGTTAAAGAACTGCAGGAGTTTGGTAACTGCAGGAGATTCTTGTGTATTGTTCAGTACTTGTTTTCACTTGTTCCTAAATGATGTCTTGTTTGGCTGCAGTTTTCCGTAGAACCCTTTGGGACTTGGGGTGCTGTCCAGTTTGCATGTAGATGTCTGGTTTATGTTGTGAAATTTCTAGGCTGCAGTCCTTAGTCTGTACACTGCCATCTGATGAGATTAGACTATCCCAGCCAGGAGATGCTGTGCAGCCCTGTTACCAGCCACCACTTCCTCCAAGACCTCAGAGGAGAAGGGCGGTTTGGAAAACAGTTGGTTCAGGTAGATTGCGAGCTGCGGGGCAGAAGCAGAGGACGTTTGGCCTCTGTGCAGAATAGTTTTAGTGTTCTTGCTGATATAGATAGAGATGCTGTTGCTGTTGGAGACATGGCTGCTCAGGTGATTCCCAATGGGGATGTTGTTTTGGATGGGCCACTGAGGGCAGAAGGAAAGATTAGTAAGGAGAGAAGGCATCTTCTAGTTGGTGACTTGATTGTTAGAGGTGTTATAGGACAGGAGGAGGCTACTGTCAGGAGGGATAGGAGACTGACTGAACATTGTGAAAGCTGCTAGTATAGATAGCAAGGTTGATCTGGTGGTTAATCTTGGAACCAATGACTTGTCCAAAGGAGATGTGGATTTGGTTAAAAAGGAATTCCAAACTTTTAGCCTGGAGATGAGCAAGATAACGGATTCTGTGACATTTTCAGAGGTTTTGCCGGTCTGTAATCAGAACGAGGCATGTCGTATCTCAGAGTTTAATGCATGGTTAAGGCAGTGGTGTAAGGCTGAAGGTTTTGGGTTTGTTAGTCATAGCTTTTGCAAGTGGTCCAAAAAGAAGATGTTCAAGAGGGATGGTTTGTACCCATCACACATAGGTAATACAGGTACTTGGTGAGGAATTCAGATTGTTTTTGGACAGACATTTAAACTAAATTAAGAGGACAAAAGTATAATAGAGGAGGAGGATTTCTGTCCCCGACCAGTAAAGACAAATAAGTGTATTCGGATTTGCGAAAGCGCAGTGGTGGTGCTGTAGACAGTGGTTGGTGCAGTTGGTGGTGCTGTAGATGCAGTGTCGGACTGGAGTGCCTTGGCCCACCAGGGGAAATCATTCTTGGGGCCCACCCTTCTGCCACCACACTTATCTATGTAACATTAATAAAGGTACATTAACACGGCGTGATATGGGGCAGTGTAGGGCTGCAAATGATTGCTAATCAGCAGGGCAGGAATATATAGAGATGTGCAGCCGACAGCAGTGATCTTAGCCGCACAAAAGATCAAATCAGCCGACTATGGGGCATTTGCTTGCATGTCAGCCAATCTCTGGCACTTTTACATGGGCCGATCATCGGCTGAATAGACTTCCTAGGAGCCCTTGTTACCGATTATTGGCCGGTGTAATCGCGCTATAAGACAATTTTCTTTGCATGATAACACTGTATGCTACCAATAACACCAGTATATAAAGAGCAAATATCCCCACACATATTACCGCTATACAGTAACTGACCAAATCCTGTATATCAAGACCGATATTACCAATAAACCAGTATACAGGAGGGAAATAGTATCACCATACATATTACCGCTATACTGTTACTGACCAAATCCTGTATACTGAGACCAAAATTACCAGTACACAAGGGGGAAATATTACCGCCACACCACAACCATCACCACCATATTGTTACTGACCAAATCTGGTATACTAAGACCAATGAACACCGCACCAGATTACAAGTAACAAATAATACCCCCACATACTGACTAACACCGCCATTTACTGACTAACACCCCAGCTGCTACTGAATAAAATCCTCTGAACAAAGATCAATATCCCCTCATACAGTCATACAGAGGTAGCCCCAGCTCTACACTATATACGTTACAGTGCACATAGATTTAGTGACTCACAGGGGACGTCTTCTCTGATCGGAGTTCTTCCCTTTTCATCTACTTCTCCATCTGCCCTGGGCCGTTATGAGAACTTCTCCGAGCCACGAATCCACAGAATCTGCCAGAGAAATATATTAGGCTCCTTACTCTGTCACCATCCTCATCTCTCTACAAACTGCACATCTGTATTGGCCTCTTTACACCTTCTCTCAGTGGTTAGCCCTGACTATTGTGTGTGTGTGTGTTCATATATACACACACACACACACACACACACACACATACACACACACATACACACACACACACATACACACACACATACATACACACACATACATATATATATACATACATATACATATATATATATACATATATATTGTGCACACACCTTGTAGATGGCCCCTTGTTCAGTCCTCCATATAGATGGCCCTGTGTCCCTGTGTGCCTCTACTATAGTAGAGATCCCCCTCTGTGTAATCCCTTTATAGTAGATGACAACCTCTGTGCATTCCCTATTATCAGGGGTAGGGAACCTTGGCTCTCCAGCTGTTGCAAAACTACAACTCCCTTCATGCCTGCAACAACTGCAACAGCTGGAGATCCAAGGTTCCCTATTCCTGCCCTATAGTATATGGCCCCCTCTGTGTAGTCCCCTTATAGATGACCCCTCTGTGTAGTCCACTAAAGTAGATGCCCCCTATAGCCTATTGTATACACACCGCACCCAGTATAGTTAACCTTATAGATGCCCCCCATTGTTGTCCCCCTCTGTGTAGTGCCCTTTATAGATGCCTCCTCAGTGTTGTCCTCCTTATAAATTGCCCCCATCCAGTGTCCCTTATAGATGTCTCCCTGTGTTATCCCCCTTATAACTGGCCCGCTTGTGTTATCCATCCCCCCATATAGATAGCCCCCTTATGTTGGCCATCCCTACCCCCCATATAGCCCCTTATGTTGTCTATTCCCCCGTATAGCCCCCTTATGTTGTCCTTGCCCCATATAGCCCCCTTAAGTTTTCCTTCCCCTGTATACAGCCCCTTATGTTGTCCTCCCCTGTATACAGCCCCTTATGTTGTCCTCCCCCTGTATACAGCCCCTTATGTTGTCCTCCCCTGTATACAGCCCCTTATGTTGTCCTTCCCTGTATACAGCCCCCCTTGTGTTGTCCTCCCCCTGTATACAGCCCCCCTTGTGTTGTCCTCCCCCTGTATACAGCCCCCCTTATGTTGTCCTGCCCCTGTATATACCCCCTTATGTTGTCCTCCCCCTGTATACATACCCCCTTATGTTGTCCTCCCCTGTATACAGCCCCCTTATGTTGTTCTCCCCCTGTATACAGCCCCCCTTATGTTGTTCTCCCCCTGTATATAGCCCCCCTTATGTTGTTCTCCCCCTGTATACAGCCCCCCTATGTTGTCCTCCCCTGTATACAGCCCCCCTTATGTTGTCCTCCCCCCTGTATACAGCCCCCCTATGTTGTCCTCCCCCTGTATACAGCCCCCTTATGTTGTTCTCCCCCTGTATACAGCCCCCCTATGTTGTCCTCCCCTGTATACAGCCCCCTATGTTGTCCTCCCCTGTATACAGCCCCCCTTATGTTGTCCTCCCCCCTGTATACAGCCCCCTATGTTGTCCTCCCCCCTGTATACAGCCCCCCTTCTGTTGTCCTCCCCCCTGTATACAGCCCCCCTTCTGTTGTCCTCCCCCCTGTATACAGCCCCCTTCTGTTGTCCTCCCCCCTGTATACAGCCCCCCTATGTTGTCCTCCCCTGTATACAGCCCCCCTATGTTGTCCTCCCCTGTATACAACCCCCCTTATGTTGTCCTCCCCCTGTATACAACCCCCCTTATGTTGTCCTCCCCCTGTATACAGCCCCCCCCCCCCTTATCTTGCCCCCTCTGATAAAAAATAAAAAAAAAACCACAAGACAACTCACCTAACCACACGCTCCCCCGTCGGTCGCCGGTGTCCTCTTCTCTGACAGCAGCTCCGATGTGAAGTCCCGCCGGCGCCATCACTGACCTCAGTGTGCGCCGCGGTGGCTGGGACTTCCGGTATGCGCTGCATGAACCGGAAGTCCTAGCCGCCGCGGCGCACACTGAGGTCAGTGATGACGCTGCCGGGACTTCGCAACGGAGCTTGCGTAACTCTTGTGATCGCAAGCAAATCTCTGCTTGCGGTCACAAGAGTGATTGACAGGGCGGGAAGCCGTAGGCTTCCCGCCCTGTCAATCACAACACTGCTTACATTTAACTGGAAGCGATTGTTGCGATCGCTTCTGGTTAAAAAGGGAGGTGCGGCCCCCGGCCCCCCTAGGAGCAGGGGGCCCACTCCAGCTCGGGGCCCACCGGGGATTTCCCCGGCCCCCCGGTGGCCCAGTCCGAGCCTGTGTAGATGCAATGGTTGGTGCGGTTATTGTTGGTAAGGAAGATGCTGTTGGTGCGGTAGATGAAGTTGGGAATAAAGGTATTATGAAGCTTAGTAATCTTCGGGCAATGTGTACGAATGCTCGCAGCTTAGGAAACAAGATCTGAGAGCTGACGGCCCATCATGTCTAGCGATGATTTGGACCTTGTTGCTGTAACAGAGACCTGGTTCAAAGAGTCTTATGATTAGGAAATAGCTGTACCGGGATATATTTTGTACAGAAAAGAGAGCAGAGAGAAAGGGAGGCGGGGTAGCCATTTATGTTAGGGATAGTCTTAAAATCGACAGTCATCCAAAATACATATAAAGAGCTTGAGATTCTCTGGGTTTGCATGCAGTCCAAAGAGGGATCGGTTATTAGAATCGGTGTTATCTATAGGCCTCCGGGGCAAAGTGAGATGTGATTATATTTAGTGAAATGGATGCAAAATTTAGTGAAGCCATTACAATATGGTGCAGACCTTCTAAGCATGTATAGCAGTTACATTTCTTAAAGCTTTAGTAAATCACTAGTGCTATGCCAGTAACTCTTTTTGTACCTCAGCCAATGAAGTACTGACACAAGACTTTGTAAATGAAAGTAAAAGGAACATGCCCCATAATATTATATTATATATTATATTATATATACACACACACACACACACACACACACACACGCTGCAATCTCTAATTAAAAGGAGATCCGTGACATTAGGTTAGTATGGATACTCCGTGCACACTATAAAACATAGAGATCTCTTTGATATGATTCCACATAATGGAAGTAGAAATTTATCATTTTGAACTCTGCGTTCCCCATATCCTTATTTCCTGTAGCATTATTTCCATTGTGAGATGATACACGATTCAAATCACCAGTGCCCTGGACTTCAAATGGACCAGTCCTTTCCTCTCCATGAACATCAAACCAGAGAACATCCTGGTGTTCCATACGGACTGCCACTTCAAAAATTACAGATTTTTAACTTTTGTAGGTCAAGAGAACTAACAAGTTCGGGCACCACATCCTATATAGCACTGGAGATGAGGCAAGTATCCAAAGTCTATTAGTTATCAACTCATCTCTGTACATCTGGTCCTTTGGCGTTCTGTACAGCAGATCCCACTGACCAAGAATTTTGTAATTTGAGTGGCAGAAGGATTTTGGAGAGATGGACTTTCACCTGGCGTACTGAGAATGTTCAGCGGTCTTTTAGTCATAGACTATAAATCAAAGTGGTGAATGGACAGATATTGATGTTTCAGGACGAATGCCGGAAAGGATTTCTCAGAATCTAATGGAGCAGATATAACGAAAGACAATTCAGCTGAGGAATCTGGTCCAGCAAATGTCCATAAATTCATTTTTTCCACCACATCAGTCTTTGGTGCCGAGTCTTGCTATTTGACCCCTGGCAGCAGTCATGTGAGGAGCATCAATTTCATGGGACGGACATCAATCTATCCAGTAATGTTCATAAATGACAAGATATGTACTGGGGGGGGGGGGGACCTTGTAACTATGTAGGGTCACTAGAATTTTGGAAAGATGGACCCACAAATTAAGATTCTGCACAAGTGGTAGAAATGGGGCAAATATATGAAATGGCTCACAGGACATTATGTATTTTGTTTTATGAAATAATGGAATCATTTGGGGAGAGCAGATAAGAGACCAGGAGAGTTCACATTATAGTTTCCCAACTTCCATGTGTCTCATGAGACAATACTATAAAGCGCCATGTGATACATGTACAATTCAGGTAAAGAAATGGCCTTAAAGCTCCTGCATAGGGAAACTACTACAGAGTTCTCCTCTCTCATGGAGCTCAGCATCTCCTTGTCATCCCATCCGAATATCATTAGCATTTATGGAGTTGGATTCAAAACTAGAGACCATTTTGGATACACCCAGGAACTGGCGACACACGGAGATCTTTGATCTGATCTCACCTGATGCAAGTAAAAATCCCTGAATTACCTTGAGCCCTAACGTGACCCATCTCCTTTCCTCCTGTAGCATTATTTCCATTGTGTGGACTTCATTTCTTTATTTCAAGAAGGACTCCCAGAAGACATCGTGAAGAGATGTGTGATTCAGATCTACAGTGCCCTGGACTTTATGGAGAAGGGCTAGTGCATCTGGACATTAAACCAGAGAACATCCTGGTGTTTGAGAAGGACTGTTACCTCATCCAAATTAACGATTTTGGACTTTCGCAGGTGTTGGATCAATTTTGTATTTGTAATCCACGTTGAATGCATCTATACTCCATGTCTGTTCACTGCTGGATAAGAACACCGAGGTTTGGGATTGCCATTTGTTCACTCAACTGATTCTACATGAGGAACACAGGTGGCACAACTGGATGGGAATGCCATTTGCGACCAAATTGGGCTGTATAAGCCATTATGCCACGTTTCAGGCCATGTTAATAGAGGACATCTGTTGGCTATTTCTGGGCCTGACACGTCTTGCTGGGAATCTGCAGATAAAAGTGGTCTCAGGCCTAATGGGATCTTCAGGAGACTTTGCAGTGCAAGCACGCCATCAATAGGAGAGTGGTGGCTACTACAATAAGTGGCATAAGAGACATATTATATACAAGAGCACCATCCTGAGGAAAGTGGTGGCTAGTCTAACAACTGACTGATATCATGTTACCGGAAGATGTTTGGAAGGACTGTCATGAAGAAGGCCGGAAGATATCGGAGTAGGGGTGGAACTGTGGGTGTATGTGGGTGTGAACGTGGTTTTCAGTTCGCATATATACTAGGATATATGGTAGGTTAGATATAGAGATATAGAGGAATAGATAAAGAGGTATATAGAATAGAATAAGTTAACATTACTTTAATGCATGTATTTTCCATTGCAGGACATTGAAGGGTTATGCCATTTATCTTTTTAACCTATTTTAATCTTTCGAGTAAAGCAATCGTTCTTTTAAGCCTTTTGTCCTCATCTTTGAGAGATATTACAGGGTAGGATAGATAGCAGAAAATTAACTTATTACAGCAGGTCAAGGGATTAACCAACCACCAGAAGTTCGGGCACCACATCCTACATGGCACCAGAGATGAGGCAAGTTTCCAAACAGCGTCTATTAGTTATAGACTCATCTCTGGACGTCTGGTACTTTGGTGTTCTTCTGTACATCTTGCTGACTGGGGAAGCTCCATGGCAGTCAGCAGATCCCACTGATCAAGAATTTTGTAATTTTGTTGGGTGGCAGAAGAATTTTGGAAAGATGGACCCACCGTCACTATGGAGGAGAATTCCACCCAGCATAAATGAGAATATTCAGCGGTCTTTTAGCCATAGACTATAGTAGGAGTAGTAAATGTACTGAGGTTTTGAGGTTTCAGGATGAATGCTGGAAAGAGGATTTCTCAGAAACGGATGGAGCAGATGCAGTGAACAAAAATTGCCATTTTGACCTCTGGCAGCTGTCATGGTGAGAATCATCCAGCTCATGGGACAGACCTCAACCAAATCGCCATTAATGTTTATAGATGACGAAATATCGGTCTGTCGGGGTAGAGGTGGAAATTGGATGAAGGGAAAGCATTTTCAGAGTCCTTCATGGAAACTGTTGAAGGCTTCATCTTCATGAATCAGGTAAGGAAATCATTTACTGAAGTCTTAAAGAAATTCTCAATATATCTGATATTGGTGTTTAACATCTCTTGTTCCTTGTATGTTTCTGATAAGTTAATCTTTGTTTGATGGCATTAAAATGTATATTATATTATATATGTAAAAATATAGTATATGTAACTTAATATCACATCTGCTGTTGATTTAGATTTTGAAAGTTATAAGGACAGGGACACCATTTTTTTTGTAAAACTCACCTAATCTTTTAGTCATACAGAAATGTGTAGCATGCGCCTTGTATATTAACTTCTTGTTTAATACTTGCCAGGATCTACAATATATCTATAGATTGTTTGGTGGAAAGTGGGTGAATCATAGATATAATTTGCTTTAGTTTCTGCAAATTGTGTAAGAAAATAAATAAAGTTTGACATGAGGTTACATAATTATTGAGGGGGGGAAATGTTGGTTATGAAGCTAAGGGGTTAAAGGGGTTATCCAGCACTACGAAAACACTGCCACTTTTCCCCCTACTGTTGTCTCCAGTTCAGGTGCAGTTTGCAATTAAGCTCCATTTACTTCAATGGAACTGAGTTTCAAAACCCCACCCAAACTGGAGAAAACAGTAGGGGGAAAGTGGCCATGTTTTTGTAGCGCTGGATAACCCCTTTAAAATTTTATTGTTTGTACACTTATATTGTTGTGTAAGTGTTAGTATATTGTATGGATGTTTATGATGTTTGCAGGTAAAGTGTGACAAGTGGGGGATGAAAGGGGCCTCCTGACGATGAGCCATAAGGGGGGTCTCTGGCCACGATGGTTAGTGGGGGGTTCTTAGTGGGGTAGTAGTTTGAGCCCAATTGTAATAGTGGTGGTAGGTGGTTGCAGGCTAGTTAAGATGGCCACCAGCAAGGGGTGGGGGAGGGGGGGGGGGAACAGGTATGGCCTTTGTGGAGAGACAAAAAGGCTCAGTATTTAGCGGTAATACCAGGGGGAGGTAGCGGGCTGAGCTAGGTGTTAAAGGGGGCGGGGTTTAGTGTATAAAAGGACAGGTAGTTTGACCAGGGACACCGCACTTTTCAAGATTCGCTGGATGAGAGAAGAACGCCGGGGAAGTGAAGTCTCCAGCCTGAAGGTTCAGCCTCCAGCCTCCTGCCTCCAGAGCTATTGAACCTTTAGCCGCTGCCCGAGCTGCCTGAGCTATAGAACCTCCAGCCTCTTCTAGAGCTAAAAACCTACAGGCAGCTGGCAGCAGAGCTATAAATCCGAGCAGCAGAGCTATATTACCTGAGGCAGAGGCTTGCAGCAGGACTGAAGATGAGCAGCCAGCGTATTGACGAATACGGAGCAACCCAGCGGCAAGGAGAGAAGCCTCAGGCGAAGCGGGTCCAGTGGAGCAGTGAAGAGGAAGCTGTCGGCAAGAACTGGTAAGCATCCCCTGGAGTTTGTTTTGTCCAAGGGGGGTCTCCCAGCTAGTGGCCCAGGGTGCGGGGTGGGGGTCTCTGGCTCAGTCCCGTCCTCTTTCATTTCCATCCTGCCTCCCTCTTCACCTGTTGTTGCACTGCTCCCCTCCACTCCTTTCCCTTTTACGTTTTTGTCCCCTGCTGGTTCTGCTGCGCCCACACCTGCTCCTTTCCCAGCTCAGATTACCTCTCCCCCGGGATTGGCTCAGTCCGTTCCGGCACCCGGCGGCCACGTGGCTAATGGCCGCCATGTGCTCTGTCCACTTCCGGCCAGCGGTGGCGTACTTCTGGTCCTCGCCGGAAGTCACGTCACCGCCGCACAAGGCCTTCCGGCGCACACTGCATTCACCGCAGCAAGCGCCGGCCCTTCAGTCCACGGCACTAGCGAGATGGTTGCTGGGGAAATTGGCCGGAACTAAGTCGCCTTGAACAGTTCTGGAGCGCCGGCAGCCCCTGGTCCCCAGCTAGCCACAGGTATAGATGGCAGCGCAGTGGTGTCTCAGGGGGTTAATGGCGGGGTATTTGGGGGGGTCTCATGTTTTTCAGGCGGCCATCCCCTTTGGACAGCATGCAGTGGGTGGTGGAATGTCTATCTGGGGAATGGGGGGGCCATGGGGGTCTGTTAGCCAAATGAACCCTATGGGATATAATCTTTCCCAGCTTCCTGGGTCCCATCCTCAGTTTGTGCAGCCGCAGGGGCCTGTCTTACCATGGCAATACCCTGCCTTCCCTGGTTACCAGGCGGGGCAGTACCCTTCCAGTAGTTGGGGTATTTGTTTGGTTATCGGTCAGCAGGTTATGGGCTTCTGGGGGGGTGGGGCCTATCAGCAGGCTGGGTCCTCGGGGCCAGTGAATCAGCAGTCTGCAGCAACAAGTCATAATGAAGTTAGACCTGCCCCTCAACAAGATGGCCCAAGCTGCAGCAATAGCATGGCTATGCCGAATGGATGCTGGCCCCCTTCTGTTGGTAATTCCAGAATCCCAGGATCCGAAGAAGGCACGCAAGGAGCTACAGCCCAGACAACGACAGCCACAGAGAAGCCAGCGGTGGGTCAGAAGGATTTCTAATTGGGCGAGTTGTCCTCAGATTCTTCAGATGAGGAGGACTCAGATGGGAAAGGAGGCATGTTGAGGGCTTTTAGGAAATGCGTGAAGCTGTTGAAGGACAAGAAGCGGGGGGGGGGGGGGTGGAGAATGTCAAGGAGAGAGCAAAAGAGGTGTCTGGACTTAGCAGTGGGGTGTTAGGGGCGGGGGATACATATGCTTGTGGTTTGTCTCCCACATTCTCATTTGCCGCACAAGACTTTAAGAAGGATAAGGGATGGTATATTCGTGGATATATTTGACTTATCTAGAGAGGCAGTGTCGGAGAAGGAAGAGAAAAAAGGGGTGGGGGAGCGGAAAAGGAGGTTCATTCTAGACTGGGTAAAAGTTTGTGATTTATGCTAGTGTACTGTCAGAACAGAAGCCTGAACTGTGTGGTGACTTATGGCGGTACATGGACTTGATAATTGATGCCTTTTCCTTTTATGGAGGGGTGGGGTGGTCAGAGTACGATAAAGCCTTTAGAAAGAAGATGGAGGAGAATAGTATATTAAGTTTTGGGCAGAAAGACTTGGATTTGTGGTCACGGTTAATTGTGAGGGAAAAGCCAGCGGTTTCAGGGGGTGGCCGGCGTGGTAGTTTTATAAACCGGGTAAAGGCAGTCTGCTGGGCATATAATGAGGGGGCCTGTAACAGGGGCTTTGCCTGTAAGTTTTGGCATAGCTGCAGCAATTGTGGGTCTAATCATCCAAAAATAGATTGCTTTAAGAAGGGTGAAGTTATAGTGGGAATAGTGTGCAGTCCTTTCGGTTTGGGGGAGAAGGGGACAACACCAGTGAGGGTGGACAAGTTAAGGGACTGGCTACGGGTGTACTCAGAGAAGGCGAGATTGTTGGATGATTGTTTTGCTGAGGGGTTTAAGTTGCCAGTATCTGGGGTTGTGTTGGGATCCTGCGCAATTAGAAACCTGAAATCAGCCAGGGAGCACCCAGAGATATTGTTAGAGAAATTAAAAAAGGAGGTGGTTTGGGCAGAATGGCTGGTCCTTTTAAGCATCCTCCATTAGGAGATTTGGTTTTGTCTCCACTAGGGGTAGTCCCCAAGAAGGAGGAGGGTAAGTTTAGAATGATACAGCATTTGTCATACCCGGAGGGGGTGGGGGGGTCAGTTAATGGGGTCATTGACAAGTACCTATGTGAGGTGCACTATCAGTCATTTGAAGATGCTGTACAGTTAGTGAGGAGCGCAGGGAGGGGTGCATTGATGGCAAAGGTGGACATCGAATCAGCATTTAGATTGCTTCCCTTGCATTCTAGTAGTTTTAATTATACAGGTTGTGGTTTCAAGGGGCAGCATTGTTTTGATAAATGTTTACCTATGGGTTGTGCCATATCTTGTGCTTTGTTTGAGGCCCTCAGTTCGTTCTTGCATTGGTGGTGGAATAGACGGGGTGGAGTTTGGTGGCTCACTATTTAGATTACTTTCTCTTAATTGGGCCACGAGGGTCAGAGATTTGTGGTAGGGTCATGGGGGATTTTTCTAGACTCTTAGAAGGATTTGGGGTGCCAGTGGCTCACGAGAAAACTGTTGAACCTACAACGAGACTGTCCTACTTGGGGATCGAGAGATTCAGAGGCAGGGGTTTGCAGACTCCCGGAGGAGAAAGTGGTGGCTCTTAGGGAATTAGTGCTGAAGGTACACGGGAGTGAGAAGGTGACACTGAAGGAGATGCAGTCTTTAGCCGGTTCCCTTAATTTTGCCTACGAGTGATCCCTATGGGCAGGATATTTAGTCGTCGCCTGGAAAGGAGCATGGTGGGGGGGTCAGAAAATCTTTGTACAAAATCAGAATTACTAGGGAGTTGAGAGACGATCTAGCTGTACGGGACACATTTTTTGCGGGGGTTTAATGGAGTAGCGGTCTGGGTTGAGGAGCCTGCATCCAACCAGAGGTTGAGATTGTTCACAGATGCAGCTGGGTCTTATGGTTTTGGGGCATACTTCAGGGGAAAATGGTGTGCGGGTAGGTGGCCGGCTAGTTGGGAAGCCAGTGGCTTGTTGAAAAACTTGACTTTGTTGGAGTTGTTCCCTATAGTTGTGGCAGTGGAGCTATGGGGGCATGAGTTGTGGGACAAATGGGTAGTTTTCTGGTCAGATAATGAGTGTTGTTAATGGGATCAATAGTCTTTCAAGTAGTTCTGATCCAGTTATACAGTTGAGACATGTGGTTTTGAGGTGTTTGCAGCTGAATGTTCATTTCCAGGCCAAGCACGTGCCAGGTGTTAATAATGGGATAGCGGATGCACTCTCCAGGAGCAGGATGGATGCATTTTTTGCATTAGTACCTAATGCAAGGAAGGTTGGTGAAAATTGCCCTAATTATGTATGGCAGGTGGTGATCCCATCATAGGGGAGTTGGTGAAGAGTTCACTGGCTGATAAAACATGGAGGGCTTACGTGAAGGAGTGGAAGGTGTGGTCAGGTTTGGCGGCCCAATTCCCAAACGAGAAGCCGGTGAACGTTATGTGGAGAATGTTGGGTAACATGAAAAGGGCTGGAGCAAGTAAAGGTAGGGCCGCCACAGCTGTGGCGGCGGTATAGTTTTTCTGTAAATTGTGTGGAACGGAGGACCCTGGCAGATAGTTTGCAGTAAGAAGGGTGCTTAAAGGGTGGGCCAAGGGGGAAGGGGTGAAGGACAAGAGGGAGCCCATAGATTGTTAATGATTTTGTCAGTATTAAGGGAACTGTGTAGTGACGGTTATGAGGAGGTTCTCTGGGAGGCTGCGTTTTTGTTTTAGCTTTTGCGGGGGCATTCAGGGTGGGGGAAATTAGTAGCCGAGTCAAAACGAGGACAGTCTGGTCTTAGATGGGGGGAGGTTAGGGTGTCGGGGGATAATGTAATGTGTTTTATTGCCCGCTCCAAAACTGATCAGAAGGGTAGGGGAGTCATTAGAGGACTGGGGAGCAGCTATGTTCCTTAAGGGCAGTAGTTAAATATATGGAGGTGAGTGGTAGAAGGGTTGGCCCCTTTTTAATGCATAAGGATGGGAGTGCACTGTCCCGGTTTCAGTTTTGTGCAGTTCTGAAGAAATGTTTAAGTGCGGCGGGCCTCAATGCTGTAAATTATGGATCACATTCTGTTCAGATTGGGGCAGCTTCGGATGCGGCTGCAAAAGGTTTGGGGGGGAGGAACAGATAGAAAAGATTGATAGAAAAGATTGGTAGATGGAAGTCGAAAGCTTTTAAAACTTACGTATGAAACATTCCACAGTAATGTTGTCATGTGTATTTTTATGGTGTACTGTCAGTTTGTTTGGTCTTTTTCAGGACAAAAAGGTCCTATGGATCCTTGGGCACTCCTATGTGCATTGGGTGGCAAGACTGGCTGCGAGACGTCCATACGGTCTACAACTTTGTTTGCCGCGGGAAAAGGTCATGGTTAAGTGGTTTGGCAGAAGAGGCTTGCGTGTGAGCGAAGTTGCCTGGAGGCATCCTCGTGGTTCGTGTTGGAGGCAACGATATGGGCATGTTAAAGTCGTTACAGCTGGTTGCCGACATGGAGGCGGAGATAAAGGTTTGGCTGGCAAAGTGGCCAGCGGTGAAGGTGGTGTGGTCTTCAATTATCCAGAGGAGAAAATGGAGGCACGCCGAGTCATGGAGGGCGGTTGAGAGAGCCTGGAAAAAGGTCAACAAGAAGTTGAAATGGTTTGTGGATGGACTTGGTGGTGCCACTATTGGATACGATGGTTGGCTGGAGCACAAAAGTGTGTGGGTCTGTATCACACAGACAATGAACACTTGTCGGACATTGGTGTGGACATCTTTAACAATCTGTTGCAGGAAATGCTGGAGGAGCAGCTGAAGTAAAAGAAAATCGGTGTGGTGGCGGAAAAGTAGGGCTGTGCCCTACTTTTTGGTGGCGGAAATAACAATCCTTTCAGCCCAGGTTTGCACTTTAGGTTAGGGGCCTCATTGACAGGGATAGTTCTACTATACGTAGCGCTGCTGCCAATGGGGGAGGGCCGGTCTGGTACGGGCTACCCTCAGTTTATAGGCACTTTAGTTTGTTGGCTGAAGGGTCGTGATTTGCGTCGCGCCTCCCCGTTGGTGTTTGTTACAATGTTTAATAAAGCGCAGCGTAGGCTGCAATTTCTGCCAGAAAGGTGTTTATTGTTTGTTGGGGTATGCGGGAATGGGTTCCCCCCTTATGAGACATCACAAACTAATGATTAGCACACAATACATTGTTACATATCATAGATAGCCTGATAGTACAACATACAGAACAGGTCCCCTACATTATACATCATACCACATGCTATACTAATATTCCTGCACATTATATACTAGTCACATAATACATTGCAGACAGGAATGGGGAGGAGGAGTAGTGGAGGTGACACAATTTAAGAGTTTAAGAACACTTGAGAGGATGCAGTGTAGAGAGGATTCAGTAGAGAGGTTTCAGGATGTTCCTAGATAGGAGCCACACAGTTAAGAGAAGGTTTTTAAGTATATGAAGGGGAGACGTGTGTGTAGGGGGAGGGGGGGGTATAGGGCCGGCATTTGGATTTAGCTGCTTTTTAAAGGTGATTTACTATGTGATTAACTATCTTTTCATACAGTAGTATTTATTAAATGTATTACAGCCTGATGGAGAGTCGGATAAAATGGTCTCAGAATGTCCAATCTACTGGGGAAAATAGTGGACTGATGTGAAGTTTTTAATAGGTAAATAGATAAGTTCCTGTAAAAGGATAAAAAGTTACTGTAAAAAAGGATAAAACCTGATAAGTCGAATAAAAAGGTCTCTCAATGTCCGATTTGAGGAAAATTACGTACTGGATCTAAATGTAAATAGTATGCCAAGCCCAAAGGCTACAAAAAAAATTAAATTAAAGTTACAGTATCATGCAAAGTGTTGTAAGTAGGTGTTCTGGTATTACTACAGCACTGGTCATTTAACTGAATGAAGTAATGATTTGATTATTTTTGCACCAGATGCCCAAGCACTGTTTGTACCAGTTTACAATCAGAGACCTTTCTTCAAGTAAAAGTTTCTATGTTATTTAAAGTGCACTGTCATCTCTACAGTCACCCTGCATTTACACTCCGCACCTCACACCTATTCAAACCAAGGTCCGGTTACCGGGTGTCCGGGGGTGGGTGTTACCCCTCCTGGCCACAGTGAGAAGTAGCCTTCAAAACACCAGAACCCACCCACAGGTCCCATGAGTACCAACACCCTGTCATCATCTGTCATCTAACAGTGAAGGATAGTCTATTTATATTTTCTTTTTCTTCCTAGATAAGGCAAGGTCTAGGTATCCATTCCCATCACCCAATATTTCAGTTCCCCTCTCATTTAAAGTCATGTCCAGGGTAGGGAAATAGTGAGCCCTAAGCTGACCCGGCCCCCTATCCCTGCCTACTTGGATGACCTGCCCTAGGTAGCAGTCCCCAACTGGACGACAGTCCCTACACTAACTAGGTGCAGAGGAGGGGGGAGGGGGAATAGGATAGTCAGCAGTCCAGGTAAAGCACAGGAGGACACATCCAATACCAAATCACTATCAATAAAAGAACTACAAGTCCCATCAGGCCCCTGATACAACTGCTGAGACAAGAGTTTCCAGCAGTTTGCTCTTCAGTTGCCGCAGTCTGTATTGCTAGAGCAGGATTCTGGCTGTAACAGCCCTGACCTTCATGTCACTGTCAGGGATTCCTGTTCCTAGGAACCAACTTAAAAAAAAAAAAAAAAAAAAAAAGGAACTTAAGTCTTCTCATAGATGCCAAACAAAAAAAAGCTAGTTACAGAGGGTGAATATAGGATACTATTTGACCGTAATTCTACACTGGCAACTTTTTATACACTACCCAAAAGGTTCATAAAGTGGATCCCCTACCAGGATGCCCCATAGGGTCTGGGAATAATTGTAATCTAATCAAAGAGCAGTCGATAGACCAAACCCTGCGTCCATTTGATGAGGCCCACCCCTTCTACCTCAGAGAAACCAAGAATACGGTACTACTAAAAAGGTGCAGTATGACTATCACAAAGCACACCAACTTAGTCAGCCTAAATGAGGAGGCTTTGTACAGAAATTTTCAGCATGATCGTTGTGCTTAAGTGACTTACTGCTTGAATACTAAGGGCACAATATTACGCAACACATTTTAACCCTATCACTTCAATTTGACACAATTTTGTATTCCATTGAACACAGTGTTGTCTATAAAGGAACAGTCATGGGCACCATCTGTGCGTTTTCCATTGCTAATCTTTTTCTCGGATGGTGGGATGATCAAACAGAGCATCCATATCATGGGACAGATATCAACATCCATCAATGTTCATAGATGACAAGATATCAGTCTGTCAGGGAGAAGGTGGATATTGAACTAAAGGAAACCATTCTATTAAACGCCATGATAGAGAGGAAATCTTTTTTTTTCTTTTTTTTTTTATTTAAGATGGAATTCTTTATATATGATATTTTTCTCTTTTGTTCCTTGTATGTGACCTGGATGAGTCTAGGAGGTAAAGATTGGAAGGTAAATGTACATATGTGGTGCACGTATTGCTTTGTCCTTGTAACAGGTATTATATTGGTAAGACCATTAGACAGCTTGCCACAAGGTAAAGAGAACATTGCCACTATTACTAGAAAAGGGGCTTCAAAATATTTCATTATTTTGAAGCCACTGGACCTTTGGGCTTGAATGAAAACAAATTTGGCACTTTCCTGATGTTTTTAGGTTTTAACATTGTATACATAAATATGCAGTGGATACGGCATGACGTCAGTCACACAGCCAGAGGAAGTGCTCTAAAGGCATTATGCACTTCCACATTTAAAAAAAAAAAAAAAAAGTCAATAGCTAGGTGGATGAAAACAGCTCTGTCTGAAGTTTTCTGGGAAAGTCCTCAAATCTCACTCTAGGGCCACAGCGGTCTCCTGGGCAGAAAAATCTGCAGCTTTTCTGCAGCAAATCTGGAGGGGCAAACTGGTGCACACTCCCAACCTTAAGCACTGCTCGCTGAATGTAGCATCACCACAAGACCAGGTATTTGGACGTAAAGTGCTACAAACAGTTACCTCCCTACAAGTGATAAGTTGTTCTGCAGGTGTGCAGGGAAAGGACAGGAGGGAGAACTGTCAACATAACAAATGTGTCCTAGAGTTATTGCAGGTGTATGGCCACCTATACAGACTACTCATTGTGGTAAATCTACAGATCTAGGACACCACATCTCATACACTGTCATTGATCCCTTCCATGAGCTCCACAATTTGAGAATTTGTGTGTGTGTGGGGGGGGGAGATAGGATTTGGGGTAAAATCTTCTGAACTTCATCTCACAGATCAAAAAAAAAAAGTGTAGAATGTCTATATCCCTGTGATGAATGGGTTCAGTAAAATATAATCTTACATGGAAGATTCACGGCGGAAATTGGACATAGAAGGTAAAAATGACACAAGCAATATACAAGAGTATGTATGCACAGAGTTCTAAGTGTTGAACAGTTCTAACTCCCCTGACTTTTGTAACCATATAAGATGTCTCACCTCTGTATACTATGTGAGTGCCAACCAACACTCTGCTGACATTTATATACCATACTCTGCAGAGTCTGATAAAGGTCATGTAGACCAAAACGTTACTTTACATCTGCCTTACCACCAATGTGAATATAACCATTTTAAAATTTGCAACTAAGTGCAGGGTACCTACTTTTATGCTTCTCTAGGCGTGAATCTTCTCTAGCACCACTTTACTATTACTACAAGTACGCAGATCCAAGACACGTAGGATTCTGTGTCTAAAGCAAGTCTGCAAACATTCTGATTACAAATAGAGATCAGATATTCCTACAACAGATATAGAAAAAAAAAGTATACAGTAATAGACCAAAATACACTAACTTGTCCTTATAATACCTAGAAATATTTGCTATTACCGTAATTTGGGGTGAATGTTGCCCCCATGGCCATCCTAGAAAATTGTATATTATATTGACTTTTTTTTTTTTTTTTTTTATAAAAATAAGCATAGCATATATCCCACTATTTATTAGAGGAAAGTTTCTTGCAAATCAGCAACACCATTTTACATTTCAATATTGTTCCACAGACTGAAGTCCAAGGGGATGTAAATTCCCTCAATACACAGTACTTGCCCATTGTGTCTCAGCCAGAGAGCTCAATGCTCCTTGTTCTCTCTCTCCCTCCTTCCCCCAATATAAACCTGTCCCTACCTCCTCTGGTCAGTCACCTCCTCTGTTTCCAGAGTTGACTTCTATTTCTACTGGCCAGACGCTTGGCTTTTAGTGAACGATTTTTATTCCGTTCCTAGCTTACCATCAACTTCCCCAAGGTAATATCTAGTCTTTTTTTTACCATAAAAGTAAAATAGAAATAGTTTCAAGTCAGTTGTGTAAGAGAAATAATCTCATATTAATTTATGTATGTCTTATATTAAATTTGTTGTAGCTCTGTTTTTAGCTGGAACTACTACAAGGCCGTACACAACCTCCTCCTGGGTCAGACTATGGTCACCTCTAAACAACTTTCTTTTGGGAGAGGCATTTGCAGAAGTGTGCACGTGGTTTCTCCAACAAGAGATCAGACCGGATGTACCTTCCCCAACCATATGTCTGACTGGGGGGGGGGGGGGGGGGGGTGGAGATCAGGTAATGGCCATGCCTGCCATAATGATGAAATTAGGGAACATGTGGATCAGCACAGAACGGCAGCTAAAATTTATATAACCTAAACTGGTGTAACCATATAAGGACTGCAGTTCCTTTAGTGTATGTATGTGTCACAGTACATTTGTAACCTTTTTCTGAATTGACTACTGCTGGGCCATTCGTATCACTGACCATAGTGTCACCTCCTGCTGCTAAAGAGTAAAGGCTTTTTGTATACCATCTTTCAAGAGAAGCCTCCACGCACATCTGGGGTTTGTTAGCCCCAACCTCAGGAATTCAGGAGTTCTTTGTTCTCTAGCCAAATCTTCAGTCACCATTGGAAATGGACTACATCCCCATCGTTTTTGGAACTCTGAGACTTATAACCGTAGAGACACTCTTAAGCCATTTGTAAGACTATTGCCTTATTTTTCTTATGATTGATATCCTGCTTATATGATATTTGTACCTCCCTTGGTGAAGATTTAAACCCACCATAAATGTACCCACAAGGTTTCCTTTGCCTTCCTGGATAATTCGGATTTCCCTCCAAGCACAATTTCCTAAAAACCTCATTTTACAACAGCAAGTATTCAGAGTCTAATAATTATCAACTCATCTCTGTACATCTGGTCCTTTGGCGTTCTGTACAGCAGATCCCACTGACCAGGAATTTTGTAATTTTGTTGAGTGGCAGAAGGATTTGGAGAGATTGACTTTCACCTGGCGTACTGAGAATGTTCAGCGGTCTTTTAGCCATAGACTATGAATAGAAGTAGTGAATGGACTGAGATATTGATGTTTCAGGACGAATGCCGGAAAGGATTTCTCGGAATCTAATGGAGCAGATATAATTAAAGACCATTCAGCTGAGGAATCTGGTCCAGCAAATGTCCATAAAAGCAATTTTTCCACCACATCAATCTTTGGTGCCGAGTCTTGCTATTTGACCCCTGGCAGCAGTCATGGTGAGTAGCATCAATTTCATGGGACGGACATCAATCTATCCATTAATGTTCATAAATGACGAGATATGTACTGGGGGTGTGCAGAGGTGTGCAGAGGGGGGGGACCTTGTAATTATGTAGGAATTTTGGAAAGATGGACCAACAAATTAAGATTCTGCACAAGTGGTAGAAATGGGGCAAATATATGAAATGGTTCACAGGACATTATATATTCTTTGTTTTATGAAATAGAATCATTTGTGGAGAGCAGATGAGACCAGGAGAGTTCACATTATAGTTTTCCAACTTCCATGTGTCTGATGAGACAATACTATAAAGCCCCATGTGTGATACATGTACAATTCAGGTAAAGAAATGGCCTTAAAGCTCCTGCATAGGGAAACTACTAGAGTTCTCCTCTCTCATGGAGCTCAGCATCTCCTTCTTGTCATCCTATCTGAATATTAGCATTCAAGACTATATTGAATATGTGATTCAAGACTAGAGACCATTTTGGATACACCCAGGAGCTGGCGACACACGGAGGTCTTGGATCTGATTTCACCTGATGCAAGTAAAAATCCCTGAATTACCTCGAGTCCTAACATGACCCATCTCCTTTCTTCCTGTAGCATTTCTCTATTTCAGGAAGGACTCCCAGAAGACATTGTGAAGAGATGTGCGATTCAGATCTCCAGTGCCCTGGACTTCATGGAGAAGGGCTAGTGCATCTGGACATTAAACCAGAGAACATCCTGGTGTTTGATAAGGACTGTTACCTCATCAAAATTACCGATTTTGGACTTTCACAGGTCAAGGGATCCACAACCACCAGAAGTTCGGGCACCACATCCTACATGGCACCAGAGATGAGGCAAGTTTCCAGCGGCCATTAGTTATAGACTCCTCTCCTGACCGGGGACGCTCCATGGCAGTCAGCAGATCCCACTGACCAAGAATTTTGTAATTTTGTTGGGTTCCAGAAGAATTTTGGAAAGATGAGCCCACAGTCACTATGGAGGAGACTTCCACCCGGCGTAATGAGAATATTCAACGGTCTTTTAGCCATAGACTATAGTAGGAGTAGTAAATGTACTGAGGTATTGAGGTTTCAGGAAGAGTGCTGGAAAGAGGATTTCACAGAAACTGATGGAGCAGATACAATGAACAAAAATTCAGCTGAGGAATCTGGTCCAGCAAACATCCATATCAGCAATGTCTCCACCACATCAATCCTTGGTGTGGAGTCTTGCCATTTGACCTCTGGCAGCTGTCATGGTGAGAAGCATCCAGGTCATGGGATGGGCATCAACCAATCGCCATTAATGTTTATAGATGACGAAATATCGGTCTGTGTCGGGGATGGAGGTGGAAATTGGATGAAGGGAAACCATTTTCAGAGTCCTTCATGGAAACTGTTGAAGGCTTCATCTTCATGAATCAGGTAAGGAAATCATTTACTGAAGTCTTAGGGTACAAACCCACACGCCGTATACGCAGCAGATACGCAACAAATATGCAGCAGATTTGATGGTTTAGATTTGATGCTGTGTTCAGTTATTTAGATCTAATCTGCTGCTTATCGCAGCAGTAAATACGCTACATATACGGTGTGTGGTTTTATACCCTTAAAGAAATTCTCAATATATCTGTGTTTAACATCTCTTGTTCCTTGTATGTTTCTGGTAAGTTCAACTTTGTTTGACAGCATAACAAAAAAATTATTGTATATTGTATATGTAAAAATATAGTATATGTAACTTGCTGATTATCACATCTGCTGTTGATTTAGATTTTGAAAGTTATATGGACAGGGACACTAATTTTTAGTAAAACTCACCTAATCTTTTAGTCATACAGAAATGTGTAGCATGCAACTTGTATATTAACTTTTTGTTTAATACTTGCCAGGATCTACAATATATCTGTAGATTGTTTGGTGGAAAGTGAGATAATTTGCTTTAGTTTCTGCAAATTGTGTTAGAAAAATAAAAGTTTGACATGAGGTTACACAATTATTGAGGGGGGGAGATGTTGGTTATAAAGCTTAAGGGGTTAAATGTTTGTACACTTATATTGTGAAAGATTTAGTATATTGTATGGATGTTTATGATGTCTGCAGGTAATGAGACCTCACAGACTAATGATCAGCACAATACATTTGTTACATATCATAGATAGCCTGATAGTACAACATACAGAACAGGTCCCCTACACTATACATCATACCACATGCTATACTAATATTCCTGCACATTATATACTAGTCACATAATACACTGCAGACAGGAATGGGGAGGAGGAGTAATGGAGGTGACACAATTTAAGAGTTTAAGGACACTTAAGAAAAGAGGATTCAGTAGAGAGAGGTTTCAGGATGTTCCTAGATAGGAGGCACACTGAGATAAGGGAAGGTTTGGAAGTATATGAAGAGGAGAAGAGGAGACGTATGTATGTGGGTGGGTAGGTATAGGGCCAGCATTTAGATTAAGCTGCTTTTTAAAGGGCATTTACTATCTTTTCATACAGTAGTATTTATTAAATGTATTACAGCCTGATGAGTCAGAAAATTGTCAGAATGTCCAATCTACTGGGGAAAATCGTGGACTGATGTGAAGGTGTGAAGGTTTTAATAAGTAAATAGATAAGTTCCTGAATAGGATAAAAAATTTCCTTTAAGTTCCTGTAAATAGGTTAAAACCTGATAAGTCGAATAAAAAGGTCTCGCAATGTGCGATTTGAGGAAAAAAACGTACTAGATCGGAATTGTCTCAATAGTATGCCAAGCCCGAAGGCTAGGGGGAAAAAAAAATAAAGTTACAGCATCATTGATAGGTCACGGATTTGCTACGTCTGTCATGTTATGGTTGTAGTCCTCCCCGGACACTGGAAGCATGTAACTTATTCTTCCTGTAATGTGATATTTATAGTGTGTGTGGTGACCAAGAGGTCTGCAAGGTGTTGTAAGTAGGCGTTCTGGTATTGCTACAGCACTTGTCATTGAACTGAATGAAGTATTGATTTGATTATGAACTGAATGAAGTATTGATTTGATTATTTTTGCAACAAGTACCCGAGCACTGTTTGTACCCATTTACACAGAGACCTTTCTTCAAGTAAAGTTTCTATGTTATTTAAAGTGGACTGTGTCTACAGTCACACCTGCATTTACACTCCGCACCTCACACCTGTTCAAACCAAGGTTCGGTTACCGGGTGTCCGGGGGTGGGTGTTACCCCTCCTGGCCACTGACAGGTAGCCTCCAAAACGCCAGAACCCACCCACAGGTCCTATGAGTACCAACACCCTGGCATCATCTGTCATCTAACAGTGAAGGATAGTCTATGTATATGATTTTTTCTTCTTCCTAGATAAGGCAAGGTCCAGGTATCCATTCCCATCACCCAATATTTCAGTTCCCTTCTCATTTTAAGTCATGTCCAGGGTAGGGAAATAGTGAGCCCTAAGCTGACCCGGCCCCCTATCCCTGCCTACTTGGATGACCTGCCCTAGGTAGCAGTCCCCAACTGGGCGACTGTCCCTACACTGACTTATGTGCACAGGAAGGGGGAGGGGAATAGGATAAGTCAGCAGTCCAGGTAAAGCACAGGAGGTCAGATCCAATACCAAATCACTATCAATAGAACAAGATCTACAAGTCCCATCACGACCCTGATGCAACTGGTGAGATGAGCGTTCCCAGCAGTTTGCTCTTCAGTTGCCGCAGTCTGTATTGCTAGGGCAGGATTCTGGCTGTAACAGCCCTGACCTTCATGTCACTGTCAGGGATTACTGTTTCTAGGAACTAAAAAAAAGCAACCCTACGCCTACGTACCTTCAGGAACTTAAGTCTGTCGATTCCAAACGAAAAACGCTAGTTACAGAGTGTGAATATAGGGTACTATTTGACCGTAATCCTACACTGACCTTTTTATACACTACCCAGAAGGTTCATACCGGGATTCCTTCATAGGGTCTGGGAATAATTGTAATCTAACCAAAGAGAGCAGTCGATAGACCAAACCCTGCGTCCATTTGTTGAGGCCCTCCTACCTCAAAGATATCAAGAATACGGTACTACTAAAGGTTCTTTATGTATCTGATATTTTTCTCTTTTGTTCCTTGTATGTGACCTGGATGAGTCTAGGAGGTAAACATTGGAGAGTAAAAGTACATGTGTGCGCGTATTGCTTTGTCCTTGTAACAGGTATTATATTGGTAAGCCCATTAGAAAGCTTGCCACAAGGTAAAGAGAACATTGCCACTATTACTAGAAAAAGGACATAAAGTGCTACAAACAAAAAGTTACCACTAACTTGTCCTTATAATACCCATAAATATTGGATATTACTATAATTTGGGGTGAGTGTCGCCCCCATGGCCATCCTAGAAAATTGTATATTATATTGATAAGTGATATTTTTATAACAAAAAAAAATAAAATTGCATATATCCCACTATTTATGAGGGGAAATTTTATCTTGCAAATCAGCACCAACACTTTACATTTCAATATTGTTCCACAGACTGAAGTCCAAGGGGATGTAAACTCCCTCAATACACATTAATACTTGCCCATTGTGTCTCAGCCAAATCAGAGAGCTCAATGCTCGTTGTTAGTCATCTCTCTCCCCCATATAAACATGTCCCTACCTCCTCTGGTTAGTGACCTCCTTTGTTTCCAGAGTTGACCTCTACCAGCCTGACCCTTGGCTTTTAGTAAAGTATTTTTATTCCGTTCCTAGCTTACCATTGATTTCTCCAAGGTAATATCTAGTCTGTCTTTACTAGAAAAGCAAAATAGAAATCACTTAAAATCAGTCGTGTAAGAGAAATCTTCTCAATACTGTATTGATTTATGTATGTCTTGTGTTAAATTTGTTGTGGCTCCGATTTTAGCTGGAACTACTACAAGGCCGTACACAACCTCCTCCTGGGTCAGACTATGGTCACCTCTAAACAACTTTCTTTGGGGTAGAGGCATTTACAGACGTGTGCACATGGTTTCATGAAATGCTGCTCTCCAACAAGAGATCAGACCGGATGTACTTTCCCCAACCATACGTCTGACTGGGGATCAGGTAATGGCCATGCCTGCCATAATGATGAAATTAGGGAACATGTGGATCAGCACAGTACTGCAGCTAAAATATATATCCTAAACTGGTGTAGCCATATGAGGACTACAGTTCCTTTAGTGTTATGTATGTGTCACCGTACATTCGTAACCTTTTTCTGAATTCTGATGTTTACTACTGCTCTCCAACCTTTTGGCTATTTGATAAACAAACAGGTCACCAACCACCTGGTAGGTTGGGCCATTCGTATCACTGACCATAGTGTCACCTCCTGCTGCTGAAGAGTAATCAGGAGCAGCTAGAGGGAACTTTGCACATAACGTCCTTGTGTGGGTAGACATTCCAGACCAGGAGATTAGCATAAGAAGAGAGCCAGCCTCCTACATTAACTTCATTAAGATTTACCTGTATATAAGGAAGCTACAAACTGTGGAGTTTACTCTGTAGAGTTGACTACTGATAGAAGCATTGTGGCATAAGTGCAGCAGGGCAAAAGTGAGTAGTTAAAGAACTGCAGGAGTTTGGTAACTGCAGGAGATTCTTGTGTATTGTTCAGTACTTGTTTTCACTTGTTCTTAAATGATGTCTGGTTTGGTTCTTAAATGATGTCTGGTTTGGTGCAGTGTAAGTCTTGTTTGGCTGCAGTTTTCCATAGAACCCTTGGGACTTGGGGTGCTGTCCAGTTTGCAAGTAGAGGTCTGGTTTACGTTGTGAAATTTCTAGGCTGCAGTCCTTAGTCTGTACACTGCCATCTGATGTGAGGAGACTATCCCAGCTAGGAGTTGCTGTGCAGCCCTGTTACCAGCCATCACTTCCTCCAAGACCTCAGAGGAAAAGGGCTGTTTGGAAAACAGTTGGTTCAGGTAGATTGCGAGCTGTGGGGCAGAAGCAGAGGACGTTTGGCCTCTGTGCAGAATAGTTAGTGTTCTTGCAGATAGAGATGTGCAGAATAGTTAGTGTTCTTGCAGATAGAGATGCTGTTGGAGACATGGCTGCTCAGTGTAAAAAACTAATAACCTGTAACCCCATCTATAACATCTAACCTTATTAATGGCTGAATGGATCATATTATCTTTGGTATTAGTGGAATCAAATTATTATCATCCAAGATATAGCTACACTGTATTCCAGTCTCATTCTCTTCTCTACTCTCATATTGAGTATAGGGCTGAACTCTCACCTAGTAATTTCTTGACCTCCAAAATGGTGGATGACTGGAAGTCCTAATATGGTCGTGTCTAAATGGTCACGTGGGCAATGTATGGATCATAGTGAGATATAGCTACGTGTCCAGCTTGACCAATCCACTTGGAGCTTTGCCAGTATACCATTTTTGGGATATAAGTTGTACTGGGTGTAACCATATTTGGGCATAAGTGTATATATTTGCCCGGTCAAGAGAGTATATAGACTTAGGAGGTTAGTTGGTTGGGGGGGGGGGGGGGGGTCTTTTATATACCATCTTTCAGGAGAAGCCTCCACGCACATCTGGGGTTTATTAGCCCCCACCTCAGGAAATCACCCAAGGAAGTTTTGTTCTCTAGCCAAATCTTCAGTCACCATTGGAAATAGACTACATCCCCATCGTTTTTGGGACTCAGACTTAAAACAACAGAGACACTCTTAAGCCATTTGTAAGACTATTGCCTTATTTTTCTTATGATTGATATCCTGCTTATATGATATTTGTACCTCCTTTGGTGAAGAATTAAACCCACCATATTTTTACCAACAAGTTGCCTTCCTGAATAATTCAGATTTCCCTCCAAGCACAATTTTCCTTTTTTTTGAACCTCATCCTTATTACACTCAGGTAATTCCCAATGGGGGGGGGGGGGGGAGATGTTTTGGATGGGCCACTGAGGGCAGAAGGAAAGGTTATTAAGGAGAGAAGGCATCTTGTTGGTGACTCGATTGTTAGAGGTGTTTTTGTAGGACAGGAGGAGGATGTGCTTAGAGGGGCGAGATGTCTCCCAGGTGCTACTGTCAACAGGGAGGCAAGTATCCAGAGTATATTAGTTATCAACTCATCTCTGTACGTCTGGTGCTTTGGTGTTCTGTACAGCAGATCCCACTGACCAAGAATTTTGTTATTTTGTTGAGTGGCAGGAGGATTTTGGAGAAATTGACTTTTACCTGGCGTACTGAGAATGTTCAGCGGTCTTTTAGCCATAGACTAATCAAAGTAGGGAATAGACTTGAGATATTGATATTTCAGGACAAATGCCGGAAAGGATTTCTCGGAATCTAATGGAGCAGATATAATGAAAGACCATTCAGCTGAGGAATCTGGTCCAGCAAATTTCATTTCAATAAAAGCAATTTTTCCACCACATCAGTCTTTGGTGCCAAGTCTTACTATTTGACCCCTGGCAGCAGTCATGGTGAGGAGCATCAATTTCATGGGACGGACATCAATCTATCCATTAATGTTCATAAATGACTAGATGTACTGGGGGTGTGCAGGGGGGGTGGGGACCTTGTAACTATGTATTTTCAAAAGAATTTTGGAAAGCTGGACCCACAAATTAAGATTCTGCACAAGTGGTCGAAATGGGGCAAATATATGAAATGGTTCACAGGACATGATTATTTCGTTTTATGAAATAATGGAATCATTTGGGGAGAGCAGATAAAGACCAAAAGAGTCCATATTAGTTTTCCAACCTCCATGTGTCTGATGAGACAAATGAGAATACTATAAAAGCCCCAGATGTGATACATGTACAATTCAGGTAAAGAAATGGCCTTAAAGCTCCTGCATAGGGAACCTACTACAGAGTTCTCCTCTCTCATGGAGCTCAGCATCTCCTTGTCATCCCATCCGAATATCATTAGCATTTATGGTCTTGGATTCAAGACTAGAGACCATTTTTGATATACACAATAACTGGCGACACACAGATCTTTGATCTGATTTCACCTGATGCAAGTAAAAATCCCTGAATTACCTCAAGCTCTAACATGACCCATCGTCTTTCTTCCTGTAGCATTATTTCCATTGTGTGGACTTCATTTCTCTATTTCAGGAAGGACTCCCAGAAGACATCGTGAAGAGATGTGTGATTCAGATCTCCAGTGCCCTGGACTTCATGGAGGGGAAAGGACTAGTGCATCTGGACATTAAAACAAAGAACATCCTGGTGTTAGATAAGGACTGTTACCTCACCAAAATTACAGATTTTGGACTTTCGCCTGTCAAGGGATCAACAACCACCAGAAGTTCGAGCACCACATCCTACATGGCACCAGAGATGAGGCAAGTTTCCAAACAGCGTCTATTAGTTCTGGACGTCTGGTCCTTTGGTGTTCTTCTGTACATCTTGCTGACTGGGAAAGCTCCATGTTAGTCAGCAGATCCCACTGACCAAGAATTTTGTAATTTTGTTGGGTGGCAGAAGAATTTAGTTAAGATGAACCCACCCTCACTATGGAGGAGACTTCTACCAGGCGAATATTGAGCAGTCTTTTAGCCATGGACTATAGTAGAAGTAGTAAATGTACTGAGTTATTGAGGTTTCAGCATAAGTGCTGGAAAGGGGGTTTCTCAGAAATTGATGGAGCAGATGCAATGAACTAAAATTCAGCTGAGGAATCTGGTCCAGCAAACATCTATATCAGCAATGTCTCCACCACATCAATCCTTGGTGTGGAGTCTTGCCATTTGATCTTTGGCAGCTGTCATGGTGAGAAGCATCCAGGTCATGGGACGGACATCAACCAAATCGCCATTAATGTTTATAGATGATGAAATATCGGTCTGTGTCGGGGTGGAGGTGGAAATTGGAAATTTGATGAAGGGAAATCATTCTTCCGAGTCCTTCATGGAAACTGTTGAAGGCTTCATCTTCATGAATCAGGTAAGGAAATCATTTACTGAAATAAGTCTTAAAGAAATTCTCAATATAACCGATATATTTGTTCCTTGTATGTTTCTGGAAAGTTCAACAGCATAACAAAAAAAAAAAAATAATGTATGTTGCAAACTTGCTTAATATCCCATCTGCTGTTGATTTAGATTTTTAAAGTTATATGGACAGGGACACAAATTTTTAGTAAAACTCACCTAATCTTTTAGTCATACAGAGATGTGTAGCATGCGCCTTGTATATTAACTTCTTGTTTAATACTTGACAGGATCTACAATATAACTGTAGTATGTTTGGTGGAAAGTGTGTGAATCATATTAATAACTTGCTTTAGTTTCTGCAAATTGTGTTAGAAAAATAAAAGTTTGACATGAGGTTACATAATTGGGGGGGGGGGGAGATTTTGGTTATGAAGCTGAGGGGTTAAAAGTTATTGTTTGTACACCTATATTGTGAAAGATTTAGTATATTGTATGGATGTTTATGATGTTTGCAGGTAATGAGACATCACAGACTAATGATCAGCACACAATACATTGTTACATATCATAGATAGCCTAATAGTACAACATACAGAACAGGTCCCCTACACTATACATCATACCACATGCTATACTAATATTCCTGCACATTATATACTAGTCACATAATACATTGCAGACAGGAATGGGGAGGAGGAGTAATGGAGGTGACAATTTAAGAGTTTAAGAACACTTAAGAATAGTGGATTCAGTGTAGAGAGGATTCAGTAGAGAGAGGTTTCAGGATGTTCCTGGGTAGGAGCCACACTGAGATAAGAGAAGGTTTTGAAGTATATGAAGGGGAGAAGTGTGTGTGTAGGGCGAGAGGGGGAGGGGGGGGTATAGGGCTGGCATTTGGATTTAGCTGCTTTTTAAAGGGGATTTACTATGTGATTATCTATCTTTTCATACAGTAGTATTTATTAAATTTATTACAACCTGATGGAGAATCGGATAAAATTGTCTCAGAATGTCCAATCTACTGGGGAAAATCGTGGACTGATGTGAAGGTAAATAGATAAGTTCCTGTATAGGATAAAAAGTTCCTGTAAAAATGGAATAAAAAAAAAAAAACAAGTCAAATAAAAAGGTCTCAATGTTTGATTTGAGGAAAATTACATACTGAATCTGAATTGTGTCATTAGTATGCCAAGCCCGAAGGCTAGGGAAAAATTTATATCATTGATAGGTCACGGATTTGCTATGTCTGTCATTTTATGGTTGCAGTCCTCCCCAGACACTGGAAGCATGTAACTTATTCTTCCTGTAATGTGATTTTTATATAGTGTGGTGACCAAGAGGTCTGCAAGGTGTTGTAAGCAGGTGTTCTGGTATTGCTACAGCACTTGTACTGAATGAAGTATTTGATTTCATTATTTTTGCACCAAGTACCCGAGCACTGTTTGTACCAGTTTACACTAAGATACCTTTCTTCAAGTAAAGTTTGTTAATTAAAGTGGACTGTAATCTCTACAGTCACACCTGCATTTACACTCCGCACATCACACCTGTTCAAACCAAGGTCTGGTTACCATCTATGACTAAGGGCTGAGTGCCAGAAACGCGTCAGTCGTGCCTTGTATAAAATCCATGTCACAATTCCAACATATAAACGATGAAATAAAGAAACTTTTTTACTCTTGGAAGTGCCAACCACTATTCTTTTCCATTGTCTGCTGCTATTGAGGAGTTGGATTCCTCTAGGTCGTAGCACCAGCCAGGCGAGCTGAATGAATTTTTTGTATCTGGTTACCGGGTGTCCGGGGGAGGGTGTTACTGCTCCTGGCCACAGTGACAAGTAGCCTCCAAAACACCAGAACCCACCGGCAGGTCCCATGAGTACCAACACCCGGACCACGGCATCGTCATCTAACAGTGAAGGAGTGTATGTATATGATTTTTTTTTTTCTTCCTAAATAAGGAAAGGTCCAGGTATCCCAATAACCTAATATTTCACTTCCCCTCTTATTTCAGGTCATGTCCAGGGTAGGGAAATAGTGAGCCTAAGTTGACCCCAGCCCCCTATCCCTGCCTACTTCAAAAACCTGCCCTAGGTAACAGTCCCTAACTGGGCGACGGTCCCTACACCGACTATGTGCACAGGAAGGGGGAGGGGGAAAAAGGATAGTCAGCAGTCCAGGTAAAGCACAGGAGGTCACATCCAATACCAAATCACTATCAATATAACAAGAACTACAAGTCCCATCACGACCCTGACGCAACTGCTGAGAGATGAGCGTTCCCATCAGTTTGCCCTTCAGTTGCCGCAGTCTGTATTGCTAGAGCAGGATTCTGGCTGTCACACACAACACACCTGACCTTCAAGTCACTGTCAATGATTCCTGTTCCTACGCCTACATACCTCCAGGAACTGCTGATTACACGGCAAACAAAAAATGCTAGTTACAGAGGGTGAATATAGGGTACTATTTGACTGTAATCCTACAATGCCATCTTTTTACGCACTACCCAAAAGGTTCACAAAGTAGATACCATGTAATAGGGACAGGGATAGATTGGGGTGCCGACCACAGAGCCCCACGCGTTCTGTCCATACCCTCAGACTTCCTCAGGGGACCCCTGAGGAAGTCCGAGGGTACAGACGGAACGCGTGGGGCTCTGTGGTTGGCACCCAATCTATCCCTGTCCCTATTACATGGTGATATACAGCCTTGGTCATCTTCTTTCATAGTTATATTTTGATTTGATTTCCTACCACTATTTATTCCATTGCTATTTATCTCATGTGTAATTGTGTTATGGTGGTTTGCTGTATAGATTTACTTACATCTTTTTTTGTGCCATATATTTCTTTGTATATAACAGGGATATTGTATGTATTGTACATGGGGTTGCCACCTTGGATAGCATTATACCGCGTGCTTTTCCTGGAGTATTTTGGGGATTTTTAAATTTTTTTAATGGGGGCCCTCTTATTTATATCTTTGTACCTGATTTAATAAAGTACTTTTATATATTCAACATTTTGGTTTGCCGGTGTTATTATAGTACATGCCTTTTTCAATTTGACACAATTTTGTATTCAATTAAACAGTTGTCTATAAAGGAACAGTCATGGGCACCATCTGTGCGTTGTCCATTGCTAATCTTTTTCTCGGATGGTGGGATGATCAAACAGAGCATCCATATCATGGGACAGATATCAACATCCATCAATGTTCATAGATGACAAGATATCGGTTTATATCGGGGCGAAGGTGGAAATAGAATGAAAGGAAACCATTCTTCTAATTCCTTCATATAAACAGTTTTAACACCATGATTTGGGTGAGGAAGTAATTCATTGAATTGTTGTTTTTTTAACCCTTTGAGGACCAGGCCCAAAATGACCCAGTGGACCGCGCAAATTTTGATCTTAGTGTTTCCGTTTTCCCCTCCTCCCCTTCTAAGAGCTCCAGCACTTTCAGTTTTTTATCTACAGGCCATGTAAGTGCTTGTTTGTTACAGGAATAGTTGTACTGTGTAATGGCGTCATTCATTTTACCATAACATGTATGATGGAATCCCAAATATATTATTTATGAAGATATAAATTGGTGAAATCGCAAAAAAGAATGCAATATGGTAACGTTTGGGGGGTTCCTGTGTCTACGTAATATACTATATGGTAAAAGCGACATGATACCATTACTCTATAGGTCAGTCCTAACACAACCATATGCAGGTTACGCAGATTCTCTAATGTTATATATTTTTTTTAAATGAAATCCTTTTTTTTGGCAATTATAAATAAAATGGGACTATTGTGACGCTTATAACGGTTTTATTTTTTCACCTACGGGGCTGTATGGGGTGTCATTTTTTCCGCCATGATCTCTAGTTTTTATTAATACCATATTTGTGAAGATTGGACGTTTTGATCACTTTTTATTTTTTTATATATATAATGTAACATAAAATCGGTAATCCGCGCACTTTTTTCCCTCTTTTCGTGTACGCCGTTTACCGTTCGCAATGACGCTTGTTATATTTTAATAGATCGGACAATTACGCACGCTACGGTATATTATATGTATCTATTTATTTATTTTTATATGTTTTATTTATATAATGGGAAAGGGGGGTGATTTCAACTTTTATTGGGGGAGGGGTTTTGGGGTTGTGTGTTAGTGTTTTTAACTTTTTTTTTTTTACACATTTGAAGTCCCTTTGGGGGACTTGTACATACATTACTTTGATTTATACACTGATCAATGCTATGCCATAGGCATAGCATTGATCAGTGTTATCGGCGCTCTGCTCATTGAGCCTGCAGCACTCAGGCTCAGTGTAGCAGATCGCCGATCGGACCGCACGGAGGCAGGTGAGAGACCTCCGGCGGCCCGTTTTACCGATCGGGACCCCCGCAGTCACACTGCGGGGGTCCCGATCGGTAAGTGACAGGGGACTCCCCCTGTCACTTACACTTAAACGCCGCGGTCGCGGCGTTTAAGGAGTTAATGACACACGGCAGCGCGATCGCTGCAGCGTGTCATTACCGGTGAGGTCCCGGCTGCTGATTGCAGCCGGCCCCCACCTGCTATGAAGCGCGCTCCGCTCCGGAGCACGCTTCATAGCGTGAGAAACACCCAGGGCGTACAGTTACGCCCTAGGTCGTCTGGGGACAGACTTCCATGGCGTAACTATACGCCCTGGGTCGTCTAAGGGTTAAAGATAGAAATTTATATATATATATATATATATATATATATATATATATATATATATATTTATTTTTTTATTTTTCTCTTTTGTTCCTTGAATGTGACCTGGATGAGTCTAGGAGGTAAAGACTGGAGGGTAAATGTACATATGTGGTGCACGTATTGCTTTGTCCTTGTAACAGGTATTATATTGGTAAGACCATTAGACAGCTTGCCACAAGGTAAAGAGAACATTGCCACTATTACTAGAAAAGGGGCTTCAAAAATACTTCGTTATTTTGAAGTCACTGGACCTTTGGGCTTGAATGAAAAAATTTTGGCACTTTCCTTTGATGTTTTTAGGTTTTAACATTGTATACATATAAATATGCAGTGGAGACGGCATGACGTCCATCACACAGCCAGAGGAAGTACTCTATGCTTGGATTGCAGAGCAGTGAGTATAATTCAACCCACCACACAGTGTTTAAAAGGCATTATGCACTTCCACATTATTAAAAAAAAAAAAAAAAGTGTCAATAGCTAGGTGGATGAAAACCGCTATCAGTCTTAAGTTTTCAGGAAAAGTCCTAAAAGCTCACTCCTCTAGGGCCACAGCGGTCTCCTGGGCAGAAAAATCTGAAGCAAATCTGGAGGGACAAACTGGTCCACACTTCAAACCTTAAGCACTGCTAGCTGAATGTATCAGTACAAGAATAGGTATTTGGACTGAGTGCTACAGTTAACTCCCTACAATTGATAAGTTGTTCTGCAGGTGTGCCATCATGGGAAGGATGGGAGGGAGAACTGTCAACAAATGTGTGTACTATAGTTATTGCAGGTGTATGGCCACCTATACAGGCTACTCATTGTGGTAAATCTACAGATCTAGGACGACACATCTCATACACTGTCATTGATCCCTTCCATGAGCTCCACAATTTGAGAATTTGGGGGGGGGGGGGGGGGGGGAGGAAGAGATAAGATTTTACCGCAAATCCTCTGAACTTCAACTCACAGATCAAGAGAAAAAAAAAAAAAAGTGTAGAATGTCTATATCCCTGTGATGAATGGGTTCAGTAAAATATGATCTTACATGGAGGATTTACGGCGGAAATTGGACATAGATCTGTTAAACACTTAGAAGGTAAAAATGACACACAAGAGTATGTATGCACGGAGTTCTAACTCCCCTGACTTTTCTAACCATACAAGATGTGTCTCACCTCTGTATACTATGCGAGTGCCAGCCAACACTCTGCTGACAACATATATACCATACTCTGCAGAGTCTGATTAAGGTCATGTAGACCAAAACGTTCCAATGTGAATATAACCATTTTAAATTTGCAACTAACAGTGCAGGGTACCTTCTTTTTATGCTTCTCTAGGTGTAAATCTTCTCCAGCACTACTTTACTATTACTAGTATGTGGATCCAAGACACGTAGGATTCTGTGTCTAGAGCAAGTCTGCCAACATTCTGATTACAAATAGAGATTAAATATTTCTACAACAGAGATAGTACACAGTAATATAGACCAAAATACACTTTTTTCTAACTTGTCCTTATAATACCCATAAATATTGAATATTACCATATTTGGGGTGAGCGTCGCCCCCATGGCCATCCTAAAAAATTGTATATTATATTGGTGATATTTTTATAACAAAAAATAAATGAAAGCATAGCATATATTCCACTAATGAGAAAAGTTTATCTTGCAAATCAGCACCAACACTTTACATTTCAATATTGCTCCACAGACTGAACTCCAAGGGGATGTAAATTCCCTCAATACACAGTACTTGCCCATTGTGTCTCAGCCAGAGAGCTCAATGCCCCTTGTTCTTCATCTCTCTCCCCAATATAAACCTGTCCCTACCTCCTCTGGTCAGTCACCTCCTGTTTCCAGAGTTGACTTCGACCAGCCTGACGCTTGGCTTTTAGTGAAGGATTTTTATTCCGTTCCTAGCTTACCATCAACTTCTCCAAGGTAATATCTAGTCTGTCTTTTTTACTAGAAAAGCAAAACAGAAATAATTTTAAAATCAGTCGTGTAAGAGAATTCTCAATACTGTATTGATTTATGTACGTCTTGTGTTAAATTTGTTGTAGCTCAGATTTTAGCTGGAACTGCTACAAGGCCGTACACAACCTCCTCCTGGGTCAGACTATGGTCACCTCTAAACAACTTTCTTTCGGGGGAGAGGCATTTGCAGACGTGTGCACGTGGTTTCATGAAATGCTGCTCTCCAACAAGAGATCAGACCGGATGTATTTTCCCCAACCATACGTCTGACTGGGGGATCAGGTAATGGCCATGCCTGCCATAATGATGAAATTAGGGAACATGTGGATCAGCACAGAACGGCAGCTAAAATTTATATATCTTAACGAGGACTACAGTTCCTTTAGTGTTTTGTATGTGTCACCGTACATTTGTAACCTTTCTGAATTCTGATGAGTTTACTACTGCTCTCCAACCTTCTTGCTATTTGAGATAAACAGGTCACCGACCACCTGGTAGGTTGGGCCATTCGTATCACTGACCATAGGGTCACCTCCTGCTGCTGAAGAGTAATCAGGAGCAGCTAGAGGGAACTTTGCACATAACGTCCTTGTGCGAATACAAGAAATAAAAAAAATAAAAAAGCCATGTACTTTATATTTTAATGCTAAAATACATATTTTCTACCACAATATATCTGACAGGTAGATATTTGAGCACGACTAAATTTTTGTATGGGTAAGATTTACAAGATGCTCAAAATGTGTTTTATTCTTATTTATGGTTATAGATGTCTGGAGAGTTGACTACTGGTAGAAGCATCGTGGCATAAGTGCAATGGGGGAAAAGTGAGTAGTTAAAAAAAAAAACTGCAGTAGTTTGAAAACAGCAGGAGGAGTTTGTGTATTGTCAGTACTTGTTTTCACTTGTTCTTAAATGATGTCTGGTTTGGTGCAGTGTAAGTCTTGTTTGGCTGCAGTTTTCCGTAGAACCCTTTGGGACTTGGGGTGCTGTCCAGTTTGCATGTAGAGGTCTGGTTTATGTTGTGAAATTTCTAGGCTGCAGTCCTTAGTCTGTACACTGCCATCTGATGTGATGAGACTATCCCAGCCAGGAGTTGCTGTGCAGCCCTGTTACCAGCCACCACTTCCTCAAAGACCTCAGAGGAGAAGGGCGGTTTGGAAAACAGTTGGTTCAGGTAGATTGCGAGCTGCGGGGCTGAAGCAGAGGACGTTTGGCCTCTGTGCAAAATATTTTAGTGTGCAAAATAGTTTGTGTTCTTGCTGATAGAGATGCTGTTGCTGTTGGAGACATGGCTGCTCAGGTGATTCCCAATGGGGATGTTGTTTTGGATGGGCCACTGAGTGCAGAAGGAAAGGTTAGTAAGGAGAGAAGGCATCTTGTTGGTGACTCGATTGTTAGAGGTTATAGGACAGGAGGAGGATGTGCTTAGAGAGGTGAGATGTCTCCCAGGTGCTACTGTCAGGAGGGATAGGAGACAGATTGTTAACATTGTGAAGGCTGCTAGTATAGATAAGGTTGATCTGGTGGTTCATCTTGAAACCAATGACTTGTCCCAAGGAGATGTGGATTCGGTTAAAAAGGAATTCCAAACTTTTAGCCTGGAGCTGAGCAAGATAACGGATTCTGTGACATTTTCAGAGGTTTTGCCGGTCTGTAATCACAACAAGGCATGTCGTATCTCAGAGTTTAATGCATGGTTAAGGCAGTGGTGTAAGGCTGAAGGTTTTGGGTTTGTTAGTCATAGCTTTTGCAAGTGGTCCAAAAAGGAGATGTTCAGGAGGGATGGTTTGCACCCATCACACATAGGTACACAGGTACTTGGTGAGGAATTCAGATTGTTTTTGGACAGACATTTAAACTAAATGAAGGGGACAGAAGTATAATAGAGGAGGAGGATTTCTGTCCCCGATCAGTAAAGACAGTGTATTCGGATTTGCGAAAGCGCAGTGGTTAGTGCTGTAGACAGTGGTTGGTGCAGTTGTTGGTGCTGTAGAGGCAATGGTTGGTGCGGTTATTGTTGGTAAGGAAGATGCTGTTGGTGCGGTAGATGAAGTTGGGAATAAAGGTATTATGAAGCTTAGTAATCTTCAGGCAATGTGTACAAATGCGCGCAGCTTAGGAAACAAGATCTGTGAGCCGACGGCCATCATGTTTAGAGATTATTTGGACCTTGTTGCTGTAACAGAGACCTGGTTCAAAGGTTGCTAAATGATTGGGAAATAGCTATACCGGGATATATTTTGTACAGGAAAGAGCAGAGAGAAGGGGAGGCGGGGTAGCCATTTATGTTAGGGATAGTCTTAAATAGAGTCATCCAAAATGCATATAAAGAGCTTGAGACTCTCTGGGTTTGCATGCAGTCCGAAGAGGGATCGGTTATTAGAATCAGTGTTATCTATAGGCCTCCGGGGCAAAGTGAGATGTGATTATATTCAGTGAAATGGATGTGATATTTAGTGAAGCCATTACAATATGGTGCAGAACTAAGCATGTATAGATGTTACATTTCTTAAAGCTTAAGTAAATCACTAGTGCTATGCAAGTAACTCTTTTTGTACCTCTGCCAATGAAGTACTGACACAAGACTTTGTAAATGAAAGTAAAAGAAACACGCCCCATAATCATATTATATACATACACACGCTGCCATCTACGATTAAAAGGAGATCCACCGTGACACTATCATTAGGTTAGTATGGATACTCCGTGCACACTATAAAACATATGGAGATCTCTGATATACGATTCCACATAATGGAACTAGAATTTCATAATTTTGCACTCTGCATTCCCCATATCCTTATTTCCTGTAGCATTATTTCCATTGTGAGGCGATACACCAAACATTATTTCACCTCCCTCATCTCTTCACTGTCAAAAAACCCAAAACGCCTTTTCGACACCTTTAATTCTCTTCTCAAGCCCAAAGCTCAGTCACCCATCACTGACCTCTGTGCTGAAGACCTGGCCTCCTCCTTCAAAACCAAAATTGACACCATCCGTTCTGACATCACCTCCCAGCCCCAAAGCCCTATAGATCCCATCCCCTCTCCCACCTTCTCTTCACTCTCGGCTTTTGATCCAGTGACAGAGGAAGAAGTCGCCAAGCTCCTCTTCTCATCCTACTACCTGCCCTAGTGACCCTGTTTCCTCACACCTCCTCCAGTCCCTCTCTCCTGCTGTCACTACTCACCTCACCAAAATATTCAACCTCTCCCTCTCCTCTGGTATCTTTCCCTCCTCATTCAAGCACTCTGTAATTACCCCGCTACTGAAAAAAAAAAAAAAACCTCTAGACCCCTCCTGTGCAGCCAACTATCGACCTGTCTCCAATCTCCCCTTCATCTCTAAGCTCCTGGAACGTCTTGTCTACTCTCGCCTTACTCGCCATCTCTCTGATAACTCTTCTTGACCCTCTACAGTCCAGCTTCCGACCCCTTCACTCCACCGAAACTGCTCTCACCAAGGTGTCAAACGACCTGCTGAAGGCCAAGTCACAAGGAAACTTCTCCTTGCTGATTCTCCTGGATCTCTCAGCAGTGTTTGACACTGTGGACCACCAGCTTCTCCTCTCCATGCTCCGCTCTCTTGGTCTTAAGGACTCTGTTCTCTCTTGGTTCTCTTCCTACCTCTCTGACCGCTCCTTCTTTGGTGCTAGTTACACTGTCCTTGTCATCTGAGCTTAGAAAATGGCTTGTGACTGGCTTGCCCAGTCACCTATAGGCACTTAAAGATTCCATGTACAATGACTGGAACATTGACAAATAAAGCACTTGTTGCCTCTCGTGTTACTCCCAGTCATCCTAGCCTGTAAGCTCTTGAGAGCAGGTCTCTAATTTGTTGTAATTTATTCATTGTATTATAATATATAACCTGTAATGTATTTATATATTTGAATAAGCGCTGCAGAATCTGTTGGCGCTATACAAATAAATATTATTTAATTTATTTAATACCAGATTCAAATCACCAGTGCCCTGGACTTCATGGAGAGGAAAGGGCTGGTTCATTTGAACATCAAACCAGAGAACATCCTGTGTTCCATAAGGACTGTCACCTCATTAAAATTACAGATTTTTAACTTTTGTAGGTCAAGAGAACCAAGTTCGGGCACCACATCCTATATAGCACTGGTCCTTTGGCTTTCTGTACAGCAGATCCTACTGACCAAGAATTTTGTAATTTGAGTGGCAGGACGATTTTGGAGAGATGGACTTTCACCTGGCGTACTGAGAATGTTCAGCGGTCTTTTAGCCATAGACTATAATAGAAGTAGTGAATGGACTGAGATATTGATGTTTCAGGACGAATGCCGGAAAGGATTTCTCAGAATCTAATGGAGCAGATATAATGAGAGACCATTCAGCTGAGGAATCTGGTCCAGCAAATGTCCATAAAATCATTTTTTCCACCACATCAATCTTTGGTGCCGAGTCTTGCTATTTGACCCCTGGCAGCAGTCATGGTGAGGAGCATCAATTTCATGGGACGGACATCAATCTATCCAATAATGTTCATAAATGACGAGATATGTACTGGGGGTGTGCAGAGGGGGGGGGGGAACCTTGTAACTATGTAGTGTCACTAGAATTTTGGACCCACAAATTAATATTCTGCACAAGTGGTAGAAATGGGGCAAATATATGAAATGGCTCACAAGACATTATATATTTTGTTTTATGAAATTGAATCATTTGGGGAGAGCAGATGAGACAAGGAGAGTTCACATTATAGTTTTCCAACTTCCATGTGTCTCATGAGACAATACTATAAAGCCCCATGTGTGATACATGTACAATTCAGGTAAAGAAATGGCCTTAAAGCTCCTGCATAGGGAAACTACTACAGAGTTCTCCTTTCTCATGGAGCTCAGCATCTCCTTGTCATCCCATCCGAATATCATTAGCATTTATGGAGCTGGATTCAAAACTAGAGACCATTTTGGATACACCCAGGAACTGGCGACACACGGAGATCTTTGATCTGTTCTCACCTGATGCAAGTAAAAATCCCTGAATTACCTTGAGCCCTAACGTGACCCATCGCCTTTCCTCCTGTAGCATTATTTCCATTGTGTGGACTTCATTTCTTTATTTCAAGAAGGACTCCCAGAAGACGACGTGAAGAGATGTGTGATTCAGATTTCCAGTGCCCTGGACTTTATGGAGGGGAAAGGACTAGTGCATCTGGACATTAAACCAGAGAACATCCTGGTGTTTGAGAAGGACTGTTACCTCATCCAAATTAACGATTTTGGACTCTCGCAGGTGTTGCATTCAACATGGATTACAAATACGAAATTGATCCATCTATACTCCATGTCTGTTCACTGCTGGAGAAAGAACACCCAGGTTTGGGATTGCCATTTGTTCACTCAACTGATTCTACATGAGAACACAGGTGGCACAACTGGATGGGAATGCCATTTGCGACCAAATTGGGCTGTATAAGCCATTATGCCATGTTGTTGCAGGCCATGTTGAAAGAAGACGACATCTGTTGGCTATTTCTAGGCATGACACGTCTTGCTGGGAATCTGCAGAAGGAAGTGGTCTCAGGCCTAATGGGATCTTCTGGAGACTTTGCATTGCAAGCACGCCATCAATAGGAGAGTGGTGGCTACTACAATAAGTGGCATAAGAGACATATTATATACAAGAGTGCCATCCTGAGGAAAGTGGTGGCTAGTCTAACAACTGACTGATATCATGTTACCGGAAGATGATTGGAAGGACTGTCGTGAAGAAGGCCGGAAGATATCAGAGTAGGGGTGGAACTGTGGGTGTGAACGTGGTTTTCAGTTCGCATATATACTAGGATATATGGTAGGTTAGATATAGAGGAATAGATATAGAGGTATATAGAATAGAATAAGTTTTGATTACTTTAATGCATGTATTATTTTCCATTGCAGGACATTGAAGGAAGGTTATGCCATTTATCTTGTTAACCTATTATTTTAATCTTTTGAGTAAAGCAATCGTTCTATTAAGCCTTTTGTCCTCATCTTTGAGAGATATTACAGGGTAGGATAGATAGCAGAAAATTAATTTTTTATAGCAGGTCAAGGGATTAACAACCACCAGAAGTTCGGGCACCACATCCTACATGGCACCAGAGATGAGGCAAGTTTCCAAACAGCGTCTATTAGTTATAGACTCATCTCTGGACGTCTGGTCCTTTGGTGTTCTTCTGTACGTCTGGTCCTTTGGTGTTCTTCTGTACATCTTGCTGACTGGGGAAGTTCCATGGCAGTCAGCAGATCCCACTGACCAAGAATTTTGTTTTTTGTTGGGTGGCAGAAGAATTTTGGAAAGATAGACCCACAGTCACTATGGAGGAGACTTCCACCCAGCATAAATGAGAATATTCAGCGGTCTTTTAGCCATAGACGATAGTAGGAGTAGTAAATGTACTGAGGTATTGAGGTTTCAGGATGAATGCTGGAAAGAGGATTTCTCAGAAACTGATTGAGCAGATGCAATGAACAAAAATTCAGCTGAGGAATCTGGTCCAGCAAACATCCAAAACAGCAATGTCTCCACTACGTCAATCCTTGGTGTGGAGTCTTGCCATTTGACCTCTGGCAGCTGTCATGGCGAGAATCATCCAGATCATGGGACGAACATCAACCAAATCGCCATTAATGTTTATAGATGACAAAATATCGGTCTGTCGGGGTAGAGGTGGAAATTGGATGAAGGGAAAGCATTTTCAGAGTCCTTCATGGAAACTGTTGAAGGCTTCATCTTCATGAATCAGGTAAGGAAATCATTTACTGAAGTCTTAAAGAAATTCTTAATATATCTGATATTTGTGTTTAACATCTCTTGTTCCTTGTATGTTTCTGGTAAGTTCAACTTTGTTTGATGGCATAAAAATAATGTATATGTATATGTAACTTACTCAATATCCCATCTGCTGTTGATTTAGATTTATAAAGTTATAAGGACAGGGACACAAATTTTTAGTAAAACTCACCTAATCTTTTAGTCATACAGAAAGGTGTAGCATGCGCCTTGTATATTAACTTCTTGTTTAATACTAGTCAGGATCTACAATATATCTGTAGATTGTTTGATGGAAAGTGTGTGAATCAGATATTTGTTTTAGTTTCTGCAAATTGTGTTAGAAAAAGAAGTTTAACATGAGGTTACATAATTGAGGGGGGGGGGGGATGTTGGTTATGAAGATGAGGGGTTAAATGTTATTGTTCGTACACTTATATTGTTGTGAAAGTGTTAGTATATTGTATGGATGTTTATGATGTTTGCAGGTAATCAGACATCACAGACTAAATGATCAGCACACAATACATTGTTACATATCATAGATAGCCTAATAGTACAACATACAGAACAAGTCCTCAGCACTATACATCATACCACATGCTATACTAATATTCCTGCACATTATATACTAGGCACATAATACATTGCAGACAGGAATGGGGAGGAGGAGTAATGGAGGTGACACAATTTAAGAGTTTAAGAACAGTTAAGAAAATAAGATTCAGTAGAGAGAGGTTTCAGGATGTTCCTGGATAGGAGGCACACTGAGATAAAAGAAGGTTTGAAAGTATACAAAGGGGAGACGTGTTTGTATGTGGGGGGGCATAGGGCCGGCATTTGGATTTAGCGGTTTTTTAAAAGGGCATTTACTATGGGATTAACTATCTTTTCATACAGTAGTATTTATTACATTTATTACAACCTGATGAGTCGGATAAAATTGTCTCAGAATGTCCAATCTACTGGGGAAAATCGTGGACTGATGTGAAGGTTTTAATAAGTAAATAGATAAGTTCCTGTATAGGATAAAAAGTTCCTGTAAAAAAAAAAAAAAAAAAAAAAAAAAAAAAAAAAAAAAAAAAAGATAAAAACCTGTTAAGTCGAATAAAAAAAAAGGTCTCAATGTCCGATTTGAGGAAAATTACGTACTGGATCGGAATTATGTCAATAGTATGTAAAGCCCGGAGGCTAGGGGGGAAAAAAAAAATTAAAGTTACAGCATTATTGATGTGACCTTTGCTACGTCTGTCATGTTATGGTTGTAGTCCTCCCCGGACACTGGAAGCATGTAACTTATTCTTCCTGTAATGTGATATTTATAGTGTGTGGTGACAAAGAGGTCTGCAAGGTGTTGTAAGTAGGCGTTCTGGTATTGCTACAGCACTTGTCATTGAACTGAATGAAGTATTGATTCGATTATTTTTGCACCAAGTACCCGAGCACTGTTTGTACCCGTTTACACTAAGATAACATACTTTACTTGAAGAAAGGTATTTTTTGGACGAGGAGATATAGGGCCACCATCTTCGTATTCGTTTCTTAGAGAGACATTCATGGCCAGGAAAGCCATCGCTTTACGTTGGATCGATAGGGATATCCATTGCAATTTATCAGGTGGGCGCCTAATAAATGTAGTAGTCTCATACGAATGCTGTGTATTCATCCACAGGAATGTCCTGCCAAAGTCCATAAAATATGGGATCAGTGGTGTAGTTCCCCTCTAAGATTACTCCAGAAGATTTACCGGTCTCTTGATCTGATACGGATGAATGGCGACTCCATAGGTTCTAGCTTACCCCTAAACATGCCGTTTCCGACCTGTTCTCTGTTTGAGCAGCTTTGGTTACGCTGCTCTTAGTTAAATTGTATATATTAGCCAATATTTCTGAGTTTTAAAACTTTTGTAAGATCACAGTATATATCTTTTTCTATGTATTGATAATTTTCTTGATCTTACTCTGTAATATGCTCTACACTTAATAAAACTGAGTTTAAAGTTTGTTATTTTAAGTGGACTGTCATCTCTACAGTCACACCTGCATTTACACTCCGCACCTCACACCTGTTCAAAAGAAGGTCTGGTTACCAGGTGTCCGGGGGTGGGTGTTACTGCTCCTGGCCATAGTGACAAGTAGCCTCCAAAACACCAGAACCCACCCGCAGGTCCCATGAGTACCAACACCCCGGCATCATCTGTCATCTAACAGTGAAGGATAGTCTATGTATATGATTTTTCTTTCTTCCTAGATAAGGAAAGGTCCAAGTATCCATTCCCATCACCCAATATTTCAGTTCCCCTCACATATCAAGTCATGTCCAGGGTAGGGAAATAGTGAGCCTTAAGCTGACCCCAGCCCTCTATCCCTGCCTACTTGGACGACCTGCCCTAGGTAGCAGTCCCCAACTGGGCGACGGTCCCTACACTGACTATGTGCACAGGAATGGGGAGGGGAATAGGATAGTCAGCAGTCCAGGTAAAGCACAGGAGGTCACATCCAATACCAAAATCACTATCAATAGAACAAGAACTACAAGTCCCATCACGACCCTGATGCAACAATACCATCTTTTTATACACTACCCAAAAGGTTCATAAAAGTAGATCACATACAGGGATGCCCAATAGGGTCTGGGACTAATTGTAATCTAACCAAAGAGCAGTCGATAGACCAAACCCTGCGTCCATTTGTTGCGGCCCTCCCCTCCTGTTGCCAACGGGGTGCCTCCATGATGGGGAGAGCACCACACCACCCTGATAAATAACCCCTTAAGTCCCACTCGGTTGCGAGTATTGGAACATAGACAGGGAAACAGGGTGGCCCCTTTTGTCAATGTCTAACTCAAGGTGCGAGTATTGCGATCATGACAAGGGCTTGCAAAGGCAGGCTTCCACCCACAGACAGCCGTTTTGGGTTTTTTGCCCCTCGTCAGTGTGGGGTAGGATTCTGGCTAGTTGGGGCAATGAAAAATCAACCAACAAAACACAGTAATCACTGAACTCAAGGAGAACAGCGAAAAAAAATTCCAATGAAGTACTCAAGAGTCTCCACTGATGCCCCCAAAAATTTAAATATGCAACACAAGAGTCCGTGGAGCCTCAATTATGAGTCTCAAAACACGGGATAGACAGATATCTCTAGCCTGTTGCCACGGACTCCTGTTTTGCATATTTAAATTTTGGGGGGCATCAGTGGAGACTCTTGATTGAGTACTTCATTGGAATTTTTTTTTCGCTGTTCTCCTTGAGTTCAGTGATTACTGTGTTTTTTTGGCTCTCCCCTCCTACCTCAGAGATACTAAGAATACGGTACTACTAAAAAGGTGCAGTATGACTCACAAAGGACACCATCTTAGTCAGCCTAAATGTGGAGGCTTTGTACAGTAATATTCAGCATGATCGTTGTGCTTAAGTGACTTACTACTTGAATACTAAGGGCACAATATTACGCAACACATTTTTACCCTATCACTTCTTCAATTTGACACAATTTTGTATTCAATTGAACAGTTGCCTATAAAGGAACCGCCATGGGCACCATCTGTGCGTTGTCCATTGCTAATTTTTCTCATTGCTCCTCATTTTTCTCCATTGCTAATGTTTAAGGCATTATGCACTTTCACATTATTAATAAGTCTCAATAGCGAGGTGGATGAAAACCCACTATCAGTGTTAAGTTTTCAGGCAAAGTCCTTAAAGCTCACTCCTCTAGGGCCACAGCGGTCTCCTGGGCAGAAAAATCTGCAGCTTTTCTGGAGCAAATGTTGAGGGGCAAACTGGTGCACACTCCAAACCTTAAGCACTGCTCGCTGAATGTAGCATCACCACAAGACCAGGTATTTGGACAGAAAGTGCTACAAACAGTTACCTCCCTACAAGTGATAAGTTGTTCTGCAGGTGTGCCATCATGGGAAGGACGGGAGGGAGAACTGTCAACATAACATATATGTGTCCTATAGTTATTGCAGGTGTATGGCCACCTATACAGACTACTCATTGTGGTAAATCTACAGATCTAGGATGCCACATCTCACAGTCATTGATCCCTTCCACGAGCTCCTCTGAACTTCCATCTCACAGATCGAGAAAAATTGTAGACTGTCCATATTTTACTGAACTTATTCATCACAGGGATATAATCTTACATTGAGGATTTACAGCAGAAATTGGACATAGATCTGTTCCACATTTAGAAGTTAAAAATGACACAAACTATATACAAGAGTTAAAATGACACACAAGCTATATACAAGAGTATGTATGCACGGAGTTCTAACTCCGACTTTTTTAACCATATAAGATGTCTCACCTCTGTATACTATGTGAGTGCCAACCAACACTCTGCAAAGGATGGTATATAAATAACAATGTTGTCAGCAGAGTCTGATAAAGGCATGTAGACCAAAACGTTACTTTACATCTGCCTTACCACCAATGTGAATATAACCATTTTAAATTTGTAACCAACAGTGAGGGGTACCTACTTTTTATACTTTTGGCCTGAATCTTCTCCAGCTCTACTTTACTATTACTACTAGTATGTGGATCCACGACACGTAAAATTGTGTCTAAAGCAAGTCTGCAAACATTCTGATTACAAATAGAGATTAGATATTCCTACAACAGATGTAGAAAAAAAAAAGTATACAGAAGAGACCAAAATACACTAACTTGTCCTTATAATACCTAGAAATATTCGATATTACCGTAATTTGGGGTGAATGTCGCCCCCATGGCCATCCTAGAAAATTGTATATTATATTAAGTGATTTTTATAAACAAAAAAAAAAAAAGAAAGCATAGCATATATCCCACCATTTATGAGAGGAAAGTTTATCAGCACCAACACTTTACATTTCAATATTGTTCCACAGACTGAAGTCCAAGGGGATGTAAATTCCCTCAATACACAATACTTGCCTATTGTGTCTCAGCCAAATCAGAGTGTTCAATGCCCCTTGTTCATCTCTCCCCCATATAAACCTGTCCCTACCTCCTCTGGTCAGTCACCTCCTCTGTTTCCAGAGTTGACTTATACTGGCCTGACGCTTGGCTTTTAGTGAAGGATTTTTATTCCGTTTCTAGCTTACCATCAACTTCTCCAAGGTAATATCTAGTCTATTTTACTTTTATAGTAAAAAAAAAAAAAAAAAATCAAAATCAGTTGTGTAAGAAATCTCATTATATTGATTTATGTATGTCTTGTGTTAAATTTGTTGTAGCTCTGTTTTTAGCTGGAACTGCTACAAGGCCGTACACCACCTCCTCCTGGGTCAGACTATGGTCACCTCTAAACAACTTTCTTTTGGGAGAGGCATTTGGAGAAGTGTGCACGTGATTTCTCCAACAAGAGATCAGACCGGATGTACCTTCCCCAACCATACGTCTGACTGGGGGATCAGGTAATGGCCATGCCTGCCATAATGATGAAATTAGGGATCATGTGGATCAGCACAGAACGGCAGCTAAAATGTATATATCCTAAACTGGTGTAACCATATGAGGACTACAGTTCCTTTAGTGTTGTGTCACCGTACATTTGTAACCTTTCTGAATTCCAATAAGTTTACTACTGCTCTTCAACCTTCTTGCTATTTGAGATAAACAGGTCACCGACCACCTGGTAGGTTGGGCCATTCGTATCACTGACCATAGTGTCATCTCCTGCTGCTGAAGAGTTATCAGGAGCAGCTAGAGGGAACTTTGCACATAACGTCCTTGTGCGAATATAACAAATTTGTACTTATGTATTTTAGTATTTAAAATATTTTCTACCACAATATATCTGTAAGGTAGATATTGGAGCACGACTAAATTTTCGTATGGGGAAGATTTACAAGATGCTTAAATTGTGTTTTATTTATGGTTATAGATGTCATGTCTACGTGAGGTTTTGGTTTGTGTAGGTCAAGTATAGCTATAAGAAAATATAGTAATGATCACATTGTGTAAATATTGTACAGGACACAATGGCTTTCATTAAACAGGTCCAGTCCATCCTAGAAGGTTTAGTCTCCATGGCCTCCTAGGGTCTGCGAGAGATAGCTCTACAAAATAACTATTATATCATCCAAGAACTTGGACATGGCGGCTTAGGGTCTGTGCTTATGGTGAAGGAGAAGACAGGTCACAGGACATGGTCTTTGTTTCATGATCTTATGTGGTCAGAGCAGATGTACGTACAATTCATTGTCTTCCTTTCACTAAGGTCAAGAAACGGCTTAAAGCTCCTGCACAGGAGGACTACAGAGTTTTCCTTCCTCATCTTATCCCGTCACATTATTGGCATTTATGGCGTCCCTTTCAAGAGATGATTTTGGATATGCCCAGGACCAGGCAACACATGGAGATCTTTGATCTGATTCCACATAAAGTAGCGACCCTGGAATTACCTTGAGCGCCACATTCTCCATCTCCTTCCTGTAGTAATATTTGCATTGTGTTGACTTAATCTCTCTCAGGAAACAATCCAAGACAACATCACAAAGATGCACAATTCAGATCGCCAGTGCCTTGGACTTCATGGAGAGGAAAGGGCTGGTGCATCTGGACATCAAACCAGAGAACATCCTGGTGTTCTGTTACAGGAGCTGTGACCACATATACTATATACCTGTATATACCAGTATATACTGATAGGCATTCACTGAGCTCTCACTGTGTCTAAAGACCATTTGGACATTAGCATTTCAAAAGCCCTGAGTCCAGGAAGAAGCTAATTTAAACAGTTGGTCAACATTCTCCATTCCCCCACTGTAAGGTATATGGGTGGAGTCCATAGATGGGTTGGGACAATTCATAGGGGATATAACCTCTGTAACCCTCTAGGTCGCCCACTCTTTCCTGCGGCCCTGGACCAACAAGCACTTAGGAACACACATAATATATGTGGGCCTTGTGTGTGTGTATAGCAATATAAGTATAATAGCATCACAGTAGACTGTATATGTGTACATATAGATATTCTAAGTGTGTGATATGCTGTTTATGCATGAGTTTCTATATGTATATGTACTAGTGGTCGGCTGCTGATGTGGCTTTGTTAGCAAGTATAGATCCAGGATACGGTGTGGGATCGGGATATATGTTATACTGTATATACACAGTATTGGTCACATGGTGCTTGGTATCCAGGGGGTAGGAAAGGAGGCAGCTGTGTGTGGTTGTCATCTCTATGTAATGTATTGTACTTGTATAATATATATATATATAGTATTGTACTTGTATAATATATATTATAAAGTCCTTGTCATCTTTATGTTATTAGTAAAGTAGTTTTATACATATCTGCGAGGGTTGTATGTTACTCCAGTGGTGAGAGCAGGACGGGTGGGTGTGTATACTATATATAATAGAGTAAGCGGCCTGTACAGGAAACAAAGGTACCAGACTAGGAGCGGAGCAAAAAAGGGACTAAGATCCACAAACCAGAATTATGCTTTATCATGTTCCATAAAGATTGCCACCTCACGAAATTAGATTTTGGACTTTTGAAGGTCGAGGGATCAACAGAAGATCTGGCACTACATCCTAGATGGCAGCAGAGATCAGGCAAGTTACCATTATTTATTTTTAATTATCTTAAAATGCCAACTTTAGATGTAACATTCAGAATTCGGCCAGAACAAACATAGTATAACATCTGCCATCTGATCTGCTCTTTTGTTACAGGTATGCAGTAGCGTAGCTACCATAGAGGCAGGGAAGGCAGTTGCTATGGGGCCCATGGAGGGAGGGGGCCCAGGGAAGATAAGAGCCTCCTGTGTCTTTTTGCTTAACCCCTTATGTACTGCAGTGTGTAAGTGACCCAGTGATCTCTTACATGCTGCAACACAAAAAAGGGTTAATATAAGCTCAAGACAATTAGCTCTGATAACCTCTGAGCTCCTGCAGAAGTCAGGGGTTATCAGCGCAGGAGTAGCAAAAGAGAGCTAATTGTCTCCTGCATTAACCCTTTGTTTGTGTTGCAGCATGTAAGACAACACTGGGTCACTTACACACTACAGTAAATAAGGGATTAAGCAAAAGGTAGTCTGCTCCTGCACCTATGTACAGTGAGTCCAAGAAGTATTTGATCCCTTGCCGATTTTCTTTGTTTGCCCACTAAGAAAGACATGATCATTCTATACCTTTTAATAGTAGATGTATTCTTACATGGAGAGACAGATTTATTTTCTGGATTTTCTTTAATATTCTAAGGAATATATATTAATTGATTTGTATTTCATGGAGTGAAATAAGTATTTGATCCCTTAGTATTCATTAACAGTTCTGGCTTTTACAGACCAGTTAGACACTCCCAATCAACTTACCTGACCTGAAGCCACCTGTTCTCACTAATCACTTGTGTGAAAAACAACTGTCCACAGAATCAGAGATCACACAGATTTCAAGTCTCCCAACATGGGTAAAACCAAAGAGCTGTCACAGGACCTCAGAGTCAGAATTGTTGACCTTCACAAAGCTGGAATGGGCTACAAAAAGATTAGTAAGGTGTTGGATGTGGAAGTAACAACTATTGGTGCAATTATCAGAAAGTTTAAAGAGTATAACATGACAAACAGACCTCGGCCCAGTGCTCCAAAGAAAATTTCGCCTCGTGGGGTGGCAATGATGCTGAGAACAGTCAGAAATCGTCCTGCAACCACTCGGCAGGAGTTAGCAAATGACCTGAAGGCAGCTGGGACCACAGTTTGCAAGGAAATTGGCAACACTTTGCATAACAATGGATTCACATCCTGCAGTGCCCGAAAGGTACCCCTGCTGAAGAGAGCACATGTGGAGGCGCGCCTCAAGTATGCCAATGATCATTTGAAAGATGAACCAAGTTATTGGGAGAAGGTTTTGTGGTCAGATGAGACCAAAATTGAACTTTTTGGCCTCAACTCCACCAGTCATGTGTGGAGGAAGAAAAATGCTGCCTATGACCCCAAGAACACTGTGCCCACCGTCAAGCATGGAGGTGGAAGCATAATGTTTTGGGGGTGTTTCTCTGCCAAGGGTACAGGGCTACTTCACCGCATCACTGGGAAGATGGATGGAGCCATGTACCGCACAATCCTGAGGGACAACCTCCTCCCCTCTGCCAGGGTTCTGAAAATGGGCCGTGGTTGGGTCTTCCAACATGATAACGACCCTAAACATACAGCAAAGGCAACAAAAGGATTGGCTCAAGAAAAATCACATTAAGGTCATGGAGTGGCCCAGCCAGTCGCCAGACCTCAATCCGATCGAAAATCTATGGAGGGAGATGAAGGTCAGAGTTGCCAAGTGACAGCCCACCAACCTTCATGATTTAGAGAGAATCTGCAAAGAGTGGGCCAAAATTCCCCCTGGTGTGTGCGCTAAACTTGTGGTTAACTACAACAAACGTCTCACCGCTGTGCTTGCAAACAAAGGCTTTGCCACTAAGTATTGAGTGTGTTTGGCAAGAGGGATCAAATACTTATTTTCCTCATTGAAAAATACAAATTAAAATATATTCTTTAAAATTATATTCTGGATTTTTTTCTTGATATTCTGTCTCTCCATGTTAGAATATATCTACCATTAAAAGTGCTGAAGGATAGTGTCTATTAGTGGGCAAACAAAGAAAATCAGCAAGGGATCAAATACTTCACTGTATATAACCATGAGACTCCCAATACCCTGTTATAGTTAAATACAGTAGATGGACAGAACAAGCAGACATTGGCCTTCTCCTCTGCCAGTCACTGTTGTGGCTGCACACAGGAATCTGCCTCTGGCCACAGATTTTTTTTTTTGCCACATCACCGAGTGTGTATAATATTAATTATATATATATATATATATATATATATATATATATATATATATATATATATATATATATATATATATATATATAGGGCCCCATACAGTTTTTTGCTATGGGGCCCCATGAATCCTAGCTACGCACCTGCAGGTATGTGTACACTGCAAATCCCATCATCCTCAGTCAATGTCCTTGTGTCTTTACTGGTATGTGTCTACTGCAATACCCATTATCCCTTCAGTGAATGTCTTTTTTGGTATGTCTGTATAACTTGGCATGGCACAGTCTTTACATTCCCTGCTGATAAGCTTCCTCCATTTGCTCTATTCCCACCCATTTTCACACCCGAGCTCTGATTAAGTCTGATTCAACTTCCTTTCAAGAAGTATAAGTTTAGATCCAAGGTTTCATTTTTAGACCCTGGTCTCATTCAGAAATTAGGCCAGAATTGAACAGTAAGGAACTGCTCTAACAAAAACACTTTTGTAAGTTACAACTTTCGTTCAACATTAAATACCTTAACCGCCTTACTGTCCTTGTCTACATTGTGTGCATTCTATCCTACCCATTATCCATCCATACTGTAAATTATCTACACATCAGCTTCTCTCCTTTCCTTCATTATGTATTGCTTTGATTCACTATTCCTCACTATTCCTCACCACCCTATAACTATGCAGCACAGAAATCCTCGCACTCACATGTTTAAACCTCCTGTTCTCTATCATTCTTCTTCTCATAGCTGGCTCTCTCCTAATCCAGGTCCACCTCTCTATAGCCAAGTCTTTTACTATCCGCCAAGAACCCAATCTCACGTACCACTGCTGTCTGCCATCTTCTGTTCCCTCTCTCTCTCCAGTACCCTTCACCTGTGCTTTGCTGAACGCTCGCTCAGTGTGTAGCAAACTCAGAGATTCATGACCTCTTCATTACCAAGTCTTCTGCCTCTCACTGAAACTTTGTTACAACCATCTGACACTACTTTCCCTGCTTCTCTATCCTATGGTGGCCTTCATCTCTCCCCCACACGCCCAGACCTCAGGGTAGGCATGGTGGAGGAGTTGGTGTTCTTCTCTCCCCTCAGTGCACTTCCCAGGTCATTCCCACTGAACCCTTTTATTCCCCTCCTTTGAAGTTAACAGCAGAAGAGATCTAAGGATGTGAACTATTGCCCCCCAACTCACAGACAATTCCTCAACCACTTTGCCATTCCCTCATTTCTTTTCCACATAAGTTCCTACACAGCAATTTCAACATCCCATCAACATTGCATAATCAGAACCTCACGTCCGCCTCCAAGACTTTTCTTGTGCTGCACCAGTTCTCTGGAATTCATTAACCCAAGACCTCAAACTCCTCTCCAACACTTCAACACTCCTGCCTTGGCCTCTCCGCATTCTAAGCTCTCCAACCCACAAGGGTAAGAATACCCTGGATCTGGTGTTATCCAGACTTTTCCTATTTTCTCACCTCACTAACACTCCCATCGAACTCTGACCGCAGCTTTACGTTCTTGGTCACAATCTAATCCTCCCGACATCCCAACCTCACACACATACAGGCACTTGTGTCATCAATACTCAATTCTTAAACACAGCCCAGTAATCACTGCCCCCTATAGCCACCCTCTCCTGTCGCAATCTGGCTGCCAAATACCCCAACACCCTCAAAACCACGCTGACAAACTTGCACCCCCCCCCCCATACCCCAAACAGCCCGACAGACAGCCACAACCCTAGCACACATCTAGAACCAGTTTTCTTCAACAGTAATCTAGATGTGCTTAACATCTGTGGAGGAAATCCAAGACAACAGCTGACCTTTTACATTATAAGATTGTGTTTAGAAGCTACTACTCCGCTCTTCATTCCGCTAAGCAATCCTACTTCACCTCTCATCTCTTCTCTCCCATAACCCAAAACTCCTGATACTCTCAACTCTTCTCAAACCCTCAACTCTTCTCAAACCTAAAGTTCAGACACCAATTACTAACCTCTGCACTGAAGTACAGTAGGCTAGGTCAAGGACAAAATAGATCAGGATATCTCCCAGTCCCCAGGTAGTGCTGATCCTATTCCCTCACATTTCCTCCTCGTGACTGAGGAAGAAGTCTCCAGACTCCTCGCCCCACCACCTGCCCTAGTGACCCTATTCCTTCACACCTTGTCCATTATTTCTCCTGCTCACTACTTACCCAACAAAAATTTTCAATTTCTCCCTTTCCTCTGACATCTTTACGTTGACTTTTAAACACTTACAGAACACTAGTAACTGCCTCCAACATTATGTCCTCTCCATCTAGAACTCCATCTTGCTAAAACTGAGCTGCTTGTATTTATCCCTCTACTAACCAACCCTCACCTGACATTTCCATCTTTGTCCACATCTTTCCAATCGGACAACCCTTTCCTTTTCAGAGCAGGGTTATTTTTCCCCCTTTCTGTGGGTGGTGGTACCAATAGTCCAGGTGGGTCAATTGACACTCAGGACTACTGTGACAAGAGACCAAGGGACCCATCACAACCCGGCAGGTCACAGACCATTTCTTGGGAACACAGACCCGCCACTAAAAGCAGGTACCAACATCACACCTGTGTGCTGGACAAGCACTGGCGTCACAACATTGTAACATCATTGGCCGAGCCTAACACCAAAGGGCGACACCACGGCTAAACTAACATCCCTGCACATATCATATACTAATTGCTTGAAAAGGATTCTAGAGTGAATTGAAACATTGTATCCTGCTAGGAGCATCCAGATCAGGGGTGTCAAACTCAGGCGCTCCAGTTGCCAACTACAAATCCCATCATGTCTGGGTAGCCAAAGCTTTAGCCGTCCATCCAAGTATGATGGGAATCGTAGTTTTGTAACAGCTGGAGAGCCCGAGTTTGACACGTGGGATCCAGATTATGGGAAGGACAACCAATATTCATAGATGAGATGAGTCAAGTCAGAGGTGGAAATAAAAGCAAAACCATTATGAGTCCTTAATGAAAACTGTTGGAGGTTTCAACTCCATGAATCATTTAAAGAAATGATTTCCTTACCTAAGTCTTAAAAATGAAGTTCATATATCAGATATTTTTCATATAACATCTCTCGTTCCTATCACTGCGGCATGTAATAACCCCTTCAGGACCAGGCTAATTTTCGTTTGTGTTTTCGTTTTTTTCCTCCTTGTGCTTTAAAGGCCACAGCACTTGCATTTTTCCACCTAGAGACCCACATGAGCCCTTATTTTTTGCATCACTAATTGTACTTTGCAATGACGGGCTGAATTTTTGCATAAAGTACACTGCGAAACCAGAAAATTCAAAGTGTGGTGAAATTGAAAAAAAAAAAAGCATTTTTTTTTTTATTTGGGGGGGGGGGGGGGAGAGGGTATGTGTTTTTACACCATTCGCCCTGGGGTAAAACTGACTTGTATTGCATGTTCCTCAAGTCGTTATGATTAAAACTATATATAACATGTATAACATATTGTATCTGATGGCTTGTAAAAAATTTAAACCATTGTTAACAAATATATGTTCCTTAAAACCGCTCCATTCCCGGGCTTATAGCGCTTTTATCCTTTGGTCTATGGGGCTGTGTCAGGTGTCATTTTTTGCGCCATGATGTGTTCCTTCCATCGGTACCTTGATTGCGCATATACGACTTTTTGATCGCTTATTAAATTTTTTCTGGATTTGATGCAACCAAAAATGCGCAATTTTGCACTTTGGAATTTTTTTGCGCTGACGCCGTTTACCGTGCGAGATCAGGAATGTGATAAAATAGTTCGGGCAATTACGCACGCGGCGATAGCAAACATGTTTGTTTATTTAATTTACTTTTATTTTTAACCTGGGAAAAGGGGGGTGATTAAGACTTTTATTAGGGGAGGGGGATTTTTATTAACACTTTTTTTTTTTACTTTTACACTTCTACTAGAAGCCCCCCTGGGGGACTTCTAGTATATACACTTTGATCTCTCAGAGATCTCTGCAGCATAGATATGCTGCAAAGATCCATGAGATAGGAACTCGTTTACTTCCGGTTGCTGCAGGAAGGGCTCCCAGAAGAAATCGTGAAGGGATGCACGATTCAGATAGTCAGTGCCCTGGACTTCATGGAGAGGAAAGGGCTGGTGCATCTGGACATCAAACCAGATAACATCCTGGTTATCGATAAGGACTGCAACCTCATCAAAATGACTGATTTTGGACTTTCGTAGGTCAAGGGATCAATTAACCACATTGTATATGGGACCAGGGTTCAATCAAGTTAACATTACTTATGGACTTTTCTCTGGACGTCTGGTCTTTTGGCGTTCTGTACAGTATGCTGAAAGTGAACGCCCCATAACAGTCAGGAGATCCCACTGACCAAGAAATTTGTAATTTGTTTCTGAGAGATGGCCCCACAGTCACCATCAGACCTTCACCCGGAGTACTGAGAATGTTCAGCAGTCTTTTAGCCATGGACTATAATAGGAGAAGTGTACTGAGGTTTTGATGTTTCAGGATGAATACTGGAAAGGGGATTTCTCAGAAACTGGTGGAGCACATGCAGAGAGCGACAATTCAGCGGTGGAATCTGGTCCAGCAAACGTCTACCAAAGAAACGTTTCCAACAAATCAGTCCTTGGACCAGAGTCTTACTATTTGACCTCTGGCAGTTATGGTGAGGAGCATTAAGATCAGGGGTGTCAAACTCAGGCCCTCCAGCTGTTGCAAAACTACAAATCCTATCATGTCTGGGCAGCCAAAGCTTTAGCCGTCCAAGCATGATAGGAAGTAGTTTTCTAACAGCTGGAGAGCCTGAGTTTGACACATGTAATCCAGATTATGGGAAGGACATCAAGGCAGAAGTGGAAATTGGATAAAAGGAAACCATTACGAGTCCTTCATGGAAGCTGTTTGAGGTTTCAAAGCCAAGAATCAAGGAAATCATTTATAGACAAGTCTTAAAAATGAAATTCATATATCAGATATTTTTTATATAACATCTCTCGTTCCTATCACTGTGGCATGTAATAACCTAAAATAAATAGACTTTAGATATGCGTTAAAATCCAGAATTTTTCTTCCACAAGATAGAGATAGCAGGTGGTTGAGTGATCACACAACTCCCTAAGGTATAGTCAGTCCAACATCATAATAACTAGGCAATGTATAATCCCCAGACTGAGATTACTCAGGCTGCTAGTTATAATAAACTTATGATTTCACAATCTAAGAAGGAATCCTGGAATAACCTTGATCTCCTATCCTTCCTGTAGCATTATTATTGTGTTGACTATTTTTCTAAGTATTCAAAATGGTCAGTGCCCTGGACTTCATGGAGAGGAAAGGGCTGGTGCATGTGGACATCAAACCAGAGAACATCCCGGTTATCCATAAGGACTGCCACCTCATCTAAATGACCAATTTTGGACTTTTGTAGGTCAAGGGATCAATTATTAACCCCATTGTACATGGCACCAGGGATCAGGCAAGTTACCATTAGTTATGGGCGTCTGGTCTTTTGGCATTCTGTACAGTTTGTTGAAAGTGAACGCCCCATAACAGTCAGGAGATCCCACTGACCAAGAAATTTGTAATTTGTTTCTGAGAGATGGCCCCACAGTCACCATCAGACCTTCACCTGGCGTACTCAGAATTTTCAGCTGTCTTAGCCATGGACTATATTAGGAGTACTGAGGTTTTGATGTTTCAGGATGAATGCTGGAAAGAGGATTTCTCAGGAACTGATGGAGCACATGCAGCGAGCGACAATTCAGTGGTGGAATCTGGTCCAGTAAACGTCTACTATAGCAGTGATTCAACTACATCAATGCTTGGTGTGGAGTCTTGCTATTTGACCTCTGGCAGTTGCCATGTGAGGAGCATCCAGATCATGGGACGGACATCAACCAATATACATTAATGTTCATGGATGATGAGATATCTGTCTATGTCGGGCGGAGGTGGAAAGAGTCCTTTGTGGTTGTTTTCACCTCCATGAATCAGGTAAGGAAAACATTTATTGAAATAAGTCCTAAAAATGAAATTTTCCATATATCCAATTGGTTTTTAGCATCTCTTGTTCCTTGTATGTGACCTGGGTGCCAAGATGCAGCACTGGCTTGGTCTAGGGTATTTAAATTACAATCCTGGGCAGCAAAGTTAAATCAAAGCCTCCACCATGGTTCTAATGACATTGCAGCATTAGTTCATACCTAATCTCACTATACTGGAAAAAAAATAAAATAAAAGCGCCCGGATGTTCATCTACATCTACTTTGTATAATTTCTTGTTTAGTGATGTGCCCCCATCATTGGTATCCCAGACGGATCGGTATAACTAATCCCTTCTAACAGTAGATGGACCTAAGAATTGTAGAATGGCAAATGTTGTAACATTGACAAGTAATGATTGTAGTCCTCCCCAGACACTGGGAGCCTGTTACTTGTTCTTCCTGTAATGTATTTATAGTCTTTGTGGTGACCAAGGGGTCTGCAAGGTGTTGCTCAACAGAAGAGGAGGAGGACAGAGGTATGTTATAAAAAGGGAGCACTCCAACAAAAAACAAAAATAAAAAAAACTAAAAATATAGTTCCAAAAAGCAAAAAATATACAATGGCATAGAAAAAAAATAAACACAGAATCCCTATACACCATTTAAAAACACTTAAAATATCCACAACCATGAGGGACCCATACAATAAAAGGATCCCCTGGGTCTGCAACATGGTAAACGGTACAACCTACAAACCCTCCTCCTAAAGCATATAAAGTGCAATATATATATTATAAATAAATAAAACACTTTATATGCTTTAGGAGGGTGGTTTGTGGGTTGTACCGTTTACCATGTTGCAGACCCAGGGGATCCTTTTATTGTATGGGTCCCTCATGGTTGTGGATACGCGCATGCACAGAGCACCAAGACTAGGGGAAATCAGAATAAGTTGGGAGACCTGCACATCACATACCCCTGATCATGAATCATTCAAGTCGGAAAGCATGCGCTGTTGTAAAATATACTAACATCACTAGTCCCCAACTAACAATATAACCATGTCAATCTAAAGCATAAGATAGTTTAAAGTTATAGTTGGTAATAGTTGGTAGTAAGAGGGTAGATCATATAGAATAAGGTATGAACCACTCAGCCATCTTGTCTCAGGGAGTAAGTTCTGAGAATAACTTGTTTACTGCATTGCTGTAACATATGATAGCAGTCATATAGATTATTTATATATATATATATATATATATATATATATATATATATATATATATATATATATATATATATATATACACACACACACACATTTGTAGGATGAAGCAGAAGTATATTCTGGGATGTCACGTAGCTCCTTAGAAGTCACCATATAAGTTGAGGCTCAGAGACGGGAGGTGGGAGTTTCAGCTATATAAGGAGGGAGTATAGGAGAAGATGGAGGGAGGCCATGAGACTGCTACACATCTGCACACCAGGGTTATGACATCTCTCCCAGGAACATCAAACACCGGACACATGAACTCAAGGACATTCTCCAACTCCAGATAATGGACACTGCTTGAATCAACAACCTTTGTAAGAAAACCTTTATCTTTGTCTATACCCATAACTTTTGTATGCTCATTATTTTTGTATACTCCTTTTGTGCATTAAATCATTGCTCCTATATTTTGAGCAAGAGCATATGGACTACGCTTGTCACATTCTTTACAACTGCTGCTTCACTCTGCTGTGTAAGATACGTGAGGGGCCCAAATTGGCGAACAGCCAGACTGTTTCTCACTGGAGCTCTTCTCTCCCTCGCTGAGGGGGATGGGATTGACACTTTGTTTTTCTTCTCTTCTCGAAGCTCGCAATCAAAGCCTGGAAGCAAGTACTTCTCACTTCTGGACAACAGTGCAGGACTGCACCACACATCCCAGAAAGCCTCTGGAGCATCGGTGAGGGACAGCCAGTCCATAACAGAGGGAACAACATGGCAAACAAGCAGTTGTAAGTAAGTATGGATTTTATTGAACATTTTGCCAGCAAATCAGATATAGAATATGTCTGTAGTGATAGTACTATGACTAATGCACAGTTGTGGGATAGTTTGTACAGACAATGTGAAAGGGAAGATTTTAAACTAGATAAGAAATTGCGTATTAATAAGTTGCAGAAGCTCAGAAATGTCTTACAAATGGTAAAAATTTACAATGCTTTACTAATTGAAGATTCACAACCTAGGCAGAGTGTTTGTGTTAATAAAAATGCATGAATAATTCTAATGTGTCCGACGATAAAGATTTTATTCAATGCTCAAATTGTTTTATATTGGCTGAACAATTGGAAGCTATGGAAGATGAGATTGAAAATAAATCAAAATGATCTCAGCTGCGTTGTGAAAATAAGAGAATCTCCGCTATTAGGAGAACTAGAAGAGCCACCATCGCTACCCCAAATGTAACAAGCACTAGTGAAGATGCGTTCTTTGAGGGTAGTGATGACGTAGATATACAGCGTAGAAATTTGTTGCACTCCGTTGCATTTACAGATAATTGAACAATTGAGGAAAATTGTCAAAGACATGCCCTGTTATAATAAGCTGGATGCCTTTCACAATATGGATGTGTTTGAATCAAATACAGATAGGTTCCAATTGTCAAATGAGCAAAAGAATAAAATCTTCAGAATATGGTTACCATCACATATGGCGAGAAGGTTAGAAGAAACACCCAGAGGAAACATTCGGGGTACAGGTACACAGCACTGAGGTAGATCGCTTAAGACAGCTAGTATGGTTGACTACTGGGGATCCCACACCCTCAGTAGAATGGATGGATATCTTGAAAGTAACTATTCAAGATTATCCATTTGCCTTTCTCTTGAAATTCAAAAAAGCTTATCGAATGGTCATGAGAATAGAAGAGGGGGAGGAGCCAGATTCTATGATTTGCCTTTGTGAGGAAATTTAAGTATCTGGATCCTGTATCAAGCCAAATCGCTATGGAAAAAACATACTTTGCATGAGGCAGCCCTCGAGGCAAAGAATGAAGCCGTCTAATGCAAAAGTCAAAATAACAGTTGTGCATGAAAAAGACCAGGTAAAGCGAACAGTCTGAAGGGAGAGTCACTAGTGCAGCACAAAAAGACCTTCCGTCGGAAAGTTTGATACATCTAAAAAGGGTAATCAGTCTAACGCATCTTGTTATTTCTGTGGGGGGAAGAGGTCACCTTAAGTGGCAGTGCCGCAAATTTCTGAAAAGTCAGAATTTAGGGAAAGAAAATGGTCTGGTGCCTACACCTCCAGTCATTGTAGAAAAACCACAAAACACATCTCCCTATGCATCCCTAATCAGGTACATGAGTTAGCGATGGGAAAAGCAATCACATTCCTCGTTGACACAGGGGCTCAAATAAGTGTGACTAATCATGACCTAACAATACCACCTAACTCTACTGTATGTTTATAGTAGGTTTTTCTGGAAAAGGGGGAACTAATGCTATGTTGGTGTCTGGTGTACAATTTGACATACCTGGATTTTTGAGTACTGAAATTGATATTTGGCATTGTCCTGGTGCAGAGAACATTATAGGGGCTGACACTATGAAGGAGAGAGGTTGGGTCATAGACCTAGGAAATCAGGTGATTTGGCAAGATGCCAGCAACAGAAAACCCAGTTGTAGTTGATCCAAGTGACTATAGTTCTATAGCAGGTACCAATGTGGTAGAGACAGTGTCTGCTGATCATGTGTGGCCAGATGTTAATTGGTGCAGAGGTTTCCTTCATTGTGGGCTCAGTTCAGAAACGAGGTGGGGACACTGAAGGATGTTGAAGTAAAGATAGAGGGTGTTGATCCCAAGCCTCAGAAACAGTATAGATTACCTCCAGGTGCAGTGGAACCTTTGTCTAAAATAGTCAAGGAATTGCTTCAGCAGGGTGTGGTCCGAGAAGCAAATTCTGTTACTAATCATCCGATTTGGGCAGTTCAAAAACCGGATGTTTGTACAGAATGTTGCTGGACTTGAGACGATTCAATGCAGTCACTCCTAATGTAGCGCCCATTGTAGCGAAACGCCTGACATGTCCCGCCTAAATGCTAATGCACAATTTTTCTCTGTGATAGATGTTGCAAACGGATTTTTCTCCATTCCTATAGAAAAATCGAGCCAGTACAAACTAAGTTTCAGTTTTTTGGATTAACAATACGTTTTTTGCAAGTTACCGCAAGGAGCACATTTGTCACCTAGTGTGTTTCATCAGGCCTTGGCTAAGGTGTTGTCAAAGTTTTTCAGACCAGATTGTATTTTGCAATACGTGGATGACATACTGTTGGCAACTGAGACTAGAGAGTTACACCTTACTCTACTGGAGGAATTGTTTGAGCTGTTTGAATCGGGTTTAAAATTGAATCCAAACAAGGTCAAATTGTTGTAGCAGGAAGTTCAGTATTTGGGTGTGCCCATTAGTCCTGGCCAAAGGAGTCCTTTACAGGAAAGAATAGCCACTGTTGCTTCATTACCTGTTCCAACCACTTACAAATCTCTGAGACAGTTCCTGGGATTGGTCAAATTTTCCAGAGAGTTCATTGAGGGCTTTGCTGAGAAGGCCAGACCCTTATATGAAGTCCTGAAAAATACTCATGACAGTTCATTTGGGCCGTGGGGAGACGAACAGCAGAAGGCGTTTGAACAATTGAAGCTTGATTTGCAAAGGGCACCCGCTCTGGCGACAGTGTATCCATCCAAGCCATTTGCCTTGCAGGTTCATACCTCAGAGACAGCAGTCTCAGCAGTTCTACTGCAACTACAGGGGAAGGAATGGAGAATTATTGGATATTTTTCCAAAATCCTTTCACCTATAGAAAGAGGTTTTGAAATATGTGCAAGACATTTGGTTGGGGTTCACTTTGCAATCAAGGCCACAGAACATATTGTGGGTTTTGGTCAAATAATCTTGCTAACTCCCCATTCCACATTGAAAATGCTTCTTGAGAAAAATGTCCCAGGTGACCCACCAGAGATTTGCATATTGGTTGTGGACTATCGTCAAAACAGATTGTGGTGGATCATAATGCAAAATATGTACTTCCACAATTAATGCAGTATGAAGGAACATCTCACGGGTGCATTGACTCTTTTCAGGGGGGAGTATCCATCTCTTTTCAGAAAGGAAGCAAGTGATAAGGATGAGCCAGTGTTTGTGGATGGCCCCAGATTCTGTATAAAAAGGTCAATACTTTACCGGATATGCCATTTGGTTTCCTAAGAGAAATCAAGAAATTCAATATAGATTGCCAGGACATTACTCAGCACAGAGGGACGAAATTGAGGCTGTGAAGAATGTGCTTGAGATTGAAGGAGAAGAAAATCAGGGTCCGTTGGTTATCTATAGTGACAGTTCTTATGTTGTAAGATCATTGACAGACTACTTACCTGTGTGGAAAAAACGAGGTTTTGTTGATTCATCTAATAAAGTGTTAGTACACAGTGACACTTTACAAACCATTTTTGAGTTTGCTTCTAACCATCCTAATCGTTATGCCATAGTCAAGGTGCCAGGGCATAGCAAAGGAAAAAAAGTGAGTTAGCGGTGGGAAATGAGAAGGCAAAAGAAGCAGCTTTAACGGGAAAAAAAAAATGGAAGAAACAGAACCCAAGGAATTGTTGCCAGAAAAAAAAAAGTAATGTGCCATCATTTATTGATGAACAAATGAAGGATCCGTTCATTGTTAAGTGGAAAAATGATTTGGTGGATCCATTTGTTTGTGAAAATGATGTGCTATGCTACAAAATGCAGGATGAGTTCTTACCTGTAGTTCCCAAACATTTACAATCGGAATTCACCCTTTTTAATCATGTTAGCTTAGGTCATGTAGGCAAAAGCAAAGATTGCTAGAAATCCTCAAAGGAAAGTTTTATTGGGACAAAATGGGGGATACTGTACAAGATGTTCAGTCATGTCTCATTTGTGCTCAAGTAAACCCTAGGCCTAAAGGACAAAAGCCTCCATACTGTGTGCCACCTGCAGATGGTCCATGGAATATTTTACAGATAGATTACATTGGACCTTTGCCTTCAGGTAAACACGGTATAAGGTATGCCTTAGTCGTGGTAGATGTGTTTTCTAAATGGGTAGAGATCTTACCTGTCAGACGAGATGATGCGCTTTCTACAGCACGTGCATTAGTAAATAATGTCTTTTGCACATGGGGGATCCCTAAGCTGTTATCTGACATAGGTAGCCACTTTACAGGTAAAGTGATGCAAGCAGTGTGTTCAATTTTGGGAATACAGCAACAATTTCATGTTCCATATCATCCACAGTCAGCAGGAATAGTAGAACTTATGAATAGGACAATCAAATCTAGTATAGCAAAGATGTTGCTAGACAAAGGAAATACATGGGTAGATGTGATACCTATGGTACCTATGAGCGTCCGAGGAACCAGTTCCTCTAGTACTCAATTTACACCTTTTGAGTTAATGACAGAAGGAAAATGCCTTCAACTTTTCCTCATGAACCATTTTTGGTGACTCCACAGAAGGATGCAATCGCCAGAACAAAATGGCTGCAGATGCTCCAAGACAACTTGAAAACAGTCCTCTCACATGCAGCTTCTAAAATGCAGCGTATGGTACCCCCACACTCTTCAAAGTTTGTAAAAGATGCAAAGGTTATGGTAAAAACCTTTAGGAAGAGTGTACCCTGGGAAAGTAATTGGGAAGGACCTTTTCAAATCATTGATACATTGGGTCAGGTTATGATTTTGGTACAAACACCACCAAACATGACCGACTAAGAATGCACGCAAGCAACAGAAAGTGTGGGTGCACGTTGACCAGAGTAAACTGTATAATTCAAAACAACATCTTTTGTTTTTCTTTCAGGATAGGAGGTTATCCTAACCATGGAGAAGGATTCCTGGAAGAAAAAGTCTATAACCTCCAAGATGGATGCAGAACATCTTGCATGCAGCTTTATTAATCATTATGTATACTCTGAGTGGAGTGTGCGCGGAAGAATCATAAGGTGCGACCGAGGTTCAAGCGCCTCAGGAAAATTGAGGTGTTCAAGAAAACCTACCTGGTAAAACTCAGGATGTGTCACAGGTTTTAAAAACTGTACCAGAGTCTGAAGAAAGCATTGATGACGTATGGATTCGATGACCTTCAAGAAGAAATGTTGGGGACACTTCCAGAGACATTGGTGGGAAAATTTGCGTTGGGTATGGAGTTCGATGCTGTGTAGAGATATATTTTGCACATAACACTACCATTGACATCGATATGAAAGCAGGACCTAAGAAACACATTTACACAATTGCAAGGAACTTATGTACACAATAGACAACTTGGGAAATGGGAATGCATGCCTAATGAGATGTCATTCTGGTACATAGAGATCCAAGGACATGAGCCAGCCTCATGGACTAGGGATGTTACTAATTTTAAACTAAGCACCAAACGAAGTGGGAAAAACAAGGGTGACATCACTTATCGATCTCAACTGTTTGCTACTTTTCTAAATCCAAAAGAGAACAACAAGGACACTTATGAGGATTGGTCAGAAGGTTGGGTTTTTCAAATAGCAAGGGCAAATGTAAATGTACAAGTAAACGTGCAATTAACAGTAACAAATAATATTGCCCCAGAGATAAGAGTTATCAGTCAAAATATTACTATACAAGAAGGTATAGATCCCTTGCAACTTCAGTTGGTACCAGATTACCTTTACCAATTGATGCTGTTATCAAATGGTCTAGGGAAGGTAAAATCCTAGGCAGTTACACCAATGGATTTCCAGGTCTTCTTCATAAAAGGAGAGTACGGAGATGTAAGATGGGCTGGAAATCTGTTCGAATTTTATATTGCTAGTCCTCTTAGAAGGGACTTAGGACAATATGAATGTTGTGTCACCACGGGAAAATCCTATAAAACTTCTAAAAAGTACCTTTGTTAGGGTTTGGGCTCCTGAGGATAATGCATCCACTAATGTAATGTTTAAGCCGTCTGATCCCTTCCAGGTTAATCATTTCCAGACAAAACCTTTATCGAGAAATTGGAGTCTTTGTAACATTAGTATGGACCTTCAACATTACTAAATTGGATGATCTCTAGCAGATTCCCTCTCTCTAACTCAGAGGAAGGACTTTCAAAATGGTTTGGACAAAACTCTCCTAAAACATTTAAGAGTTAAAAAAAAAAAAAAAAAAAAAAAAAAAGTGTTGGAGGTTTTTGGGAAATTTAAATAATTTAAATTTAAATAATACGATGGACATTAACACCTTGCAGGCAGCTTTAAAGACAATTGGTTATCTGGGAAAGAGCGGAGAGCAGGTGCAGAAAGATGTAAACCAGTTGTTGGAACACATGGTCATGAGTATTGCTACCGTGTTGGGTTCATCAGTATCACATTTACAAGATGCAACATTAGGGTTAATAGAAAGTCAAGAGGAAACTAAAGTGTCAAGAGCTTGTTTAGAGATTCACATAGAATATTCCACCAATCTTAAAATGATAGCTCAAGCTATGCAAAGTGGAATAATCCCCCTGGGAGTGTTTAAGAGTTTGCCGGAACAATATGGGTTTGGTCTGGGTCATTTAGATTTATGGATTAATAAATGGGGCGGGTGTGATCAGAACGTTTGTGTGGGAACATCTGATTCCTGTGGCAGATTTAGATCAGGTTTTAGTTCCTGTGGTTTCGTTAGGTATACCTGTGAGTGCAAAACAAGTTATTATGAATTACAGTATATTGACTTTGCTTTTGATGGAAATAAGTTGGAACAGTTTGGTCTCTCTGCTTGTTTCCATTTTGAGTCAAAAGGTAATGCGTCTACCAGGTCAGGACAAGGTTATTTATCATGGTTTTCATAATCATACGGCATGCAAGTCAAGAGTAGAGACTGTAGATTCAGGGAAAGATCTCATGACACAGGTAAAGGTGGATAAAATTTGTTTTTAGGTAATGGAAGAGCAAATGTTGGTAAGAGCAGTATATTCTAACTGTGCTCATGTGAAGAATTTGTCTCGAGGTCTTTATTGTATAGAAGGAGATAGCAAACACCTAGAGATAAATAAGGATAGATATAATGTATCAAGTATAACTGAATATCTGAGACCTCTTCCAGTACAGTTTAATTTAACCCAGATTGATCACTTTCCTTGGGAAGAGTGGACCAATGAGATAAAGGACAAAGGGTTATTAAACTTGTTAAACTGAAAAACTGCGGAAATAGTTTTCCAATGTCAGCAGGGACAGTTGAAACCAAATTCAACATGATTGGGATGAAATGGCCAGGTCTCGATGGTGGAAAAATCTTAAAAAATCTGTGACATCTGGTCAGAATCGTCAACACAAAAAGCTGTATTTAATATCATAACGCATCCTATTGTAATTATTGCTATTGTTTTCCTTTGTGTGCTATATCAGGTATTTGTGATGTGGAAAGTTAAGTGTACAAACAGATCAAGGTAGAGGTAGACAAAGGGGATAATTTCCTACGAGATTATAAAGAGACTGCAGTATTCTAATTCTAATCTAAATCCAAACAAAAAACCTATCGATGCAGAGGATTCTGACATGGTTATGGAGAATAAGGGATATGCTTGAGGATGACTGATACGAATGTGATACGAAAGAATAAATGAGTTTGATAGAATGGTTATGATCTGAGTATATTTCTCAATCATAATCAGGGGGACTTGTAAAATATACTAACATCATTAGTCCCTAACTAACATAATATAACCATGTCAATCTAAAGCATAAGATATAGTTTATAGTTGGTAGTAAGAGGGTAGATCATATAGAAGGTATGAACCACTCAGCCATCTTGTCTCAGGGAGTACGTTCTGAGAATAACTTGTTTACTGCATTGCTGTAACATATGATAGCATCAGTCATATAGATATATATACACATTTGTAGGATGAAGCAGAAGTATATTCTGGGATGTCCCGTAGCTCCTTAGAAGTCACCATATAAGTTGAGGCTCAGAGACAGGAGGTGGGAGTTTCAGCTATATAAGAAGGGAGTATAGGAGAAGATGGAGGGAGGCCATTAGACTGCTACACATCTGCACACCATGGTTATGACATCTCTCCCAGGAACATCAAACACCGGACACATGAACTCAAGGACATTCTCCAACTCCAGATAATGGACTCTGCTTGAATCAACAACCTTTGTAAGAAAACCTGTTATCTTTGTCTATACCCATAACTTTTGTATGCTCATTATTTTTGTATACTCCTTTTGTGCATTAAATCATTGCTCCTATATTTTGAGCAAGAGCATATGGACTACGCTTGTCACATTCTTTACAACTGCTGCTTCACTCTGCTGTGTAAGATACGTGAGGGGCCCAAATTCTAACAGCTGTCAGTCACATAAATCCACCATGTGCCATGCGCTGAAAAAAACCGCCTACTTTCAAACTGAACACCAATAGCCACAAAACCTGCAGACTCAGAAAGAGGCTGTCCCCACGAACTGACGATTATATGACTTTATCCTATCATAGCGAGCACACACAATAGCGCCAAAATTGAATTGTAATGATTGGGCATCAGACCAAGTTGACCTCCGGATCGGGGCCATAAAACCCAGGCTAATGTCGTCCCTGCTTAGCCTCTACTTTGATAAAGTCGGCAGCATGCCGACGAAACATGTCAGTTTGGCTAGGCTTTTTAAGTTTTGTATCTTGCCGTATGTAGTGTTACTTTGACTTGCTGTGTTGACTCTAGACACATGGGGATAAAAGAGCGTATACCAAAAATCGCTCAGTAGCTTGCAGGAATAGATAGGGCTTTAATAGCCACCTCCGGTCAACATTAGCATATTGTGTCAAGTAATCCTAACTTTAGCCACTAAGGAGAATTTTCATGGGGGGGGGGGGGGGGGGGGGGGGAAGAGTTTTTTCTACTGATCTCTTACCACATTGTAAATTTGAGAAAAATTAGTGATTCTCCATGGGCTAGCACCGGCTGGTGCTAGCAGCGACCCGGCAGTTACACTTCCATTGGTTACCTTTGATGTGCAGCTAGCACGGTAACAATTGCAAGTAGTCGGCTGCAACAGAAACTAACGGCATAGCCATTTGTTGCAGATTTGTTGCAGATTATAGTTTGTTTTAAAAAAATTTTAACCAGTTCTAATAAAAGTTACTTTTTAGACCAATGGGAAATAAGGTAAAACATTCTAGGTAAAACATTCTAGGTTCTAGAGATTGATTAAATTGATAACTATACCTCCCAGTTTGGTGAGGGTCAGACTCTGCACGTTAATATTGCCTCCTTTTCACAATGTAGTGTTGCAAGACTCAACCTCAAAAAGAGTTGAGGGGGTAACAGCAGCTCAGTGGTTAGCACTGGATAACTTAAATAAAAGGTTTTCTTAAAACTGCTCTAAATGTTTGAGAAGCTAGTGTATACCTATGAGGACACCATTTGGAAAGCCGGACCACAGTCAAACACTTGCAGCCAACAAAAAAGGTAGAGGAAGCATTTCTAACCTTCACTGCCATTGTGTGGAAGAGGTGAAGTGCATATACAAGTGCATAGAATCTCAGAAGAAAGTGACCTGAAAGAAGCAAGGAAATTTGCATGTTAGTATTACTTGATCAGAGATTCTTGATTCTGTTATGACTGACAAATTCTTAGGTTGTATAGTGAAATCAAGCAATTTTAAAAGTCGGGCTGCATCTACAGATGCAACGTTAGTGATTTGGCTATAAAGTCACGAGTTATTGCAAACGTGCAACAAATCACAGATGTGTCTGGACCTAGTGTGCAAGACCTGGTACCAGAGGCCAAGGAACAAGCTTGGGGGGGGGGGGGGGGGGAGAAAAATTGCATGTGTAAGAAACGGACCTTAGGATTTATTATTATATATATTATAGTCGGCCATCTTGGGTATATTTTATAAAAGGTATCTATTTATTGGAATCAAGATTGAGGACTACAGACGTAGCCAGGGTTAACCTGATCTCTGACACAACAATTGTATAGATTGCCAGCTGCTGCGGGCTTTGGGACCATATCAAGTCCCGGCTTGTGTAGGGCGCAGGTGTCCAAGATACCACAGAATGAAGTGGCTATTTCATGGAAAGGATATTTATTTAAAAACTACGCGTTTCGGCCGCCAAATATAAGGTGGCCTTTCTCAAGTGAGAAAGGCCACCTTATATTTGGCGGCCGAAACACGTAGTTTTTAAATATCCTTTCCATGAAATAGCCACTTCATTCTGTGGTATCTTGGACACCTGCGCCCTACACAAGCCGGGACTTGATATGGTCCCAAAGCCCGCAGCAGCTGGCAATCTATATGTTTTACTGTACGACTTCCTTGGACGTACCCCGGCAGGAGCTGCGGTGTCCTACCTTCCATGCCTGCTATAGAGTTGTGCCTATAATCCAGCACAACTCTTAGGTGAGTGCAACACCCCCTTTGTGTTTGACACTTTCTACCATCATTTATTGCACCAGGAGGCGCCCCCGTTTCTCCTTTTCTTTTCTTCCTACAACAATTGTATAAGAGCTTTGTTTAGTTTAAATGCATCATTGTGATCAGGTTAACACAGGCTACATCTGTAAATATGTATGTGTATCGTTTCATATCTGGAGTACATGCAGGCTAAATATCCATTGTCTGCCCAGATTCTCACAATCAGATGGTCACTTGGTGTCCCAGATAGAGCGTTTACAGATGCAAGATAACACTGATACCCACTGATACCAATTAGCCAATTGTCTCTGCCATGATCAAAGGCTTTTAGGACAAAAAGGTGGAGACAGGAAGTCTGCGAGAATAGGGACAAACAATGGAGTCGGCAACATAAAACAAAGCTCAGTAGGGAGGGAGAGGAAGGAGGACAGCAAGGAAGGACAGGAGGTGGAGACCAGACCTGAAGGAGATTGAGACCTCTGTGGTTGAGAGCCCATGATGTGGTAACTATGGTTATGTTTCATATTGTTGGACATTTAATGTTAGTTTTGGTCTAGTGTAATGTTTGTTTACATTATATTGTATTTTTTGTAATTATCTTTCTGCTCTTTTACATGTGTGTACAACTCTTATAACAAATATAAAATCAGTATTACACTCTGACAATGTGATTTACTTACACTCGCTCTTGTATTTCATTTACTGGCCCAACCTTTAATCTAGACCCAGTAAGAGGGTGGTGTGTATATACGTATTATCTATACTCTAGATATATATTTATTTATGCATAATATTTCTTACACATTGGGTTGTTCAAACTATGGTTGCCTACACACCTCAAACATCTTCTGAAATTAGCAACTGGCCATTGGGACGTTACTCAGGATGTACTGACAAAGTTCAAACCCACCATATATGATGAGCCTTTGTCTCTGTGGCAGGCTTGAAGCTATGTACAGGAAAGTTACAAAAGATAAAGGTCTAGCAGCTCCACAGGGCATGGTTCACATGTTTGTGGAACGATTACCGTATCTTGAAACTGCAATCTTAAGTGCAGCTAAAGAACCATCGCTCACTGCATCGCTCGCTACAGTTTCATAGTACCAACTCATGGACTCAATGAGCTACTGAAAGGGTTGGGACCGTAAAGAGGGAAATGTACTAAAATATATATATTTATTGTATTTACACACTGAAAGTGCACTCTCCTTCTCACCTTCCAACGAGTTCCTCACCTATACCTATTGCCCAAAATCCACAAGGGCTTACAAGATACTCCTGGCTGCCCCATTGTGTTGGGCAGAGGTTCATTACGCAGCCAGGTTGCCATATTCCTTGACAAAATATTACAGCCCAAGGTATTCTCTATAAAGACCTATGAGAGACACTTTTACACACACAAGATTGGTATCTGGAGGGACATTGACCATTCTCACATTTATGGACATCAGTCTCCAATAGCTCCTATGTCCAATGTCCCTGAAAAAGGAGTCTCATCTATCCCTGGAGGGGGAAGATGGTTAGCACTGAGGAGATAGAATGTAGAAGGTTGCATGACCGAGCTGCTAAATTAAATTTGAAATAAAAAAAAAAATTAAATGTAAAAAAGTTGGTTACCCTCTCCCATGTCCAAATGCTTAGAGGCGTCCCCCAGAGATAAGGAGATGGCTATGGAATGGTAATTATATCACATTCCTTCCATACGGGAGCTCAGTGTAACTAATTAGCACATGTTTAACTCCTAATGCTCCAGTCTGTACAGTATTAGGTTTCAGTGGGAAGGGAAGTAACAATACTACTTTAGTTACAGGAGTTTTGTTTGAGATTCCAGGTTATTTGAGCCTAGAGATTGATGTTTGGTATTGTCAGGGATACCACCTCCTTCTCTGAGTGGCTGAGCGGACCTGAGAAGTCACGTCTGGGGCCCGCGTCAGTAACCCGGAAGCGGCCGGGAACCGGAGCGCTACAATGTGGGACCCGCCACTGGAACTGGGGAGGTGAGTGGATGTCTTTTCCCTCGGCCACCTAGTCCCAGCGCAAAAGTGCCCCCACGCTGGAGTACCCCTTTAAAATGGTTTTAGGCCTTAATGAGAACTGTGGTCTTTTGGTAGTTTATAGTTGGAGCTATAAAATTTAGTATTTATGGTTGGGGAAGGCACCACTATACATATGTCAAAATGGCAATCTGCACACAGCAACCAGGTGATAATAGATAAATGATAACATAGACAGTATGCATTCATGTTTGGTATCAAATGGCTGCTCGGGATATGCCTGGATGATTGATGGTTATGTCATTTATAGAAGGTCCCTATCCTTTAGATTAGCGTGGGATTGATACACCACAGAGTACATTCATAAAGAGGAGTGCCCCTCATTACCATGTGACTGGCCTCCTCAGTGACATCACCCAAAAGAATTCTGGAGGGAACATTTGTGCTTAAAATCCATGCACAAACTAGGATTAATGTCAGTCTTTGGGGGATCCACATAACGCTTGGAGGGGCTGCCCATATTTCTCTGCTGTACCCCACAGCCAGGATACTACTTGTTCGGCAGTAAGATATTATTCTGTTTGCATGTATTTTCGGTTATCTTTTTTGTTTCATCTGACAATTACCTTTTTTGTATTGCATTGCACATAGTGTATTACCCTTAAAAATTTAAGGTTCTGAAAATGGGCTGTGGTTGGGTCTTCCAACATGATAACGACCCTAAACATACAGAAAAGGCAACAAAGGATTGGCTCAAGAAAAAAAAAAAAAAAAAAAATCACGTTAAGGTCATGGAGTGGCCCAGCCAGTCACCAGACCTCAATCCGATCGAAAATCTATAGAGGGAGCTGAAGGTCAGAGTTGCCAAGCGACAGCCCACCAACCTTCATGATTTAGAGAGAATCTGCAAAGAGTGGGCCAAAATTCCCCCTGGTGTGTGCTAAACTTGTGGTTAACTACAACAAACGTCTCACCGCTGTGCTTGCAAACAAAGGCTTTGCCACTAAGTATTGAGTGTTTGGATCAAATACTTATTTTCCTCATTGAAATACAAATTAAAATATATTCTTTAAAATTATATTCTGGATTTTCTTGATATTCTGTCTCTCCATGTTAGAATATATCTACCATTAAAAGTGCTGAAGGATAGTGTCTATTAGTGGGCAAACAAAGAAAATAAGCAAGGGATCAAATACTTCTTGGACTCACTGTACATAATCAGGAACTTGGGAAAGCACTCCCAACAGGAAACTTATATTGGGGTTTAAGAATTTAAGGTTTAGAACCTCTGCAATTTTCAGGGGATAATAATCGCATGTTGTCATCAGGTAAGGAGGCAAGGGAGGAAATTCGGTACAAAACCACAAATTTTATATCCCCTGGCTCCAAAAGATCTTATATCAAAAGGTGAAGATTGGACGAAGATGTGGAGTTACCAATGGCCAAAAGAAATTCGCTTGTGACAGTTAACCTTAAAAGTTATAGCAACTAACCAGATATCACCTGAAGACAGAGCAAGTCCAGTTAACGTAAGAGTTAAAGAACACACAGGACTGATTAAATTATAATGTGGGACCAGGATACCGTTACCTAGTAAAACATTAATATGGTCAAGAGGGAGAATTCCCTTAGGTAGGTTTATCAGACTTACTGGTGTAATTCATAATGGTCAGAATGGAAGTGTTAGTTGGGATGGACAGTATCTTATGTTTAATCAGGAACATCTTTCTTAAAAAGATTCCGGTCTATGTTAATGTTGTGCTATATAGGGATAGAGATAGAATATGAATGAATATATATACATATATATGCATTGTGATACAGTTAATGTATGGTCTCCTAGGGATAAAAAGTGTGCTGAAACAGTCAAACCACTCAAACCAGACCTTTAAGGAAAGGATAGTTAGCCACCATTGTTTAGTATCACTGATTGGAAATGATCTTCCACTTATCCCCAGTGTAAACCATATCTTAACATAAAAGAATGGTTAGGGACACCATGCATCCAAATCCACCAAAAAGAGGCAAGGAGCAGTAGGAGGAATGGGTTCCATAGGAAGTTTAGTCAATAAAACGATTAATACCCTGAAACAGGTGCAAGTTCCATCGGATATATTAGTAGTAAGGGAGTAGCGGTGCAAAAAGGATTGCATCAGCTCGTTGTAAATATGATACATTATAGATCCACCAACGTATTGGGATCTTCAGTGTCTCACCTTTAGGAGTTACACCTTGGATTAATAGGAAACAACTCACGTCTCCCAGGCATGTCTAGAAATCTCAAGCTTTGCAAGGTGGCATTGCCTTAAGGTTTATAAAAAAAATAAAAATAAAATAAATAAAACACACACTACCTGAAAGTTTTTGCTTCAGCTTAAAACACATGGATTTATGAGTAAGTGGGGCGGTTGTGATGGGAGAGGTTTGCGTTGACACTCCCTTAACTGGGAACAAAACAGTCGCTACTACCTGTAACAGTATTAGGCGTTCCAGTTAGTTATTTTATCACTTACAATATACACATTTTGTAGTTGAGGGGGAAATCTGGAACAATTAGACTTCTCATATAAGTCAAAGTCAAAGATAATTTGGGTCAAGACAAGGTTATACATCATTCTTACTATCACAATCAGACATGTCAGGCAAGAATTGAGATGTGACATCAATCTTGTTACTCAGGGTGGAATTAAGGAAAGAGCGTTTTCAAGTGATGTTAGATGAGGAAGTGGTAACAGCATTTATCAGCACTTTTATACATAGGAGAAACTTTATCTAGAGGTTTATATCGGATTGAAGAAAATGTGAAGGCCATAAAAATACACGGGAGTAAGGTCAGTAACATTTCTCACTACAGAACATCTCAGGACATTACCAATACAACTACATTTTACTTAAGTAAAATGAGTTCCCATGGCAACAATGGACCAAGAGTTATTGGAAATTTTAAACAATTATAGAAGGCAGATATTACTTTCCAACACCAACAAGGTCAATTGGAACAAAAGGTCTGATTTTGTTGAAATTCCTAATCGGCACTACAGGTATGATTATGGACCAAGACGTAACATCCCATTGTGAATGATGTCTACTGGGGTGCTCACCATATGCAAAAGTACTGGCAACACTGTATTCAGAAGATATAGTGGCACTCACCAGTGTAGATAATTCTGCGGGTATCTTTATTTCAGTGACGCATGGATATGGTCAAAAAGCACATTCTGCTGCAGGAAACATTATCTAACCCTATTATTTCTACACTTTTATTAAGTATTGTATATCAAATATTCTTTACTAATAGAATGAAAAAAACTGTTAAAAGGGTATATTCACACAGGCGGGCTCGCAGCGAGATTGTCGCTGCGAGCCCGGCAGGTCCTGGCAGTTCCCATGAACTACATACTTGCTGCGGTCTAAACGACCGCAGCGAGTATGTAATTATACCGCGCTTAACCCCTTCTACTCCTGCCGGCTCCCCCGCTGTAAGCAGCATACATTACCTGTCCTTGCTGCACGGGTCCGGCGTCCTGCTCTCCCGCCCGGCCAATCAGTGGCTGCGGCTGGGCAACACACTAATTGGCCGGACAGGAGAGCAGGACGCCGGACCTGTGCAGCAAGGACAGGTAATGTATGCTGCTTACAGCGGGGGAGCCGGCAGGAGTAGAAGGGGTTAAGCGCGGTATAATTACATACTCGCTGCGGTCGTTTAGACCGCAGCAAGTATGTAGTGTATGGGAACTGACAGGACCTGCCGGGCTCGCAGCAAGAATCTCGCTGCGAGCCCGCCCATGTGAATATACCCAAACAAGGTAAAATTAGAAGTCAAAGGAGACAAATGGTTAAGAGAACTCAAGATCCAAGTTTTTAACAGAATGTTAACAAAGTAATGAATGTGATATGAATGGAGGAATGAGAGTTTGGAGATAATTTCTAAGCATAAAATTTTCATGCAAACTATAGAAAAAACACATTTAATTCCATTTATATCTAGCCTCAGTAATGACTGAAGGGGTCATATTGTCATTGCCAATAGTGGAAATATTATCTCACAGTAAATAGTGGTTTTCTGCATCATGTCTTCCATCATCTTACATTGAATATAGGCCATGTGGGCAATGTAGGGAGCATTACCAGATGTTACTGCATGTCCAATCTGCATGAAACTTTGCAAAAAAAAAAAACCTAATTTCTATATAGATACCACAGGAGTCCCAATACGGGGTGCCAGGGACCAAAGTGAAGGCAGAATGAGGGGTTTTTTTTACCCCTTGTTACCATAAACGTAGATTGGATTCATTATATCTACTATAATCAGCAACAGTTTGTCCATTATACTCTGGATGCATTGCAGGGCCTAACTAAACTGGGGCCAACTTCACCTTGTTCACCCAGGACTATATCCAGTTCTAGAAGGTCATAGTTGGAGTTTGTAAAATGGTGAGAGATGTTTGTTGCACTTACATTCCAGATAACACGAGGAAACGGGAAGATAACCCAAGCCATTAAGATAGATTAACTTATCTTGGGATAACTGACCCTTGGGACCAATATTTTTCCTGTATCAGTGGGTGGCAAAGGTGGCTGGCGCAAGTTGGAACTGTCCTGAGACAGTACTGGTAGCACTGCTGGTGATTGTTTATTGTATTATTCCTGGGGATAGATCCGGTTGCTTCCACTTTCCCTGTTGTGGAAGTTACAGAAGGCTTTTCTGAATATATTCCCCTTTAAAAACTACTGTATCTCAAAAGGTTATAATTGTACCAACCAAGATTCAGGGATAGCTTAGTGGGAGTGCCCTGGTCCTGGGAAGTCCAAGGACAAAGGGGGGGGGCACCAGTCTCAATTAAGTGAAGTCTCCAATAACCTACCTGGGATCAGATTGACTCAAAAAGGTCCCAAGCGAAGGACAGTTTGTGAATTACTATGTTTTTTTTTTTTTGGGGGGGGGGGGGGGCTGTAAGGTGTATGGTTTATACTGAAAACATTGTAATTCTTAACATAGCCTCAGAACCGCACACAATGGAATCTGCATCCAGGAAGAAAGCCTGTTACAAGATACAGACAGTGCTGACAATTTTAACTCCTTGCTCCCCTTGAGACTTCAATATCTTTGTATACTCATAATACCTATCTTAATGTAAACATGCATCATATATAATGATTGGGAACCATATCTTGAAGGCTGAACCCTATTGGATAAAAATTATAATTTTTAATGTAAGACAACATGCCAGGGCTTATGCCTATAAATAAGCCTGATTTTGAGAGGTCAACCTAAAAGACTTTACATACCAAGAAGTTGTATGTTTTGTCTTTGTGCCCGGCCAGCTCTCCATCCCTTCCCCAGAAGGGTATAGAAAATAGTTTGGCTTGAAGCTCACAGACCAAGCCATTCCAATAGAAACCAGGACAGTTTCTCACCAGATTCAGGCAGCGAAACTTCGAGGTTGACTTAAAATCATACTAGGACCCTTTTTTTAAAGGACCTCGGGTCAAAAAAGGACCAAAGGCCAACAAGGCAGGGAACCGCATATCCAGACTGTCAAAAGTGCAGATGAGGAAAATAACCTGGTTATTAACATTTAATTCAATTCAAGGACTTCCAACCAGATATGCCCAGATGTAGACCCTACAGGGTCTTTGTACTACAGTGTTCTGATTCCGATAGATAAGATCTCTTGCAAGCACAAGTGCAGCCTTCTCCGTGGCCCATCTCCCATCTGCATTAACAATTGACCTTAAACCTTCAGGGCCCAAGTGTGTATATGTTTTATCTCTGGAGTGAGCTGGCATATGCAGACTTGAGCTAGAAACTGATCAAGCCAAAAGCATTCCCACACCAAGGGCAAATTAAACTCACAACCCAGACGAGCACGTGACCTAAGGGAATGACTACCTTAAACGATCAAGTCCTCAATCCCCCCTCCCCCCTTATTAGTATCAAGAACTATGACCTAATTCCAGCGGTTATTTTAATCTGGAAACCATTGGCTACCACCTAGAATGCATCCCAAAACCTGACAAGTGTCTTCAATGCTCCATTTCTTAGGTCAAGATGGGGATCTGTCAACATTAGGGGGAAAAAAAATAAAAATTTAACTGATCACCCACCATCGCTGTTTGGAGTCATAACTGCTCTCCTTAAACCCAAACTTCAGACACCCATAACTGACCTCTGTGCTGAAGACCTAGCCAACTACTTCAAGGACAAAATAGACACAATCCGTCAGAAGATCATCTCCCAGTCCCCAGGTATTAATCCTATTCCTTCTCACTGTTCCTCCTCATCCCTCTCACCGTTTGAGCCAGTGACAGAGGAGGAAGTCTCCACTCCTCGCCTCACCACCTGCCCTAGTGACCCTATTCCCTCACCCCTTGTCCAGTCTCTTTCTACTGTTGTCACTACTTACCTAACAAATCTTCAACCTATCCCTCCCCTCTGGCATCTTCCCCTTGACTTTCAAACACTCCGTCATCACTCCATTACTAAAAAAAACCCTCTCTAGACCCCTCCTGTCCAGCCAACTATCGACCTGTCTGTAATCTTCCTTTATCTCTAAACTGCTGGAACGTCTGGTCTATTCCCACCTAACCCGCTACCTCTCTTGACACCCCTCTCCTTAACCCCCTCCAGTCCGGTTTCTGTCCTCACCACTCTACAGAAACTGCCCTTACTAAAGTCCCTAATGATCTCCTCACTGCCAAATCTAAAGGTGACCATTCTCTGCTCATTCTCCTGGATCTTTCTCCTGGATCTATCTGCAGCCTTTGACACTGTAGACCACCAGCTCCTCTTCACGCTCCGCTCTATTGGCCTCAAGGACTCTGCCCTTTCCTGGTTTTCCTCCTATCTCTCTGACCGCTCCTTTAGCGTATCACTTTCTGGCTCCACCTCATCTTCTCTCCCCCTTACAGTCGGGGTTCCTCAGGGATCAGTCCTGGGTCCTCACCTTTTCTCACTTTACACTTTACCCATCGGACAAATAATCAGCAAGTTTGGTTTTCAGTGCCATCTCTATGCGGATACCCAGCTCTACCTCCTCCTGTGATATCACCCCCGCTCTTCTACAGAACACCAGAAACTGTCTGCTGTCTCACAATATGTCCTCCCTATTCCTAAAACTAAACCTTGCTAAGACTGAGCTTCTTGTATTCCCTCCCTCTGCTAAACACCCTCCACCTGACATTTCCATCTGTCTGTGGTGCAACCATAACCCCTACACAACAAGTCTGCTGCCTTGGTGTTAGTCGATTCAGATCTGTCCTTCACGTTCCTGTGATCTGCATCTAATAAACCTCTAAGATCCGTCCCTTCCTTACTGTCGAATCTGCTAAAACTCTCATTGTCGCTCTTATTCATTCCCGTGTAGTCTACAAGCAATTCCTTACTAATCGGCCTTCCTCTAAACTCTCCTCTCTCCAGTCCATTCTCAATACAGCGGCCAGGCTCATCTCCCTGTCCAGCCGCTATACTGATGCCTCCCCCCTGTGCCAGTCACTATACGGATGCCTCCCCCCTGTGCCAGTCACTACACTGGCTCCCAATTAAACACAGGATACAATACAAAGTCCTCCTGCTCACCCACAAGGCTCTCCACAGTGCTGCACCTCCCTATATCTCCTCCCTCATCTGTGTCTACCGCCCTACCCGTGCCTTACGCTCCTCTAATGACCTAAGACTAACATCCACCTTAATCCGCACCTCGCACTTCAGTCTCCAGGACTTCACCCGAGCTGCACCAGTTCTATGGAATACATTACCCAAGACTGTCAGGCTCATCTCCAATACACAAAGCTTCAAATGTGCCCTCAAAACAACATCTGTTCAAGCAGGCTAACCAGGTTCCCTAATTTTCACTGCTACCCTCAAACCCACCACACACAGCATTTAAGCACTTAAGCACCTAGACCTGTAGTAGGCAGGCATTGGCTGGTGACCGGCTCACCCACCCTTACCTGCACTGCCTTATTTATAATTATATATATATATATATATATATATATATATATATATATATATATATATATATATATATATATATATATATATATATATATATATATATATATATAGCCGGACCATAAGAACAATGAAGCACTTTGCCCCTCTACCATTTTGTCTCAAACCCCTCCTGATAAGTCTGTAAGCTCATGCATGCGAGCAGGGACCTCACTCCTCATGTATGGATAATTATATGTATATCTCTGTAACGTCTATTTTTTGTCTATGTATGTACCCCAGAATTGTGAAGTGCTGCGGAATCTGTTGGCGCTATATAAATAAAAATTATTATGTCATTATGTTAGTAGGAAGACAAGCCCTCAAATCATTGCAACGAGAAAAAAAAAAAAAAAAAATCAATAAAGGTGGTGCTACTATTGTGATGGAGGTCAATGTACTCAGAGGAGGCGTCCTCAGTTGTCCAACACATACTTAGGGATTTAACCAAGATTGTGTGGAGGCAAGACACATTGAATGACTGTCTAGGAGGTTGCACCTACATATGAGAATATCTACATGGCGGTCTTTGAGGAGACATACGTATATCCCTCCATCTACATGACACATGTACAAACTTGGCTAACGGTACATAGACCATCTTGATATGGAAGGGTACGGCTGACCGATTACTTGAATTTTAAACTGTTCTCAATCAACTCCCTGAACTGCAGTTCTCCTTGACAATCTACACAGGAAATAGTTATTGGCCGCACAGACCTATAAGACAGGACATAGACCGGGTTCAGACATCTACATCAGACAGAAAGAACCTACTGTACTTTGACAGTAACCCACTGTTAAATCTGTTAACTCACTTAGTTTTACAATGAACATCATTGTAAGTTATATGGCTAGTGTTAAATCAGATGTAAGATGTATACAGAACGTAAAGTCAAAAACAGATATGTTCACAGAAATTAAAGTTTAATGAGTTTGCACATATAGTAAAGTTCTCATATTTTTGTAGTAGGCAAATCTATACAAGATAGTTCTAGTGTTACTGGCACTGTTCCAAGACAAACAGTGCAGGGATTGTGATGAGACTGATGGGGTGTCAGCAGGAAATTGTAATTATTTCCATCCATTCAAGACTATAGACCGGTCCTTTCAGAAACACAACATACCCATCAGGGAAGTCAGCTTAAAGTTGGTTTTAAAGGCACCTAATAAAATTAGGTAAGGAAATGCCAGCATTAAGAAATTCATGGGTGTAGAAATTCTCAAATTTCAGTTTTGCTGACAAGTTTGACTTCTATAACCAGTAAAACAAACTTAAGATTTGACTACCGCTAAATTTATGTAGATGCCTGGAAGTAAAAAAAAAAAAAAAAAAAAAGTCTTTCCAAACTTAAGTAGTTACATTTTAATGTGTAGGAAGGTTGAAGTACCTTGTAGTGCTACAAATTATGGGAGACCTACACTGGACACTTTGAATACATAGAGGATTGGCTGGAATTGATGTACTTTTGTAAACAGACATGACTGTAAGAGCATAAAAAGTCATTTGTTCAAATGTCTCCAATGTTGTGAATAACTTTATTCAAGAGTTTCCATTTCTAGATCCAGTAACCCATGTATTGGCTTCTGACAAGGGATCGTACTTTTGAAGCTGCCCATGTAATTGATATGGCTAGAAAACATCAGAAAAAAGCAACAACCACACAGATTCCTCATAATAGACAGGTGATAAGACCAAAATGGCATCACACCTAAAAAATAGATAATGAAACCTATCTAAAAGAGATGCATGTAGAGCCCAAATCTTATTTTGATAGGATATCAAAAGGAATAAAGGTTTTGGAAGGATTCTGAACAGCTGTCAAATTTTACTCAAATTGTGGAAGACCAAGGAGAGTGGATACCGAGTCTATAGGCCTGTCAATAATAAGATCAGGAAAATGCATGAATTAAGTGAACCTCAATATTTGAGGAAAAAAACATTTCATATATTCAATGATTCTATGAAACAGGAAATTATCAGGCCTGGAATAGGTATTGGCTAAGAGTCCTATTACATGAAGGGTAACGGTTTATTGGCAAATTACCCGGCTTTGTACAAAATCATTTAGTCTTTAATATATGAAGTTATTCTGTTGTAAGCAGTAATATAGGAGACAATGCAAAGTAATACAATTTGATTATAAATTTGACCCCGAGAGAAAGGTAAGAACCATGAGAAGTTGAAAGCATTACTTATGTATGGTTTGAGGTTGCATCTTTCTTCCTCTCAATTTTTAAAGTTAAAATATAGGAGTTATTCCTAAGGAAGAAATGTACGTACAGGTTTCTGTATTGCATCTACTTTTCACCTATGAATAACCTTGAGCCCTACATTCCCAATCCCCTTTCTAAAGTAATAATTTTCTTTGTGTTTATGTATTTTATCTATTTCAGGAAGGACTCCATAAGACATTGTGAAGAGCTGACCTCTAGTGTCCTGGACCTTATGGCAAGGAAAGGGCTAATGCATTTGGACATCAAACCAGAGAACAACCTTGTGTTCCATTAGGGCTGCCATACCCAAACAGCTGACTTTGGATTGTCATGGTTCAAGGGATCAATAACAGAAGGTTGGGCACCAAATCATACATGGCACCAGAGAAAGCAAGATACTGATCAAAGTCAAATTAGTTAAACATTTCGGGAACGTCTGGTCCTTTGGTGGTGTTCTTTTATAGAGCCAACAGGAAACTCTCCATGGCAGTCAGCAGATTCCACCAACCAAGAATATTGTAAATATGAGTGGCAGAATAATTTCTGAAGGATGGACCCACTGGCACAATGTAGGATACTTAGATGATCATCAGCACCACATATTTTTTGCCATTGACTATAATAGGAGGTGTAAGTGTACTGAGGTATTGATGTTGATGGATCAATGCTGGAGATACAAGTTCTTGCAAACTAACGGAGCAGATGCTAGGAGCAAAAATTCATCTCAAGGAATCTGGTCCAGCAATTGTCTACCACAGCAGTGTATCCACCACATCAATCCTTGGTGCAGAGTCTTATTTGACCTCTTCCTTCAATGTTTATAGATTGAGATATCAATCTCATCTCAATCTCTGTTGGGGCAGAGGTAAAAATTGGATTAAGGGAAATTATTCTTCCGAGTCCTTCACGGAAGTTGTTGGCAGTTTCAACACCATGAATCAGCCTATAAAACCCCAGTGACAGAGGGACAACAGACTAAGATTTTCCCAGAGTTACCTCCTTCATTCAAACAGCCCCTGAATTTGATAAACCTCCTTGTAAAAAGCGCTCTGACATCAGAGACTGGCACCTTCCCCTGCAACAGAAAATGCAGCACATGTCCCCACATACTACAAAATCTGCATCCCCAATACACAGCAGGACTATACAATCACCAATGCTTTCTCATGTACATCCTCCAATGTGGTCTATATGATAAAGTGTACACGATGCCCCACAGGGATTTACGTTGGGGAAACAAACAAATTACAGACTAGAATGAACTTACATAGACACAATAAGAAGGAATCTCAACACCCTTGTAGGCCAACATTTCTCAGGACTGGACCATAGAATGACAGATCTAAAGGTTGTGATTCTCAAAGGTCACTTCCAGAGTGACAGAGGAAAGTGTGGGAATTCTAATTGATAAAAACCTTCCAGTCATTAACACATGGACTAAACCGGGATTTATGACCCACTACATGGACACACTCCACAGATAAGACTGAACTGACCAAGAATCCTGGACTTCTAAATAAGCTTTAATTTACAACAAGTCCTTTTTATTGCCCTGGTCATCTATGTGATGTATATACACCCATATATACTCACACCCCTCCCCCAATTCAGAGATTTCTCCCTTCTTGTTTGTAACATCCCTAAAATGTTGTGCCGTTTCTGTAAGTCATTCATTTGTGAACTTGTCTGATGGAGGGATCTTGAATCACGAAAGCTCACAGCTCTATCAATATTTTGTTGGCCAATAAAAGGGATCACTCCTAAAATACTTTGACCACAAGTATCTACCCTGATATGGATAATGTAATGAAACATGTAAACTTCGGGGCATTAATTAAAAGGTTTCACATCTTCCATCATCCAGAATCTGCTGGACAGGTTTAAAGAATGTATTGAAACATAAGAGGCCCTAAAAAAAAAAGGTGGGTAATACTCATGGTACCGATTGGGATGAGAAATTACTAGAGATGAACAAACCTGGAGCATGCTCGAGTCCATCTGAACCCGATCGATCGGCATTTGATTAGCTGCTGAAGTTGCATGAAACTCTAAGGTTGTCTGGAAAACATGGATACAGCCAATGACTATCCATGGTTTTCACGTAGCCTTAGGTCTTTATCCAGCTTCAGCAGCCACCGCTAATCAAATGTCGAATGTTCGGGCTCGGATGACTCACGCGTGCTCGAGGTTCGCTCATCTCTAAAAATTACCTTTTGTTCTAGCAACTATCCACTCTAGGATATGCAGGTCCATTGGATTTGTCCCACATGAAGCTCTTAGGATTATCAATGATAACATGGGAGCATCTCAATCCTGTCCCAACAGCATCAGACACTGGCTTTGTAGAGTCATGGGTAGAGCCTTAAAAATTACACATACCAATAGTCCACAAGGCAGTATGTGCCAATGATGAAAGTTTCACCCATTTCCAAAAGCAAAAATGCAAGGGTCCGTACTATGTTTTAGACAAAATTGGATCTTCTATATACCTACTAAATCTAGGAAACTACTAGAGAGAAACACATGCCAGATAAAAGACATTCAGAGGTAAAAATTACTTGATGAAAACCTTGCCCTATTTTTAAGTTTTTCAGATTCTACAGAAAAGAGTAAAGACTATTCTACCACAACGTGAACAAAAGCACCAACATTAGTCAAGAATTCAAAGGAGTCAACTACTACAACAGTGCTGGAAAGGAACTTCACATTATTGAAAAGTGGAATGGTATCCTGTAGTTCCCATAATGTCACGGAGGAGGAATCAAAAAGTATCAACCATGGCAAATTCAGAGAACTGTCCAACTAGGTTTCTTTGGCCAGAACATGGACTTTTTATAACAGACTCAGTCTTTTGTATACAAAGTTGTTAAATTTCTCATTGTTATATTCCAGTTAGCCAGAGAAGGAGAAAGTGGTTAAAATTCGTTTTTTAAATACATAAGGGGAGATTTATCAAACTGGTGTAAAGTAGAAGTTGCCCCTAGCAACCAATCAGATTCCACCTATTTTTCAAAGAATCTGTGGAATGAAAAAGTAAAATCTGATTGGTTGCTTGGGGCAACTAAGACTTCTACTTTACACCAGTTTGATAAATCTCCCCCATAGTTTTGGAATTCTAGTCAAGGGTTCAAGTTTAACAAAAGGTCAGAGAGGGATCAATTCAAAACAGATCATATTTAGAAGGTCTTTATTACAGATTTTTTTTTATTTCTAATGCCCTAATGAGTGTAAGAAGAAGAAAAGGAGGGCCCTGGAATGCACTCCAAGTTGACTACCTATAACACCCAAAAACCAATACATTCTAGTAATCACAGATCTGTTCTCCAAATGGGTAGAAGCATTCCCCCCCCCCCCCCCCCCAAAAAAAAAAACATACACAAAATACTGGTAGAAGAGGTTTTCGCTAGATGGGGTCTGCCTTGCTCTTTGGAGTCAGATCAAGGCTCACACTTTACAGGAAAAATGCTGGACATAACTTATTTTTATCACCCCAAATCCTCAGGACAGGTGGAGAGGGCAATCCGACAAAGCCCACGTTGAGAAAAATTTGTAGCCGTCAACGGAAAAAAAAAAAAAAAAAAAAAAAAAAAAATTGTTGCCACTAGTAACCATGGCAGTCAGAGCTACACTGTCCACAGCCACCCACTTGACCCCTTTTGAACTAATGACAGGCAGACCGATTAGGATGCAAAACACTTATGGCTGGACATTGACACCCCAACTATTGATACTCTCCATGGATAAATACCTGCCTAAATTATGAGAGGATAGAGATTTGCTTCCCAGAACCTGGGAAAATCACAGAAGGCAAAGGCCCAGTTTGACAAAGGTGTCAGAAAGGTATATGGGCACTAATGGTGGTTATGCCCATCCTGTCCACCTGCAAACCAGTAACTTCCATCATTGTACATAAGGATCCCATACAGTGCACCGAAGGTGAAGCGGTCATGATCTCAGTTGCAGTTGAGGGCACCAAAATTTAATCAGTGTCAGGGTGGGGCCCAGCTGATCTTAACAAAAGGCCTGGAATGACGGAAAGTGCCAAACACCTCATCTGAATACTTTGATAGGGTACAAGCTCTACAAAACAAATCCCTCCTGATGGCCCCTGCGTATCTAGCCGACTCAGGAAAAAATGGTCCTCTTTTTCATTCAGATACCCCAATACCACGTCAAATGGTACCTGGGAGCATCACTTTAAATATCAACCCAAAGACAAAATAAACCACCACCACCACGACTACCCTTTATTCCCTCAACCAGCTCCATCACCCAACGTGCTTGATGCCTAGTGCTTGCTCACTGCTGTGGTTTGAATAAGTGGAGTTGAAAAAAAAAGGAGTTGGTGATTCTGTGGGTTTGGAGTGACTGATATATTGCTGTTTTTGTGCAATTGTATGGTGTGCATTGCTGCATCGCATAGATTGGACCTGTTTAAGCAGCTATGGTACTAAGTTTTTTTTCCTCTGGTCTGCACCTGGGGGTGGGGTTAATTGATCTCAGGTGCTTAAATCAAGGCCCAGCACTCACTGTGTGCTTGCTGACAAGTGGTCTGAATAAGTGGAGTTAAAAAAAAAAAAAAAAAGAAGGAGTTGAAAGGAGTTACAAGTTCTGGTAAGTGCTAAATCTTTCAGTTTTTTTTTTTTGCACCGAGGATGACAGCTAGCGAGATGGAAGGTTTCATTCAGTGCGCAGTCTGCCGCATGTACGCACAACTGGAGCAGGAGTTCCAGGGTGAGTACCGCTGTGACAGATGTGAGCATGTTGCCCATCTAGAAACTCGAGTTAGAGATCTGGAGAAGCATATTGCAACACTGAGGGAACTTGGCCACCTTGAGAGGGAACTTCGGCTCACTGAGCAGGAAGTTAGTGGGGTAGAGATGGAGGGTGGTGATATAGATCAGGAGGCCCAAGTAAGTAGCTGGGTTAATGTAGTTAGAGGGACCAGTAAGGGATCCAAGAAAAGGAAGGCCACTTCTCCTACTGTATACCTGAGCAAAATTGCCAAGTTAGGTAATGATGCGAATGCATCAGTGTCAGAAATGGCAGCTCTAGTGGAACCTGTTCTCCCTGACAGCCGGGGGAACAGTCCAACTAGTAGTGGGCGGGATGGTATTGTAGGTAGGCCTAGACAGCTAGTGGTTGTAGGGGATTCTATAATCAGGAAGACGGATAGAATATGTCGCCAAGACCGCCTCAACCGAATGGTTTGCCGTCTCCCTGGAAAGGGTGGATAAATTACTTGGGATGGCTGGGGATGACCCAGCTGTCGTGGTCCATGTGGGAACCAATGACAGGATACAAGGTAGGTGGAGGGCTATTAAAAATAATTTTAGAGAACTAGGTGCTAAGTTGAAAGGAAGGACCTCCAAGGTGGTATTCTCTGGAATACTGCCTGTGCCATGCGCATCGCAGGAAAGACAGCGGGAGCTTAGGGAGTTAAATGCATGGCTCAAGTTGTGGTGTAAAGAAGGGTTTGGGTTTTTAAAGCACTGGGCTGAATTTTTATTGGGGTACAAACTGTTTTCTGCAGATAATTTGCACCTTAATGGAAGGGGGTCTGCTGTGCTGGGGGAGAGAATCCTAGAAGGGGTGGAGGGGTTTTTAAACTAGGGATGTGGAGGGATGACAGTGTAGTATGTAATATAGTGGCAGATAGGTTAGAGGGGACAGAGGGGACAGAACATTGAGGAGGGAGGAGAAGGGTCCTGTGGGGGGAGGATAAGAGCAGTGGATAGGGAGATCCATCTGTTGCGGATGATTGTAGCCACAACACAGTAATAAATCCCATTTCTTATAATGAAGCGGTTAAACTCAATTGTAATATAAAAAGTGTATGGTTACTAATGCCAGAAGTCTAGCCAGCAAGATGGGAGAGCTAGAGGCCTTGGTTCTGGAGGAGTCCATTGATGTGGTCGGTGTGACTGAGACATGGCTGGACTCCTCACATGACTGGGCTGTCAATATTCAGGGATTTACGTTGTTCAGAAGGGACCGGGTGGGCAGAAGGGGAGGAGGAGTATGTCTGTCAGAAATTATATTAAAGTGAGTGTAAAAGATGCAATAGTGGGCAATGACTGATGTGGAAGCATTGTGGATAGAACTACAGAAGGAGGTAAAGAGTGAAAATTATTCTTGGTGTAATCTATAGACACCCCCCCCCCCCCCAACATTACTGAGGGGGTAGATGGTCAGTTGAATAGACAAATAGAGCGGGCTGCCCGGGAGGGGACAGTAGTGTTAATGGGGGACCTAACTACCCAGATATAGATTGGGGTCACGGTTCAGCTAAATCCACAAAGGGAGAGGGAATTTAACCTACTGTAGGATAATTTTCTGGGCCAGTTTGTGGAGGAGCCAACTAGAAGTGATGCCTTGTTGGATCTGGTTATTTCTAACAACGCTGAGCTGGTTGGGGATGTCACTGTCCATGAACACCTGGGTAATAGTGACCACAATATAGTGATTAAAGTGTAGAAAAGAAAAACATGTTGGGAGGGCAATTTTAAAATTGTAAAAAAGGGCCAATTTTCCTGGGTTAAGGGCAGAACTTCAGGGCATAGACTGGGAGCGGCTGCTGTCACATACTGATACAGCTAATAAATGGGAAATCTTCAAATCCACATTAAATAACTGTACTGCCAAATATATTCCTGTGGGTAACAAATAAACAGTTAAAATCAAATCCCACATAGCTTACAGAGGTTAGAAGGGCTATAAATGACAAAAGGGCATTCAAAAAATACAAATCAGAGGGGTCAGCTTTAGCCTTTAACCCCTTAAGGACAGAGCCAATTTCGATTTTTGCGTTTGTTTTTTCCTCCTTGTGCATCAAAGGCCATAGCACTTGCATTTTTCCACCTAGAAACCCACATGACCCCTTATTTTTTGCGTCACTAACTGTACTTTGCAATGACAGGCTGAATTTTTGCATAAAGTACACTGCGAAACCAGAAAAAAAATTCAAAGTGTGGTGAAATTGAAAAAAAATGCATTTTGTTTATTTGGGGGAAATATGTTTTTACGCCATTTGCCCTAGGTAAAATGACTTGTTATTCACGTTCCTCAAGTCGTTACGATTAAAACGATATGTAACATGTATAACTTCTATTGTATCGGATGGCCTGTAAAAAATTCAAACCATTGTCAAATATATGTCACTTAAAATCGCTCCATTCCCAGGCTTATAGCGCTTTGGTCTATGGGGCTGTGTCAGGTGTCATTCTTTGCACCATGATGTGTTCTTTCAATCGGTACCTTGATTGCGCATATACGACTTGATCGCTTATTACAATTTTTCTGGATTTGATGCTACCAAAAATGCACTTGGGATTTTTTTGGCGCTTACGCCGTTCACCGTACGAGATCAGGAATGTGATTAATTAATAGTTCGGGCGATTACGCACGCAGCGATAGCAAACATATTTATTTATTTACTTTTATTTATAACCTGGGAAAAGGGGGGTGATTCAGACTTTTATTAGGGGAGGGGGCTTTTTATTGACAACACTATATATATTTTTTTTACACATATACTAGAAGCCCCCCTAGGGGACTTCTAGTTTATACACTTTGATCTCTCATTGAGATCTCTTCAGCATAGATATGCTGCAGAGATCCATGAGATAGGCACTCGTTTGCTTTCGGCTGCTGCAGCCGGAAGTAAACGAGTGCAGAGTCGGGGACGGCGCCATCTTGGAGCGGTCCCCGGCCGGCTTCAGAAACGGAGATCGCTCCTCCGGGATAACATCCCGGAGGAGCGATCTCCTCCACTAGACACCAGGGAGACGCTGGATCCGGTAATCGGATGCAGCTGTCATGTTTGACAGCTGCATCTGATTACTGTATTAGCGGGCACAGCGATCGGACCGTGCCCACTAATACCTACGGTCCCGGGCTACAAGCGGCACCCGGGACCGCGGCGGTTCAGAGCGGGGTCGCCGTGCGGCCCCGCTCTGAACGCCCTTACCAGCAATAGGGCGTACCTATACGCCCTTTTGTCGTTTAAGGTTAAAACATAACAAAGAAGTCAACAAAACCTGTAAAAATGTAATAAAAGCAGCAAAAAGTCACAATGAAAGGCAGGTAGCCATAGATAGCAAAATAAACCCAGCAAAATAAACCCCCCAAAATTCTTCAAATATATTAATGCAAAAAAACCAAGGTCAGAGCATGTAGGACCCCTAAATAATGGTGATGGGGAATTAATAACTGGGGATCAGGAGAAAGCTGAGTTACTTAATGGGTTCTTCAGTTCTGTATATACAAAAGAAGAGGATGGAGCTGTGGTGGGTGGTGCCACATGTAATGTACTGAACTGGTTTACTATAGATATGGTCCAAGATAAATTAAATAAACTCAATGTAACCAAAGCTCCAGGGCCTGATGGATTACACCCCAGAGTTCTTCGGGAACTCAGTTCTGTAATTTCTCTACCCTTGTATGAAATATTCAGTGATTCTTTGCTTACTGGTATTGTGCCGAGGGACTGGCGTAAGGCAAATGTAGTGCTGATCTTCAAAAAGGACTCTCAAACTTCCCCCAAGTAACTATAGACCTGTAAGCTTAACGTCCATTGTAGGGAAACTATTTGAGGGGCTTATAAGGGACTACATCCAGGAATATGTAGTGGCTAATAGTATTATAAGTGATAACCAGCATGGTTTTACTAAGGACAGAAGCTGTCAAACCAACCTAATGTTTCTATGAAGAGGTAAGTAAAAGCCTGGATGGCAGCGCGGCTGTGGATATCGTGTACCTGGATTTTGCAAAAGCGTTGACAGTTCCTCATGGACGTCTGATGGGTAAGTTATCGGTTTGGAAAATTTAATGTGTAACTGGATTAATAATCGTACCCAGAGAGTGGTGGTCAATGATTCCTACTCCAAATGGTCCCCGGTAATAAGTGGTGTACCCCAAGGGTCAGTACTGGGCCCTCTTCTGTTTAACTTGTTTATTAATGATATTGAGAATGGAATTAACAGCAATGTTTCTATCTTTGCAGATGACACCAAGCTTTGTAGTACAGTACAGTCTATGGAGGATGTGCAGATGTTACAGGATGACTTAGACACACTGAGTGTTTGGGCGTCCACTTGGCAAATGAGGTTCAATGTGGATAAATGTAAAGTTATGCACCTGGGTACTAATAACCCGCATGTATCATATGTCCTGGGGGGAGTTACTCTGGGAGAGTCGCTGATGGAGAAGGATCTGGGTGTACTTGTAGATAATAGACTACAGAAGAGCACACAATGTCAGTCAGCTGCTTCTAAGACCAGCAGGATATTGTCATGCATTAAAACAGGTATGGACTCACAGGACAGGGATATAATATTACCGCTTTATAAAGCTTTGGTGCGGCCTCATCTGGAGCATTTTGTCCAGTTTTGGAACCAGATTCATCAAAAGGATGTTCTAGAGCTGGAGAGGGTACAAAGATGGGCAACTAAACTAAGGGGAATGGAGCATCTTAGTTATGAGGAGAGATTAAAAGAATTACGTTTGTTTAGTCTGGAGAAGAGACGTTTAAGGGGAGATATGATTAACTTATTTAAATATATAAAATGGCCCCTACAAGAAATATGGGGGAAAGATGTTCCAGGTAAAACCCCCTCAAAAGGACACGGGGGCACTGCCTCCGCCTGGAGAAGAAAAAAAAAAAAAAAAAAAAAGGTTCAGTCTCCGGAGGCGACAAGCCTTCTTTACCATGAGAACTGTGAATCTGTGGAACAGTCTACCACAGGATCTGGTCACAGCAAAAACAGAGGGCTTCAAAACCGGCCTAGACAAGTTCTTAGGTTCTATACATATGCATTTATATTTTGCTCTATCACCCCTCCCCCTTCCCTGTATCCATCCCCTCCTTGGTTGAACTTGATAGACATGTGTCTTTTTTCAACCGTATTAACTATGTAACCATACCTGATCCCCCAAAATGGTGAAATTTATCTAAGTGCCAGTAGTATTGAACTTGACCAAATTGACCATGGCAGAATTTGGCTTCTGTATCAAACGTCTCTTTATTCTATGTCTCCTTGCTAGTAGATACCATTGCAAGCTTCGAAAGCAGACTTCAAAACCCATTTGCAGGTCAGGAAAAGCCCACTAGGGGTGGTATTTTTGGATCTAGAACACTCCAAAAGTCTAAATGGAATCCTTGGATCAATTTCTGGGCTCTTTGGGTCAGGGATGTCAACTTGGAATGGGGCCAATTTGGAAACCATACGTCGACACATTGAAAACTGCGAGCATCAAGGGCACCATGTCTTTAATCCTTTCCTGCAGGGTCTTGAAGGTTTTGCTAAGAAAAAAAGAAATAAAAACTAAATACTGTGTACAATATGCATGATATTGCTGAATTGTCCTCAAACACAGGAAGAGATTAATGAGATAGTTGAGCTAAATGTACAGAGTAGGAGGGGAAAGGATATCTTCACTGCTTATGGCAGCTATGTTCTCAGTACTATTACCAATGGGATAAGAGACAGAAGATGGTAAGATAAGATACCAGACATTGTGAGGGATGGGGATTGTCAAATGGTACTGTCTGCAAATTGGAGGGAATGCGCAAGGTGGTTGTAGGCAGTGGCGGTCTTTGGCACCAAGCACCCCAAGCGATCGCTTGGGGCCCCCAACATCCAGGGGGGCCCCACGCCCCGCTCTTGTGCTCAAGACCGCTGGACAGGGCCGCTGCCCCGCTCGCTGCTGCCATCTGAACTAACTATGAGCACTCGTAATGAGTGCTCATAGTTACATGCAGCAGCACTGACAGGGCAGGAGACATTGGCTCCCTCCCTGTCAGTCACTCTTTTTGCCGCAGGAAGGGTTTTCTCTGTGGTCACAAGTGGCAGCTTTGTCCTTGTGGTGCCGGGGCTCCAGTGACATCACTGGAGCATCAGCGCCAGAACAAGGGGAGTGCGGCCTTTTGTGATAACCCTTCCTGCGGCCACAAGAGTGAAGAGAAGAGGAGACGCCTGGACCCAGGTGAGTATAAGTGTTTGTTTTATTGTGTTATATTCTATATGGGATGGGGAGCACACAGGGGTCTATATAACAGGGGGAGCACACAGGGGGGCTATAGACTACTAGGGCTTCACAGAGGGGTCTATATACAACTTGGAGAGCACACAGGAGGTCTATATCCATATGGGGGAGCACACAGGGGGGCTATATACTACTGGGGGAGCACACAGGGGTCTATATACTACTGGGGTAACATACAGGGGGCCTATATACTACTTGTGAGGCACACAGGTGGTCTATATATAACTGGGGGAGCACACAGGGGTCTGTATATTACTGGGGCAGCACACAAGGGGTCTATATAATACTGGTGGGGCACACAGGGGTCTATATCCAAGTGGGGGAGCACACAGGATGGCTAAATACCCCTGAGGAGCACACAGGGGGCATATATACAACTGGGGCAGCACATAGGACGTCTATACTTCTTGGGGAGCACACGGGGGGCTATATATAACTGGGGGAACACACAGGGGTCTATATACTACTGGGGGAAGCAAACAAGGGGTATATACTACTGGGGGCAGGACAGAAGGGGTATATACTATTGGGGGCAGCACACAAGGAGTATATATTACTGGGGGCAACACACAGGTCTATTGTTTTGGAACGCGTGTCGAGGTGGGGGGCCCCAGACATAACTTCGCTTGGGGCCCCAGAAATGCCAAGACCGCCCCTGGTTGTAGGCCTCTGACGGTTTCCACCATTAAGAACTTTGGACATCACATCCTAATGTGGTTGTTGCCTACTGTCGTGATTACCCAGCAGCCTGCTTATTAAACATTCTGTAGGTTTCCTTCACTATGTCACTACTGGTCTTTGATCAAGAGGAAGCACTTGACAAGATGGTGAAGGTACATTCAGTTGGTTCTTTAGAAAAATAAAAATTTTACAGAGCGCGAAAGGAGCTACCAGTGAAGGTCAAGGGTGAATGTAGAGAGCCTCACACCGCCTGCTGCACAATAAAAGAAAACAGCTACCTATGCCGCTATGATGTTTTGAAGTATACACCCCGATGTGTGGATTAAGCTCTCCAGAGGCCAAGAGACTGAACACAACAACGGCCTTGGGCAGGGCAGCTAATCTCCAAACACCAGAAAAAGAAAGATGCCTGCAGGGTATGAAAACTTGCTACCTACAGGAGCTGCTATTGTGAGGATCCAGAGTGATCCTGTGCCAGTGGAAGAGGAAACCACTTCAGAAAAGAACCTTGAGATGGACTGTTATAAAAGGGACTTTCATGTCAGATAAGAAGAAGAAGACCGCTGCATGGAAAACAGAAGCCACTTGTCCGATACAACTAACCAAATGGAGAACTTTGACTGGTTACCTACAATATGGATGGGCAGCACCGAGTTGTCAAACTATAGGGAGTACCAGCATGGAAATGAGTAACACCAATACCCAACCCTAATTTTTGCTTCACTCCACACAAGGTTACAGCCATTGAACCACTGTTATTTCCCCCCCCCCCCCCCCCCATGCCTGTATACAAGGATGAAGCTAATAGTATTAGAGCGCGAGCCAACCGCACATCCTGAGAATATCCCCACATTCAATATCCACATAGAGGAATTTAGAAAACCTAAAAGGACACCCATCTAATTCATATTGGTAATGAGATTGAGAAAGCAGATGCATCCTTAAATTAAATCATGAGGATGTAGAACTTACTATGGCCAATTCAATGTTAGAAACCGGGTTAAAGGAGTTACTAGACCAATTTATATCAATGGTCACCTTATCACCAGTCGGCCGGATAGCACTAGTTGACTCAATTCCTTGACTGCCCAGAGCTTGCCCCAATACTATACTACTATACTGGAAAGACTGGTATGGAGTGTGGACATATAGTTGGTCTTATAAACAGTGACAATAGTATTCCTGTTAATAGGATGTGTAGTCCTACGTATAATGTGTGTCAGGTGAAATAGGGAAGGGAAACAAGACATACATGGGATTCAGCAATCATTGCAGCTACATACATAACTAAGAATGAGTTTGTGTATCCCAGATACAGGGCTGAATGTGTCAGGCAGAGGGGATGGAATACACAAGGAGTTGGTAGTTATCAATGGCAAAACCAGTTCCTTCTGTGTACAGTATCCATATTCCAGCTGTTTGTAGTAGCTTGAGGGACGGCCATAGATATCAGCATGGAGATTGAATATTCCAGCTTTCTGTCTTTGGGCATACCCAACCACATTCCACAACTATCCCACAACTATCCTAAGGTATGACCAATCAGAAGAGTCCACCTTTTAGTCAATGGCTAGGAGGTAGATGGAGAGAGTCCACAGACATGAGGTTGTGCATCAGGGAACCATCAAGAGGAGAAGGAAGCACAGCTGGGTAGAGGAAAGGACTGCTGGACGGTAGATAAGTCATTGCCTTAGGATAATTGTGCACATATCTGTATATGTATGTTTAGTTAGTTGTGTTTTTATGTCAGGGTTATGTTGATGTATATACATTGTATTGAACACATGCTAGTTTGAATACCTTAGGAGGCATAGCATTAGTTACTGTATGATCTAAATTTTTGGATGAAGTGACTAATAAATTTGTTAATTAGGAGCCAATTAATCCGGTTCTAAATCCTGAATTGCTAGATGAAAACCTTGTCTTCTATAGATTCTACAGAGAAGAGTAAAGACAATTCTACCACAATGCGGACATAGAATTTTTCAGTCTGTAGTGCCTATGACAGCACAGCCTATTTACACCAGTATATCAGCTCATTTCAGGAGGTCTAGAAGTGAGGGGAGTATAGTGGGAACAAAATATAAATTCACTGTTAACCTAAAAAAGGTCATGGGTGAAATCACTGCATTCTTTACAATGTCATCCCCATCTGTAGAGCATAGCGAGTGGTTGGATAGTGGTTCGATGCAAGCACCAACATATTAGTCAAGAACTCAAAAAGGAGCCAAATCATTACAGTGCTGGAAAGGAACTTTAATTTTTCCAAAAATGGAATGGTATTCTCCAGTTCCCGAAACGTCAGAGGAGGAACCTAGAAGTATAAATCAAGGTAACCGTGGCAAATTCAGAGAACTGTCCAACTAGGTTTCCATGGCCAGAATATGGACTTTCTTGAATGGACTCAATCTTTTGTATAGAATTGTTAAATTTTTAATTGTTTCATATTCCAGAGAGTTGCCCAGAGACCATGGAAGTGGTTTACATCAGTTTTTTCAGACAGTTTTGGAATACTACACAAGGGCTTAAGTTTAGGAAGATTTCCGAGAGGGATCAACTTGGAACAAGGCAGATTTAGAAGGTCTTAAAGTAGTAGTCCATTTTTTTTATCCCCCCCACCTGCACACGTGAGCTTACAGCACTGTCACTGGGTGGAAGAAAGGGATTAACCATAATCCCTTGCACCTGTCCAATCACCTCTGATGTCAGCCCCTCTATATAAAATGTGATAAGTTAGATATTTCTGGAAGTTAGATATTTCTGGAACATCTGGTCGTGTTCTATATAGCTTGCTCACAGGGAACTCTCCATAGGAGAAGTCCGCAGATTCCACTGACAGACTGTAAATATGTAAATTCTGAACGATGGACCCACCATTACCATGGAAGATACCTCTACGTGTGGTGCCGATAACGCTCAGCCATCTTTTCGACACTGACTATAATAGGAAGAGTAAATGTACTGAGGTGGTGATGTTCCTCAACCAATGCTGGGAAGACAAGTCCTCAGAAACTGATGGAGCAGATGCTAGAGGCAACAATTCATTAAGGAATCTGGTCCAGCAAACATCTACCACAGCAATTTTTCCACCACATCAATCCTTGGTGGAAAATTTTACTATTTAAAGTCTTAGCAGTGGGGATAAGAATGAGATGCACAAACTAAGATCCATCAATGTTCACAGATGAGGAGATATCAGTCTTTCGGGGCTGAGGTGGAAATTGGATGAATGGAAACCATTCTGCTGATTCCTTCATGGAAACTTGTCAGCATCACGAATCAAGAAGAAAAAAAAAATTGTAATGAATCCTGAAGAAAGCACTTCCGTGCTTCTCAAATCCAGTCCTCACAACAGGTCATGTTTTGAGGATATTCCATACAAAGATCACCTGTGATAATACCTGATGCACAGAGTATAATTATATCACCTGTGAAATACTAAGGAACTCCTCAAAACATGACCTGTTGGTGAGGCCTGAGGACTGGAATTGAGAAGCACTGCTATACATGATGCCACAGCACTTCAGATATGAAGGAGAGGATTCAGTAGAGAGGTTTCAGGATGTTCCTGGATAGGAGGCACACTGTGGGATAAGAGGAGGTTTGGAATTCTATGAAGAGGAGGCACATGGTGGGGTGTAGGGTCTGCATAGGGTTTTGGCTGCTTTGAGGGATTTAATATCTTTGTAGTATATTTTAGGATAAAACCTGCTGATGAGTCAGATAACATTATCTAAGGGCACCTTTACACAGATTTGACGCCAAAGCCAGAAATGGATTTGAAAAGGGGAGAAACCTCAGTCTTTCCTTTATGACCTGTTTATAGTCTGTTCCTGGCTTTGGCCTCAAAGAGCTGTCAGATAAATCTGTCTAAACACCAGTTTAAAGAGCATGTCCAATCTGAGGAAAAACCATGGAGTTGGTCTGAATTATATCAATTTTATTCCACACCTGAAGGTTTGGACCATTCTCACATATTACACAGCGTTGTGTCAGTATCCATCGATGCCCGAGCACTGGGATTAGTGCAGCGATCCCCAGACTGATCTGTCCCCCATTCTACTAGACGCTACACAACCAGCCCCTTCCAGCCACCAGCAGCTACACCTACCTGGGCCTCAATAGAAAAGACAGGGAGCTTCAAAATAAGCGATTGAGATGCTGAAAGACAAAGCCTGAAAAACCTTCTACGCCGTCAGAAGACAATTCTACCACCTCAAGCCACCAGTCAAGGTTTGGCTTAAAATCTGAGACTCCATCATTGCACCAATTCTTCTGTACGGCAGTGAAGTCTGGGGTCCTCACACATACCCCGACTGGTCCAGCCAAACAGAAATATTCCACCTGGAATTCTGTAAGCATCTCCAGGTCCATCGGAGCACCTCTACCTGTGCCTGCAGAGCAGGGCAGATTGCCCCCCTACACCTCACAATCCAGGAGAGGGTGCTGTCATTCTGGGGCCATCTACATGGTAGTAGTGAAGGTTCCTATCACCATAAAGCCTAGCTACACCAAGGGGCCCCAGAAAAAGCAGAGCCACAAAACATACCTAGTGGAACCCAGCTCAACCAGAATTCTCCCCCCCCCCCCCCCCCCACCTTACAAAAGCCAGGATCAGGAACACAAGAGGAGACAAGAGAACTACGTCCAAGAATAGAGGGAGGAGGTCAAAGCATCCCAGAAGCTGGCAGTGTACCAAAGGACATACAGACTGGCCCCATATCTGGAGGAGGAGCTTTCTAACCCCAAAGACCGGATGATCCTGAGTAGCTACAGGCTGAGCAGCCACAGCCTGGCCAGTGAAAACAGGAGGCACCAACAGAGCTACATCCTCAGAAGGTGAGCAGGAGGCCGTGGAGGATGAGGCCCACTTTCTGCTACACTAATCCAAATACTCAGCAGTGAGACTCACTTTAGGAGACTCTCTGATCTCCTCCCAGGCTTCACCACCATGGAGGAGGAAGAGAGAGACTGCCCATCCTGCTGGGAGAGGAAAAGACCACAGTGACTATCGTGGCACAATACGTCACTGCCTGCCATAGACTGAGGAGCATGATATGTCAAGGACTCCTATACACTGACCCCCCCCCCCCCCCCCCATCTGTCTTTGCTGTACATATTCTGGTAGGAACAAAGGAAAAGATTCACCTTGTAATAAACTCATCTCATTGGTCATGAGTGCTGTGGTTGCTCCTTATGTGTTGATCCATTTCCCCACATACTTGTAACTCCAGACTGATCTGGCTTTGTAACACATTTTATGGTAAAATTAAACGGTACCAGTAAGAAAACAAGTAAACCATGATGCCAGCTGCAGCTTATTCCCATTACACTGGTCAACAGCCATAGAGGTTCCGACATGGAAAACAGTTGAACTTAACTAATTTTGGGGTGCCGAGATCAAAAATGTTAAAATTGGCTCTAATTTTCAAGATATAGACTACTTTCTATACTTCTCACAGCCTGTGATACAACACTGATGGAAAAAAAAAAAAAAAAATTTCATTTGTGTGCATCCGTTTTGGTCTGCTTTTCCATTGACTTCCATTAAAAAAAAAGTTTTTAATGACTACTTGTGTCATTAAAAAAACTGATCCGTTTCGATTTTTAATGGAAGTCAATAGAAAAATGGATGCACACAAATGCATCCGTTTTTTGCAAAAAAAAAAAAAAAATGATGAAGATTGCAAAGACAGTGTGAACCTAGCCTAAGGTATTGGGGTAACTGGAACCCATCAGTGCTTGCAGATTACTGTTGAACAGTTATCAGAGACAATCCCATGTATGAATACAAAAGACGTGTAAATGCACCGAGTAGCCATTGAATGAGGACCTACACTCCAGAGTTCTATAAACATAATTTGTAAAAAATTTAGATATGCCTGTAATTTTTAGTTGATTTCAGATAGAACTAAGTTTCCTATGAATATATTTCAAAAGTAAACTTGCTTGCTTATACTGTATTCTATACAATTCACAAGACAGTAACATGAGAACTCTGATATCAGAAACTACAGCCAAAACATTTTTCCTTGTGATTTTTGAATTCAGCACAAAAAAAAAAAAAAAAAAATTTATTTCTCAACCAAACAACTTTTGAAAATTTGTTGACCAGTGCCATCAGTGACCGGCATTAGAGAGTTAACAACGGCCATATACCATACAGCTGCCGAGATCACCGGCATCCACCAATAATGCAGCACATCACTGTATGGATCAGGGAGCCAGCGAACACTGCCCCAAAACAATGGCTTCTCATGGCAGCCTGGGGCCCTCACTAGGCCTCTATGGACGCCATGACAAATTTATTGTTATAGCCAGATATACACAACCTGTTTATCTGCTAATAAATAAAGCAGTCCTAATGAAATTGCAGCACTCCCAAGATCAAATCCAGCATGGTTTATTCAGCTCATAGGATACACAAGTGTGTATTGTGCTCTGTATAAACAACCCAGCTGAGCTGAATAAACCATGTTTGATTTGATCTTGGAGATATAAGTGAAATTGGCTCAGTTGCCCCTAGCAACCAGATTCCACCTTTCATTCCTCAAAGACTCTTAGGAAAATGAAAAGTGGAATCTGATTGGTTGCCGGGGGCCAGTTTCACTCTACACCATGTTTGATAAGTCTCCCCCATGAGCAAGTGAAAAAAAAAAAAAAAAAAAAAAAAAAAAAAAATATTATATATATATATATATATATATATATATATATATATATATATATATATATATATATATATATATATATATATATATATATATATATATATATATACACACACACTGTTTTGCCATACAGTGCACACTCATTTTTCATCTCAAACAGAATGAGCCTGGAATAATTTCTGCTGGGAGATTCTCTATAACAAATAGGGAGGGAATCCCAGAATGATGGAACCAGCCACCATCTTACCTGCAGGGGTTACATACTGAGTCAGCCATATTACTAAAGGAGTAGTATGAGCAGCAGTAAGCCTTACATGTCAGGAAAAAAAAAACAAAGTTAACAGAAAAGCAGCAAAACCAATGAAGTTACTCACAGACCCCACAGAGTCCAGGATAGAGACCTCTGACATCTCTTATCCTTCATAACATACAGTCACTGGTAGCAATGCCTTATTGAAGATGATAGGACATACCTGGTGGCCTAGGGGGTCTCCCCGGTGACCCCCTAGGCCCTGTAGTTTCCCTTTTAATTCAGTCTTTGAGGAAACAATCAGCTCCACCACAATACAGACGGAGGCCTCACACTTTCCAGATTTCCTTCCATCTGGAGCAGAGATACTTCCCATCCGCATAGACTGTAGTCACCGGGACCTCGGCTCGGGGGGGGGGGGTAGAGGACAGAACCCCAATCAGCAGGACACTGGAAGTGCGGGCCGGTCTGTACAGCAATTACATGAGTCCAGTCCTGCATCTCTTTTACCAGAGCAGCCATAGCTTCCATGTCTGTGATAGAAAACCCTCTGTCCGTCTTGTGATCCCGCAGACCTGGGGAAGGGCGTAGTGAGCCCTAAACTGACCCCAGCCCCCTATCCCTGCCTACTTGGACGACCTGCCCTAGGTAGCAGTCCCCAACTGGGCGACAGTCCCTACACTGACTATGTGCACAGGAGGGGGAAGGGAACAGGATAGTCACCAGTCCAGGTAAAGCACAGGGGGGTCACAGCCAATGACAATAGGAGAACCACAAGTCCCAGCCAGAAGCCATAACAAGAAAAACAGTCAAAGGGTAAAGTCATCAGCAATAACTATATAACACCAGATCAGAATCCTAAAGAGAAGAGTCCACAACACAGGAGGAAAGAGTCAGAACCCAGACACCCAGTAACTGCAGAGACAGCTGCATCCACTGACCACAGGGAGGGAAGAACCCCTCCACCTGTATATATATCAGGAGCAGGGAGGGGGAGGGGAGGCCAGCACCAGTTCTGATTGGTCCAGCGTTCCCGTCCTCTGATTGGTCCAGTGTTCCAGTCCTCTGATTGGCTTAAGGGCATGTCTGTCATCCAGCCTGGACGCCTCCCTGCACTCTCACACATGTTGGGGGCTTCTAGCTTTATGCAGTGCACTATATTGTAGTAAATGGCACTCTGTGTATTCTAGGAGTCAGGATGATTATAACTATTCCCTATTTGTAGAACTGTTGTATTACTTGTTGTATTACTTTATAAAAAAAAATTAACTGTTTCTAAAAAATAAAAAATTCTAGGGGCCAGATTTTTTTCTGTTTATGGGTTATATGAGCCATTTAAAAGAAAATCACAAAAAAAGCTAAAATTCGTGCATGGTGTTTTTTGGGTTTAGAAATTTGGCAGCCAGTCAATGGGGAGAATGAATAACAGTACACACATGACTATTTTATATGTTTTTCAGGGAGTTTTGTGAGATCCCAGAAGGTCCTGCGTTGTGTTTTTCCACAGAAAATTTGCCATTTTCCCCTCATAGATGTCTATAGGGGGTAAAAACTCCCAAAAATACCCATATGCTTTTTTTTGGTGTTTTTACCGAGTTCCCTGGCATTCCTCAAATATAAGGTTTGTATGGACTTTTTGGGGTGAAAATAATGCCTCAAAGAGGGGAAAAAACTGCCAGTGATTTTTCATGCTAGTTGGCAGGGTTTTTTTTTTTTTGTTTTGTTTTTTAGTGTTTTCTCATTTTAGTGTAAATTACTCCAGTATAGGCAATTTTATCGCTGGTGCTTTATCTGTTGTTTCATATTTACCCATTGACTTTTAGCTAACATCTGGCTGCAGCTCTTTTGAAAAAAAAAAAAAATTAGCATGCACTTTTTTTCAATTTTTTGTGGCTTTTCAGTTTGTTTTTAGTCCAGCCTCCAAACCAAAATCCAGAATCAAACGATAGAGAATCACACTGGTGATAAAACCACCTATACAAACTAAGGCTATGTTCACACACATTATTTTTGCTCAGTATTTTTCAACCAAAACCAGGAGTGGATTGAAAACACAGAACTGCTTATGTTCACACACTGCTGAAATTGAGTGGATGGCTGTTATTTGCCATTAAATGTCGGCCATTCAACAGTGTGAGAACATAGCCTTTCTGTGTTTCCAATCCACTCCTGGTTTTGGTCGAAAAATACTAACCAAAAATACTGTGTGTGAACATAGCCTTAGGGCCCTACGGATTTAAATTCTGCCTGCCATGTCTTTGAATGGGTGGGCTTGCACGCCTCCGCTCTCCGCTGAAATAATTGAGATGTCAATTCTTTGAGTGGAGGCGCAAGACCCTCCCATTCAAAGACATAGAAGGCGCGGAGTCCATGGGCAGGGGTTCAGAGAGGAATTTCTGCGCCAAATCAGTAGTGTGAACGGGCCCTGCTGTTCAGTAGCTGCCCATAACAGAGTGTGTGGTCAGCAGGAGAGAGGAGTTGGTGCTGGGTACAGGCCTGATAGGGACAGACTAGACTAGGGGAGATTTATCAAACATGGTGTAAAGTGAAACTGTCTCAGTTGCCCCTAGCAACCAATCAGATTCCACCTTTCATTCCTCACAGACTCTTTGGAAAATGAAAGGTTGAATCTGATTGGTTGCTAGGGGCAACTGAGCCAGTGTCACTTTACACCATGTTTGTTAAATCTCCCCCTGGGCGCAGAAGCTGATCTGACTACAGAGGCTCCACCCCCTCCTCACATGTGACCTCTGACTGCTGGAGGCCGTGCCGACTCCTGGGGCTGCTGACTGGTGCGGTCACTGACTGACTTTCCCCACCCTGTAGTTGTAGGAAGGCTGGGAGTGCTGGGAGAGGGAGGTCACCTAGGTCAGAGGTCAGAGGTCTGCCCCATATTCCTGTGCTGCTCCTCTGCACACAGCACTTCCCATAACCTGTGGGTCACCAGCTGCTCCAAAACTACAGCAGTCAGGGCATGATGGGAGTTGTAGTTCTGACACAGCTTTGGACCAGGTTGGTGAACACTTCTAAGCTATTTATTATGTACAGACTAATCCTCCTGACACCGGTTCTTTGCCTCCTTATTGTATTGGATCCTTGTACTGGGCCGTGTCAGTATATGATTTGTATATGGCGCTGTGACTGTTGCTGCCATGGTTTGGGGGAGGCATACGTGACAGGATCAGTATATGGCGCTGTGACAGGGGAGGCGTATGTGGCAGGATCAGTATATGGCGCTGTGACAGGGGAGCCGTATGTGGCAGGATCAGTATATGGCGCTGTGACAGGGGAGCCGTATGTGGCAGGATCAGTATATGGCGCTGTGACAGGGGAGGTGTATGTGACAGGATCAGTATATGGCGCTGTGACAGGGGAGGTGTATGTGTCAGGATCAGTATATGGCGCTGTGACAGGGGAGGTGTATGTGACAGGATCAGTATATGGCACTGTGACAGGGGAGGTGTATGTGACAGGATCAGTATATGGCGCTGTGACAGGGGAGGTGTATGTGACAGTATAAGTATATGGCGGCTCCTGTGCTGCATCGCTTTCTGTGTTCCTGAAGTCTGTAGCGCTGTATATTCCTGTTATACCGATAGCACAAAGTGCGCTATCATTATACCCAAGGGGCCTGGTGTGTAACACTTATATTCTCGTGTTTTCACGTGTGACACTACTACATTCAGGTTGCATGGTGTGTTACATTCAGGGGGTACAGTATACATGGTCCTGTTACAGTCAGGGGGTACAGTATACACGGTCCTGTTACAGTCAGGGGGTACAGTATACATGGTCCTGTTACAGTCAGGGGGTACAGTATACACGGTCCTGTTACAGTCAGGGGGTACAGTATACATGGCCCTGTTACATTCAGGGGGTACAGTATACACGGTCCTGTTACATTCAGGGGGTACAGTATATATGGCCCTGTTACATTCAGGGGGTACAGCCAGGGGTGGATTAACTTTACCATAGGCCCCGGGCTGTTCACCAAGCCTGGGCCCTCCCACCCCACTGTAACTATGGAAGCACTAGCCTGGCGTTCATAGTACAGGATAGATAATGTCATGATGTCCTGATTTGTGCAAAATTGCCATAAAAAAACAGTGATTTTTTGCAAATCATAGCGGAAGTGTAGCCAGGAGACAGTACACCATTGAAAGTATAAGTCTTTTTGGGTGGTCATGGGCCCCCCAGGAGCTCAGGGCCCCGGGCTGCCGCCCAAAACGCCCCTATTATAATCCACTACTGGGTACAGCATACATGGTCCTGTTACATTCAGGGGGTACAGTATACATGGTCCTGTTACATTCAGGGGGTACAGTATACATGGTCCTGTTACATTCAGGGGGTACCGTATACATGGTCCTGTTACATTCAGGGGGTACCGTATACATGGTCCTGTTACATTCATGGGGTACACTATACATGGTCCTGTTACAGTCAGGGGGTACAGTATACACGGTCCTGTTACATTCAGGGGGTACAATATACACGGTCCTGTTACATTCATGGGGTAGACTATACATGGTCCTGTTACAGTCAGGGGGTACAGTATACATGGTACTGTTACATTCAGGGGGTAGAGTATACATGGTCCTGTTACAGTCAGGGGGTGCAGTATACATGGTCCTGTTACATTCATGGGGTACACTATACATGGTCCTGTTACAGTCAGGGGGTACAGTATACATGGTACTGTTACATTCAGGGGGTAGAGTATACATGGTCCTGTTACAGTCAGGGGGTACAGTATACATGGTCCTGTTACAGTCAGGGGGTACAGTATACATGGTCCTGTTACATTCAGGGGGTACAATATACACGGTCCTGTTACATTCATGGGGTAGACTACACATGGTCTTGTTACATTCAGGGGGTACAGTATACATGGTACTGTTACATTCAGGGCGTACAGTATACATGGTCCTGTTACATTCATGGAGTAGACTACACATGGCCCTGTTACAGTCAGGGGGTACACTATACATGGTCTTGTTACATTCAGGGGGTACAGTATACATGGTCCTGTTACATTCAGGGGGTACAGTATACATGGTCCTGTTACATTCAGGGGGTACAGTATACACGGTCCTGTTACATTCAGGGGGTACAGTATACATGGCCCTGTTACATTCATGGAGTAGACTACACATGGCCCTGTTACAGTCAGGGGGTACAGTATACATGGTCTTGTTACATTCAGGGGGTACAGTATACATGGTCCTGTTACATTCAGGGGGTACAGTATACACGGTCCTGTTACATTCAGGGGGTACAGTATACATGGTCCTGTTACATTCAGGGGGTACAGTATACACGGTCCTGTTACATTCAGGGGGTACAGTATACATGGCCCTGTTACATTCATGGGGTAGATTACACATGGTCTTGTTACATTCAGGGGGTACAGTATACACGGTCCTGTTACATTCATGGGGTAGACTACACATGGTCTTGTTACATTCAGGGGGTACAGTATACATGGTCCTGTTACATTCAGGGGGTACAGTATACACGGTCCTGTTACATTCAGGGGGTACATTATACATACTGGACTCTGGTCACTGTTTGGCAGTATTGATTATATTGGTGCTTGCATAGTGGTAGCATACAATTGTCCCTGAGGGTACAAACACACACGGCATATACGCTGCGTATTTACTGCTGCGATACGCAGCAGATTAGATCTAAATAACTGAACACAGCATCAAATCTGCTGCGTATCTGCTGCGTATACGCTGTGAGTGTTTGTACCCTTATGGTGGTTTTACACTGAACAATTATCGTTCGAATTTGCACCATAACAATTGCATTTGAGCGATAATCGTGAACGATCAAGCGACGAGCGAGAAACATGTTTTCAAATCCTCGTTGCTCGTTCGCCAAAAAATTCACAAATTGTTCCGTGTAAACAGCCTTTCACCAATTTAACCTATGTGTGAGATAGGCTTAAGCGGTCGCAAAACGATTTTTCCGTACGATGTATCGTTCCGCCTAAATGCTGATCGTTATGAAAAAGACATCGTTCATTCGAAATCGTTAATCGTGCAATCAGGCGAATTATCGCTCTGTGTAAAAGGACCATTACACATTGGGGCAGAGGCTCGGAGGTTTCAAAGTAAAGCTAAATCCATTGCAGCACACAATAAAGAGGGAACAGCGTGGTTTGTGGGCTGGTGGCCTTTGTGTGCCAGTGCTGCTTTTTAGTTCCAGTCTGGCCCTGTATTTGGAACCTCAAACATACAATGTCCCTGTCACTTTAAAAGCTGCTGACAGAGGTGCTGTATGTGTGAGGAGTCAGGGGTATAAGGAGCCTCAAGCTCCCTGCTCTGTGCTCACTTTAAAGTGACTGTACCACCAGGACCAGGCTGAAGCACTGGGGGAGGGCCGACCCACCCTTAGTGGGGGGAAACCCTAGCCCCTGGAGGGGTCGGCCCGCCTCCAGTGCTTCAGCCTGGGCCTGGTGGTACAGTCACTTTGCAGCGGATTTCACGCTGCAAGTTTACAGCGAAATCCACTGCGGATCCTGGTAGTGTGAAGGTCTACGGAGTTACATATCCGCAGAGGAATTTTCATTCGACTGCAGATATGTAAGCTCCGGGTCGGGGGGAATGTGGTTAAAGGGGTCGGTTTACATATCGGCAGAATGAAAATTCCGCTGCTGATATGTAACCCCATAGACCTTCATGCAGTGTCCCAGCACGAAAGGTTCTTTCTCTCCATATCCATTATATATATATTTGCTATAGTGCTGGAAAGGTTAGTGGCCACTGTAAAGGGTTGGTTTATGTTGCCCCAGTGTTCTTCTTTTATATTCTCAGTATTCTAATATGTACATTGATTCTTATATGTTGGTCACATGGTGTGGTGATGCAAACGGCCTAGTGTCACGTGACTTCCCCGGCTGCCATAGCAACCCCAATAGCCGTCGAGCTTTTGGCTGGGGTCGGTCAGTCCTTCCTCTACCTTTAAGAGGGAAGGGTGTGTTTCCATTCTGCTCCTCAGGGAGAAGGCCGCTGCTCGGTATTCCTCAGTTCGTTATCTCCAAAACGCATTCCGGTCCAGTCCAGATGCGGCTTATTCTCAGGATTCTTGCATATCCCCAAGATCTGGGTACACCTCCTAAGTCTCCATATTTGACTCATCGCTAACAGCAAGTATTCTCCTCATTATCACTATACCCAGGATCATTCTCAAGGGAACTACTACTCCCATTCTCAGTAAAGATCTTTCCTAACCACCGAGTCACTACCATATTACGACCTAGTGCAACACCACCCATCTCCTCAGTTGTATTTGATTGTGCCTATTCCTGGTTGCATCCAGAGACTGTTGCTATTAGCATTTACCGTGTCAGTAAACATACAACTCCCGTTGTTTCAGAACCCTGGCATTGGTCTAGTCATTGGTGTCTTGACTAAGGGCAACAAAGAATTGCTGGGGCCCCCGTGAGGTTAGGATCCCGTGGTCTAGCCGCTTCATCCCTCGAGCCATAACCGTGACCTCCATAACATCTGGCATAGTGGCAACCTGGGGTCTACGCACTACCAAGTACCTCGCCCAGCGGGCCGCCACATTGCATTCACACTACCAGGATCCGCTGCGGATCCGGTACGTGTGAAGCTACCCTAAAGGGGTTATCCAGCGTTAGAACAACATGGCCACTTTCTTCCAGAGACGGTACCACTGACATGATACATAGCAGGTCATATAGGGGCCTTCAGTGTGCAGTTACGTCTGTCAACGCTGAGGAGTGTGTGTGTGTTTGTATGTGTGTTTGAGGTGGGGGGGGTGCCAAACTGAACCTTTGCCCCGGGAGCAGGAAAGGCTAGCCACACCTCGCATCTGGGGGTCGTTTTATATGCCGAGATCAGTATTCACGGCAAAGGGAAGCCCCACCCACTGCTCCTCTAAAAGTAAAAGTGTACTATGTACGCATCACCACTCACTATTGTACAGGCGCAGGAAATGATGACATCACACACTGCCTGTAGGAGAAGTCCTGCAAGCTGCTGAGACTACAGGAGGATGAGGCAACATTTCCTGCATAACAAATAGTAGCTAATAAGTATCGGAAGACTTGAGAATTTTTAATAGAAGTAAATTACAAATCTTTACAACTTTCTGACACTGGTTGATTTGAAAGAAAAGAAATTCGCTGGACAACCCCTTTAACACTTAGGGGACACAGCCAGTTTTCATTTTTGCGCTTTGCTTTTTTCCTCCTTGTGTATATAAGGCCATAGCGCATGAATTTTTCCACCTAGAGACCCAGATGAGCCCTTATTTTTTGGACGACTAATTCTACTTTGCAATGGCAGACTAAAATATGCCGTGAAGCTAGAAAATAATGTGTGGTGAAATAGAAAAAAAAAAAAAACACAATTTTTTTATTTGGGGGGGTTTGTTTTTATACCGTTCGCCCTAGGGTAAAACTGAATTGTTATACAAGTTACATATCGTTGTAATCGTAACAACTTTAGGAACATATATAACGTTTATTTTATTTGATGGCTTTTAAAAACTAAAAACTTAAAAAAATATATATATGTTCCTTAAAATTGCTCTATTTCCATGCTTATAACGCTTTTATCCTTGGGTCTATGGGGCTGTGTGAGGTGTCATTTTTTTGCGCCATGATGTGTTCTTTCTATCGGTACCTTGATTGCACATATGCGATTTTTGATCGCTTTTTATTACAATATTTCGAGATTTGATGTGATCAAAAATGCACAATTTAGCAATTTGGATTTTTTTATACGCTTACACCGTTTACCGTGCTAGATCGGGAATGTGATAATTTATTATTTCAGGTGATTACGCACGCGGCAATACCAAACATGTTTATTTATTTATAAAATGGGGAAAGGGGGGTGATTCTAACTTTTATTAGGGGAGGGGATTTTGTATTAATAAAAAGGCAAAAAATTTTTTTTACACGCATACTAAAAGCCCCCCTGGGGTTAGGGTTATTCCTCCTGGGGTTAGGGTTATTCCCCCTGGGGTTAGGGTTATTCCCCCTGGGGGACTTCTAGTATTACTACACTGATCTCTCATAGAGATCTATGCAATATAGAAATACTGCATAGATGTTAGACTCGAGAAGGCAGAGATGACATGAGACAGTGGGCCCTAGAGCTAGACCCACCCTCTGACCCTACCTGCTTGCCGCAAACGACCTTAAATGGTCGCAGACAACCACGGTGCCGGTCCCTATACTGATGTAAGTGTAAACATAAAACGAAGACAGACGAACGACCACAATAGAGCGAAGTAAACAAGCCAAGTCAGCAACACATGGGCAGCGAAGTACAAAATAGGAAGGCAAGCGGGAAGTCGGTAGCAGAAGTCGGCGGATGGATTAATGGACTCGGCAGCATGTACAGAAGAACATCGAGGATTAGAGAGAGACTGACTTTCACGATTATTTAGGGCAAACTCAGCCAAAGTTAAGTATTCTCTCCATTTCTCCTGTGACCCTGCAACAAAACATCTTAAAAACTGCTCCAGTGACTGATTAACTCTCTCCGTCTGTCCATTGGATTGCGGATGAAAAGCTGAAGAAAAGGACAAGGATATACCTAGGCGACCACAAAACTCTCTCCAGAATTTAGACACGAACTGTACTCCCCTGTCAGAAACAATATTCTCTGGTATACCATGTAAACGTAAGATATGATTAATAAAAAGAGAGGCCAAGGTTCGAGCATTGGGAAGCTTGCTGGGAGGAATTAAATGGCACATCTTAGAGAACCTGTCGACAACCACCCAAATCACAGTTTTACCCTTAGAGGGTGGTAAATCAGTTATAAAATCCACTGATATATGGGTCCAAGGTCTAGCAGGTACCGGTAGGGGTTGGAGAAGTCCCTCTGGTAACCTGCGAGGAACCTTGGACCTGGCACAAATCTCACAAGCTTCTACAAACAGCTTCGTATCTCTGACCCAAGATGGCCACCAATAATGGCGAGATAGTAAATACTTGGTACCAGCAATGCCTGGATGACCTGCCAATACTGAACAATGTGTTTCTTCCAGAACTTTCAAACGAAGATTTGGGGGAACAAACAGTTTATTCTCCGGGGTATTCCTAGGCGCCATAGATTGAGATTGGACAACTTGAGCAGCCAGATCGGGCTGCAGTATAGCCACCACCACCCCAGGAGATAAAATAGTTTCAGATTCCTTTATGGGGACTTCGTTGACGTTAAAACTATGAGATAAAGCGTCTGCCCTTACATTTTTGGAACCCGGCTTGAAGGTGATTTCAAAATTAAACCGTGTGAAAAAAAGTGCCCATCTGGCTTGCCGTGGAGTAAGACGCTTGGCTTTATCTAAATAAACAAGAGTTTTGTGGTCGGTTAAAACCTTAATTTTGTGTTTAGGCCCCTCTAGAAAATGTCTCCATTCATCAAATGCCCACTTAATGGCAAGAAGTTCTCTATTGCCTATATCATAGTTGCATTCGGCTTTGGAGAATTTTCTAGAGAAGTGGGCTATGGGTCTGAGATTGGTGAGTGTTTCAGGACCCTGTGAAAGAACAGCCCCTACCCCCACCTCTGAGGCATCCACCTCGACAATAAAAGGTTGTTCAAAGTCAGGTTGAATCAACACCGGGGCTACAGAAAAACATCTTTTAAGTTTGTCAAATGCCAGAATGGCTTCAGGAGTCCAGTTGTCCACATCAGCTCCCTTTCTGGTAAGATCAGTTAAGGGCTTCGCAATCACTGAGAACCCCTTAATAAATTTTCTGTAGTAGTTAGCAAATCCCCCAAATCTCTGTAAAGCTTTAAGACTTTTTGGGCGCTCCCACTTTTCAATGGCTGCCACCTTAACCTCTTAAGGACATAGGACGTATGCGTACGTCATATGTCCTCACTTGAACTTCAAAGCGGGGCCGCGCGGCGGCCCCGCTTTGAAGTGCCGCGATCCCGGGTGCCGCGAGTAGCCCGGGACCGCTGCTATTAGCGGGCACGGTCTGATCGCCGTGCCCGCTAATTAGCTAATCGGAGGCAGCTGTCAAAGTTGACAGCTGCCTCCGATTACCGGAGGCAACGTTTCCCTGGGGTCTAGTGGGGGAGATCGCTCCTCCGGGACAAGGCGATCTCCGTTACTGATGCCGGCCGGGGACGCGTCCAAGATGGCGCCGTCCTCGGCTCGGCACTCGTTCGTTTTCGGCTGCAGCAGCCGAAAGCAAACGAGTGCCGATCTCATGGATCTCTGCAGCATATCTATGCTGCAGAGATCTCAATGAGAGATCCAAGTGTATATACTAGAAGTCCCCTAGGGGGGCTTCTAGTATATGTGTAAAAAAAAAAAATAAAGTGTTGTTAATAGTAAAAAGCCCCCTCCCCTAATAAAAGTCTGAATCACCCCCCTTTTCCCAGGTTTTAAATAAAAGTAAACAAATAAATAAATAAATAAACATGTTTGCTATCGCCGCGTGCGTAATCGCCCGAACTATTAATTAATCACATTCCTGATCTCGTACGGTAAACGGCGTCAGCGCAAAAAAATCCCAAAGTGCAAAATTGCGCATTTTTGGTCGCATCAAATCCAGAAAAAATGTAATATAAAGCGATCAAAAAGTCGTATATGCGCAATCAAGGTACCAATAGAAAGATCACATCATGGCGCAAAAAATGACACCTCGCACAGCCCCATAGACCAAAGGATAAAAGTGCTATAAGCCTGGGAATGGAGCGATTTTAAGGAACGTATATTGGTTAACAACGGTTTGAATTTTTTACAGGCCATCCGATACAATATAAGTTATACATGTTATATATCGTTTTAATCGTAACGACTTGAGGAACATGCATAACAAGTCAGTTTTACCCCAGGGCGAATGGCGTAAAAACACATTTCCCCCAAATAAAAGAAATGCGTCTTTTTTCACCACACTTTGAATTTTTTTCTGGTTTCGCAGTGTACTTTATGCAAAAATTCAGCCTGTAATTGCAAAGTACAATTAGTGATGCAAAAAATAAGGGGTCATGTGGGTTTCTAGGTGGAAAAATGCAAGTGCTATGACCTTTTAAACACAAGGAGGAAAAACCGAAAACATAAAAACGAAAATGGGCCATGTCCTTAAAGGGTTAAGGGGATCCATACCAAAAGAACTAGGGGTGATTTTATATCCCAGAAAAGAGACCTCCTGACCGCCAAACTGGCACTTCGACAACTTGGCAAATAAATGGTTTTGTCTTAGGAGTTCCATAACCTTGCGGACATTACCAACATGTGAAGACTAATCTGGAGAGAAAATCAGGATATCGTCCAAGTATACCACTAAAAAACGTCCCAGGTAGTCGCGAAACACATTGTTAACAAAGTGTTGGAAAACTGCAGGTGCATTACACAACCCGAAGGGCTTGACAAGGTATTCAAAGTGTCCATCAGGAGTATTAAAGGCAGTTTTCCACTCATCACCCTCCTTTATTCGAATCAAATTATAGGCTCCTCGGAGGTCAATCTTGGAGAACCACCGGGCCCCCACAATTTGATCACACAAATCAGGAATCAGAGGGAGAGGGTGTTGATTTTTAATCGTGATTTTATTTAGCTCCCGATAATCAATGCAAGGGCGTAGGCCACCATCCTTTTTACCCACAAAGAAAAACCCAGCCCCAAGGGGAGAACAGGAAGGACGGGTGTGACCCTTATGTAAACTTTCTTTAACATAATCACGCATTGCCTCCCTCTCTGGTCTAGACAAATTAAAAATTCGTCCCTTCGGGTATTTAGACTCTGGAACTAAATCAATAGCACAATCGTATGGACGATGAGGGGGTAACTTGTCCACTGATTTTTCGTCAAAAACATCAAGAAAATCAGATAGAAACTCGGGGAGCTCCCCTTCTAACGAAGAACATTCCGTTAAATTCAAAGAAATACAATGGGCGGCACATCCTGGCCCCCATTGAACAAGTTCTCTGTTTGCCCAATCAAACCCAGGATTATGCTGGGTCAACCAGGGTAAACCTAAAATAACACCAGAAGACAAATTGTCCATAACCAAAAAATCAAGACACTCAGAATGGATCGACCCCACTTTTACTTCAAGAGGGGGAGTGATATATTTCACTCTACCTTGAGCCAATGGGGTAAAGTCCGCCCCCTGATACTCAGTGGGCATTTAAGCTGAAGCGGACATACCCCCAGATTGGACCAAAACCCGGAATTAATAAAATTAGCGGATGCCCCTGAATCAACATGGACAAACCCCGAGATACATTCCTCGCCCAAACATAGCGAGATGGGGACCATCAACTTATTCTTATCGAGTGGTACCTGTGCACCTGAGTGACTCCCTCGATAGTCACTCAGGCGCTGGAGTTTTCTGGCGATGTTCCAGGCCTGGAGGTACATTCCCCAACACAGTGTCAAGCTTTGCCGCAGTACAGACAAAGATTATGCTGCATACGATGGGCTCGTCTAGTTCTAGCATCGGTGGCACCAATTTGCATAGGTTCTTCTGGTGGTGGTAACAGGGAAGAAGGTGGTTTAGGAGGAGACAGGAGAGAGGAAGAGGTTTTACAGGGTTCAGAGGTTCCTTTCTCCCTTTGTCTGTCTCGCATACGACGATCTACCCTAATGGCTTACGTCATGGTCTCTTCTAACGTTTCAGGGGGAGGATAAGCTATTAACAAGTCCTTCAACTGGTCAGAGAGACCCACCTGGAACTGATAGCGCATGGCAGAGTTGTTCCAATCAGACGGGATACACCACCAACTCTGCGCAATAGTCCTCAACTGGCCTTTTCCCCTGTTTTAGGGACGTCAATTGTCGCTCGGCTACTGCAGTCCTGTCAGGGTCGTCAAACAATAGTCCCAAGGCCGAAAAAAAAAGTCAACAGAAGTTAATTCTATGGCATTGGGAGGGAGAGAGAATGCCCACTCCTGTGGTGGACCCTGCAAAAGGGACATGATAATTCCTACTCTTTAGGCCTCATCCCCTAAGGAACGGGGACGTAGTCGAAAGAACAACCGGCACCCTTCTCTGAAGGTTCGGAAATTCTATCCCCCTTGAATTTTTCTGGGAGTTGTACAGGTGGTTTAGGAGGAGAGGGGGTGGTCTCATAGTTACTTGTCGGGGGGCAGCCTCCTGCTCCTGAACCCGTTCAGCGACATTCTGAACCAATGTGTTCAGGTTCTGCATCTGTTCCACTAGCGCCTTCATAGGATCCATGATGAAAATCCCTGGCACACGTCACTATATATTTTGGGCTGGCTATTCTGTTAGACTCAAGAAGGCAGAGATGACACAAGACAGTGGGCCCTAGAGCTAGACCCACCCTCTGACCCTACCTGCTTGCCGCAAACGACCCTTAACGGTCGCGGACAACCACGGTGCCGGTCCCTATACTGATGTAAGTGTAAACATAAAATGAAGACAGACGAACGGCCCCAATAGAGCGAAGTAAACAAGCCAAGTCAGCAACACACGGGCAGCGAAGTACAAAATAGGAAGGCAAGTGGGAAGTCGGTAGCAGGCAGAAGGTCAGGAAACAACGTAACAATAGCGGATAGGATGGAGCAGGGTAGGCAGGACAGGGATCAGGGGAGGTGGGACTAGAAAGCTCTAATAGCCAGCAAAGGAACCTGATACTGGCTGTACTTTATACCGGATCAGGAGCCCAGACCAGCCTCTCATTGGTCCGGCCCCCTGAATCCGAACCTTGTGCAGCTGCGACACTGCAGACTGAATGGCAGAGCGATCTGCCCTTCAGCCTGAGTGTGACTGCATTCAGCTGAGAGAGCTGGGCGGTAGCCAGCCGTGACATGGAGCCGCGGCGTCCCTGGTTGTCAAGGACATCGTCGGGTCTCCGTGACGTCACACGGCTCCGACGGCTGATGCGGCGCTGCATCCTAGCGCCGTCAGACGGGGCCGAGTCCGAGGAGGACGCCGCTGGATCCGCGGCAGGTAAGTTGCTTACAATAGATCCATGAGATCTGGGCTCTATTGCTTTCAGTAACATCCTGGTGCAGCTAACTGTTAATAATATGACATAAATGGGGGATCATGTCTATAAATATAATGTATGTGGCGACTGATGAAAAGTAAAATAAAAATAATAGTTTCACAGTAAATAAGAGAAGACAGGAGATTAGAAATTACCTTGGAGAAATCGATGGTGAGCTAGGAACAGAATAAAAATCTGTAACGAAAACTGTGGCAGAAAAGTAGAAGTCGTCTCTCTAAGCAGAGGAGGTGGGGACAGGTTTATATGGGGGAGGGAAATTAAAAACAAGGGGCCATGATTGGCTGAGACACAATGGTCAAGTTTTATGTGTATTAAGGGAATTTACATTTCAATAGTGTTTTACAGACTACAAGCTATAGAGATGTAACATTCGGTTATTATGAGGAGTGTGAACAGTTGTTTACAAGCAGCGTTTCTCTTCATTGTCTCTAAATGATTCCTTTAAAACACAGATGGCGGTCTGATGATGGGCGGTCTCATGGCTTTACCGATGTCTCCAGATTAACATGGCCGATTTCTTTTATTTTACTGCAGATTTCCCATTCTTGTTAATATCTGAGCAGATTATGTAACAAATCATGAACTATACAGATATAAATAATCATATGGAAACTGCACCAATTTGAGGTAAAACTGCATGACGGCATGGACCAATTCTACCATCCATTGGCCTCTATATGTGGCCTCACGATCCTCTGGTCTCCTCTGGTTTGTGGAGTTATGGAGAACTTTCCACAATGTTTTCCAGGAAGTAAGATTTATCTATAATGAGATTCTATAAACCTCTGATGGTTACAACAAGATGGAAATTCAGGAAAGTTGAGACATCCCTAGAAATAAACTTGACATCTTTTATTTTACATTGAATTTTGCGTCATAAAATATCACTTTTATTCGTCTAATAGCCAATATATTGTACAAATTCCTGGGATGGCCATGGGGGCGACATTCACCCCAAGTTATAACACAACCCAATATTCCTAAGTAGTTTTTGTTTATCCATTAATATTATATATAGAGAAGGGGCGCTGTATGGTTACCTATATTATAGTATAAAATAATTTTATGTGCTATTTATAGAAGAAGTAAAATCAATGATAGTAAGCTTTCTCAATATGTTATTGGACAATGTGGAGCATTTATATACATTTTTTTAATGACGGCCACATCATCATCATCAGTGCTGTGGACTAGGATTGAATTGAAGTCCCAAGAAAATGGAAACGTAGCTGTGAGGCCCCTGATGATTCATTGCTAAAGCAACGCGTTGGACCATGAGATCTTATCTGGAGAGCTTCTGTCTAAAGTGAAAAGAAGAGAAGTACATATATATTCAGTTTGTTTTTAAAAAAAAAAAAAATTCAAATACATGGATTGTTATTATTGAGAAATAGAAAAAAATTAACATATTGAGACATAATGGGATGTGTTTTAACATCGGGACTATGATAAGTGATGTGTAATATATCTAATATCTAATAATGTTGCAATACTTTGAACTATTTCCATATATCCTTGTGGTGTAATGGTGATGGCTGTAAAGCCTTAATGAACTGGAAAACTACTGTGGTTTTCTTTTGTCTTATTTTTTAAAGTAAATACACATTTTATCAATGTTTTTGCCATTCTCATGTGATTCTATTTAAAATCTTTTTTATTCTCAATAAAAAAATTTTTTAAATGTTTCCATAAGGAGAGAAATTACGTTTTTATAATACGTTTTGCAAATGAAACTTAGTTTAGATTTATAAAGTTTTCAAAACAAGTTTTCAAATTATAGTAAAAAGATATAAAAACTAGAATATGTAGATGAGACTCCTCCTTATTGCACATTATGCTATTCACAGATCGCTGCGATTGTCCACAACACAAGAGTCCCCGCCCTGACATTATCCTCACAATGGCGGATACTTCACTCATTCAGGTGGTGATTTCTCTCACACCCGCTAACAGGACAGGGAGGTTTGGGAAAATAATAGAACAAAGAAAATGATAATCTGTAGTAAACATACAAAAGACAAAAAATACAAACTCAATTTATAGAATTAACCCCTAGACGGCAAAGGATTTACCGGTACGCCCTGGAAGTCTGTCCCCAAACGACCCTGGGCGTAACGGTACGTCCTAAGCGGAGCGCGCATCAAAGCAGGTGGGGGCCGGCTGCAGTGAGCAGCCCAGCCCTTACCTAACCCCTTAAACGCCGCGGCACGACTGCAGCATTTAAGTGTAAGTGACAGGGGCAGTCCCCTGTCACCGATTGGGACCCCCGCAGTCAAACTGGTCCTGATCGTTTTAACGGACTGCTGGAGGTCTCTCACCTTCCTCCGTGCGGTCCGATCGGCGCTCTGTTGATTAAATCTGCCAAAGGCAGGTTTAATCAACAGAGCAGCTATCGCACTGATCAATGCTATGCCTATGGCAAAGGGGACTTAAAATGTGTAAAAAAAAAAGGAAAAATGTCTTTATGAATACCCCAAAGCCCCTCCCCCAATAAAAGTTTAAATCACCCCCCCTTTCCTATTATATAAATAAAACATATAAAAATAAATAAATAAACATATAATATACCGTAGCGTGTGTAATTGTCCGATCTATTAAAATATAACAATCGTCATCACTTACGGCGAACGGCGTAAATGAAAGAGGGAAAAAAGTGCACGGATTACCAATTTTTTTGTTACATTATATATAAATAAAAAATAATAAAAAGTGTTCAAAACACAAAACGTCCCATCTTCACAAATATGGTATTAATAAAAACTAGAGATCATGGTGGAAAAAATTACACCCCATACAGCCCCGTAGGTGAAAAAATAAAACTGTTATAAGCGTCACAATAGGCCCATTTTATTAATAATTAAATGCAAAAAAAAAAGGATTTCATAAAAAAAAAAAAAAATGAGAAAATGTGTAAACGTTACCATATTGCATTCTATTTTACGATTTCACCTATTTATATCTTCATAAATAATATATTTGGGATTCCGTCATACATGTTATGGTAGAATGAAAGACGCCATTACACAGTACAACTATTCCTGTAACAAATAAGCACTTACATGGCCCTGTAGATAGAAAACTGAGAGTGCTGGAGCTCTTAGAAGGGGAGGAGGGAAAAAGGAAAACACAAAAATGAAAATTTGCGTGGTCCACTGGGTCATTTTGGGCCTGGTCCTCAAAGGGTTAAAACTTAGCAGTCATCTCCATCAGTGTATCCCAAGTTTTTTTTTACTGTAAAATAATGCACCTGGGGAGAAGGAATCCTATATCTGTGTATCATATCAGTGGTCCTGTATTGGCAAAGACTTCAGAAAAGAATGGCATGCTGGGCTGTATATATAATGGCATGCTGGGCTATATATATATATATATATATATATATATATATATATATATATATATATATATATGTATGCTGGGATATATATATATATATATATATATATATACATATATATATATATATATAATGGCATGCTGGGCTGTATTTATATAATGGTATGCTGGGCTGTATATATATATATATATATATATATATATATATATATATATATATATATATATAGGTATGCTGGGATATATATATATATATATAATGGCATGCTGGGCTGTATTTATATAATGGTATGCTGGGCTGTATATATATATATATATATATATATATATATATATATATATCCCAGCATACCTATATATATATATATATATATATATATATATACAGCCCAGCATACCATTATATAAATACAGCCCAGCATGCCATTATATATATATATATATCCCAGCATACCTATATATATATATATATATATATATATACAGCCCAGCATACCATTATATAAATACAGCCCAGCATGCCATTATATATATATATATATATATGTATATGTATATATATATATATATATATATATCCCAGCATACATATATATATATATATATATATATATATATATATATATATAGCCCAGCATGCCATTATATATATATATATATATATATGTATATGTATATATATATATATATATATATATCCCAGCATACATATATATATATATATATATATATATATATATATATATATATATATAATTGTATGCTGGGCTGTATAGCTGAAGGTATAACTAGTAGGAAGAGGAGATTGTGATCCCGCTGTATAAAGCTCTAGTGGCTTCACATCTGAAATAGACTGCTACAAAAATGGTGGCGGAGTGAAGCATAAAATATTTTAGGAAATACTTAATGGTTTGAATCTCTATAGTCTATAAGAAAGAAGGGAAAGAGGGACATAATATCCGAAGATAATGGGAAAGGAAATACTAATAGGGCAGACTAGATGGGGCAGGCGTTCTCTTCTGCTGACAATCTTCTATGTTTCTACATTTTCTTATAACTCTTATGTATCATCCTATAGTTCAATCTTTACTTGGCCTTAACTGGAAAAACTACAAATGTCTTTAAATAAAAACGTATCTTTGTAGAAAGCATGGCCGGGAATAGAAAGGGTCTTATACAGTATATGGCTGGGTTCACACTACGTATATTTCAGTCAGCATTGTGGTCCTCATATTGCAACCAAAACCAGGAGTGGATTGAAAACACAGAAAGGATCTGTTCACACAATGTTGAGATTGAGTGTATGGCCGCCATTTATTGGCAAATATTTGCTGTTATTTTAAAACAACGGCTGTTATATTGAAATAATGGCCGTTATTTACTGTTATATGGCGGCCATCCACTCAATTTCAACATTGTGTGAACAGATCCTTTCTGTGTTTTTAATCCACTCCTGGTTTTGGTTGCAATATGAGCACCACAATACTGACTGAAATATACGTAGTGTGAACCCAGCCTATAAGAAGATGACAGGTCACAGTATGGGCTCAGTGGTCACAATTGGACTTAAGGTCAACTGTGGAGGGATTTTCATATATTCATGGTGCATATCATTAACTTTTTGAGAACATATTCAGCTCTGCTACATGTAAAGTATAAATCTAACCTTCATATACCTGTATACATAGTGATTGATATACATGGAGGCCTCTCTGTAGTGCTGGGCTAAGGAGTCAGTATAGAAGGGAGGAATCCTACCAGAGACAATAGAAGCAGGATCGGGGTGTTATCATGGTAATGAGATGGGATAAAGGAGGGAAACTTCCTGCCTCTCCCGATACTGATCACACCCCACCCCAGAGGAGCCTCCATTGTGCTGCTAATAGGGTGATGTCTGCAGAAACAGTGGCTGAAGTTCTTACCTTTCTTATTATAATATAAGTTAGTTTTATATAGTGTCACAAGGTGAGAAAAAAAACATAAACACTTAAAGTATAAACATGCTTGTTAGCAATAGATGGAAGAAACATAATCTGTATATTACAGTACATAACTGTGAGGATATTGTACTGTATACAGGATACAGCAGGGGATGTTCTATAGGTCACTTTCTCTGGAACCATCAATCAGATATCTTCTAGTCTTAAAGGACAATTCCGGGCAGAGGGATTTTTTTTGGCAGAACTGCCGGGGAGGATGAAAGAAATAATGTGCACTTACCTTTCTGGCTGCAGCACTGATGCCTGTATACTACTGCTCTAATCCCTCTGTCCCTGGCCTATTCCTCGTTAGAGATTGAACCTGGGACTTGACAATCCAGGCCCACTCGGCCAGTGACTGGGTAAGGCAGGACCCCACTACATCCTCTGACTCTGACTGGAATATCACATCTCAGGTCCCCACTGAAGCCAGAAAGCGGCCGGGGACCAGTGGATTGGAGCAGCGGTATATGGGAATCAGTGCTAGAGCTGGGGAGGTAAGTGCACATTATTTCTTTCATCCTCCCCGGGAGTTCTGCAAAAGGTCACATTGCCCAGAATTGTCCTTTAAGGAGCCCATACACATTATACTTAAGTCAGCCAGTGGTGGTGGGACTGGCTTTTAGAGAGAACAGTCAATAAAATAAATGCCCGGCTAATTGCTAATTGCAGGTGTATGACCATCTATAAAGACTTCTCAGTGTATGTCAAACTTGTGACATCCTAGATCTGTAGATTTACCACAATGTGTAATTGATCTCTTCAATAAGCTCCACAATTTAATAATAATATTAGGGGAGACAAAAAATACAGTAACTTCTCCCTATATATATCAATACAACCTAGGAATATTGGGTTGTATAATAACTTGGGGTGAATGTCAACCCCATGGCCATCCCAGGAGATTTGTATAATATATTGGATATTTTACTAATAAAAGTGATATTTTTATAACATAAAAAAAGACCTCAGCATAAATCCCTCTATTCCTTATTTATTTAGAGGGGGTTTTCAAGGGTTCAGCCCCCACACTTTACATCTCTTTGGACTTCAGTCTGTACAACTTTATTGACATGTAAATTCCCTCAATACACATAATACTTGTCCATTGTTTCTCAGCCAATCAGGGAGCTCCTTGCCCCCTTGTTCTTCATCTCCCTTCCCCATATAAACCTGTCCCCACCTCCTCTGGTCAGTCACCTCCTCTGCTTAGAGAGACGACTTCTACTTTTCTGACACTTCGGTTTTGGTTAAGGATTTTTATTCTGTTCCGAGCTTACCATCGATTTCTCCAAGGTAATTTCTAATCTACTGTCTTCTCTTATTTACTTTGAAACTATTTTCTTTTTACTTTGTTTTCCATCAGTCGCCATATACATTTTATTTATAGATATTAATTTTTATTTTATTTTTTTACCATATTATACCAGACATGTGATAATGACCAGGAATGTGATAATTAGAGATGAGTGAACATAGTGCGTCACTTCATTTATACCTCTTGTGATTATCTTTCCCCATAAAGATTACTCATTTGTAAGATGTATATTGTGTTTTATTCTTATTTATCACTAAACATGTCATTTGGTCTCGTGCTCTTTGCACTAATCACTTATTTCACATGATATTTATTATATATTTTTCAGGATTTTAATGTCTTTGATGTGTAATGGATTCATAGCTGGTGGTGACTATGTATTTCTCCTCATATTATAGTGCTATGGCCACAATTCTTCAGGTCTTTACAAAAGCAATGGACATTAGTGTATATTTAGGCTTTTGTCCCTGTACACTCTGTATTTAACAAAGATACGGAAATTTTTTAGAGGTCATGTACATGTGTGGCTTCAGTTTATATATGGCAAGGGAAAAAGATGATGATAATCATAACATATTGTCTCTATCTTGTACAGGACTCAATGGCTTTCAACGTTCAGGTTATCCTAGATGAACTAGCCTCTGTGGCCTCCCAGTGTTTGCACGACATGGATCTAGAAAACCCCTACCATCTTATTCAGGCACTTGGAAATGGTGGCTATGGGTCTGTGCTCATGGTGAAGGAGAAGACAACAGGTCAGTATTTTCAATCATCCATCATTATAGCTATGGAATAGTCAGGACACAATCTCCGTGGTTTAGATACAACAGGGGGCGTTAAGAAATAGTAAATGTATTTACCAGGATGTATGGGATAAGAATTCTGGTAAAAATGCTAAAAATATATCTAGTGGTTCACAGGAAGTGATGTAAGAACAGATAAGAAAGACTAGAAGGGTCCACAGAATGGTTTTACAACTTCCATGTGTCTAATGAGACAATCCTACAAAGCAGTATATGTGAGGTACTTACAATTCATTGTCTTGTCATTAACAGGTCAACCAATGGCCATGAAGCTCTTGAATCGGAACAAGACAACTGAATCCTCCTTCCTTCGGGAGCTCAGCATGGCCTTCTTCCTATCATCCCATCCCAACATTGTTGACATTTATGGCGTTGGCGTCAAGACCTGCAATTATTTTGGATACACCCAAGAACTGGCGACACACGGAGATCTCTTCGACCTTATTCCACCTAATGTAAGTAGAAATCCATTAGTTACCCTAAGCCCTGCACTCCTAATCTCTTTTCGTTTTGTAATATTATTTCCATTGTGTTGACTTCACTTATTTCTCTATTTCAGGAAGGACTCCCAGAAGAAATCGTGAAGAGATGCGCGACTCAGATCTCCAGTGCCCTGGACTTTATGGAGAGTGAAGGACTTGTACATCTGGACATAAAACCGGAAAACATCCTGGTGTTTGATAAGGACTGCCACCTCATTAAAATTACAGACTTTGGACTTACAAGGGTCAAGGGAACAATAACCACCAGATGGTCGGGCACTAAATCCTACATGGCACCAGAGATGAGGAACGTCACAGATGAGAATCCATTAGTCATAGACTCATCTCTGGACGCCTGGTCATTCGGTGTTGTTTTATACTACTTGCTGACAGGGACCTATCCATGGCAGTCAGTGGATAAAAATGACCAAGAATACTATAATTTTGTTGGGTGGCAGAAGGATTTAGGAAGAATGGACCCACCGGCACCATGGAGGAGATTTCCACCTGTGGTACTAACAATGCTCTGTGGTCTTTTAGCCATAGACTATAATAGAAGAAGTAAATGTACCGAGGTACTGATGTTCCTGGAACAATGCTGGAAAGACAGGTTCTCGGAAAATAACGGAGCAGATGACATGAACAAAAATTTATCTGAGCAGTCTTGTCCAGCAAGTATCCCCCACATGAGTGATTCCACCACATCAAACCTTGGCGTTAATTCTTTCTATTTAAAGACTGGCAGTTCTAATGGTGAGAAGCCTCCACATCATCAGACGGACATTGTCCAATATCCATCTATGTTCATAGATGATGAAATATCGGTCTATGTCGGAGCAGAGGTGGAAATTGGATGAAGGGAAACCATTCTTCTTGAAAACTGTTGGTGGCATCAACTCCAGGAATCAGGTAAGGAAATAATTTACTATTTCATAACAGTTTCTCCTTGTGAATTTAGATAGAGATGTGGGTTGTAAATCTAGTCCTTCCCGGACACTGGGAGCTTGTTACTTGTTCTTCCTATAATGTGATAGTTATGGTCTATGTATAGTTACTATGTAATCCTTTCTTTCCACTTATCAAGATGTTTGTATAGTCACCATTACTTTAAGTGTTTTCCCATTAATATTATATAATGTATTATATACTTTGAGCTGCTGCTTTGTTTTAATGTAAATGTTTTTATGTCACTGAATAAAGACTGTATTATATCTATGGATAGGTAACATCTATATAACGGAGTACGGGTAAGATCCAATTCTCAATTATTCTGCAATGTAACAGTTAGGAATAGTCTATATCTGATCCTTTCCTGCCTGGATAAGGAAAGATCCAGGTATTCATTCCCATTATGGCTACGTCCACACTACATTTAACAGCGCCCATTGCATAGCAACGGACGTTGTTAAACTGCCGGTCGCTGGGCTGCATTCAGCACATTCCTCTGTATCAGCTGCAGGAATGTTCTTTTTTTACAAATGATTTGTGGGCATTGTCGGGTGTGCCTGAAAATCAATTTACCGTAAACTACAATGTAAAGTGCGGCTTCCGGATGACTTTACATTTTGTGAACAGCTATTATTTCCGGACGCTGGTCATTGAACAGCATGCTGAAATAATAGGCATGTAGATTATTTTAACTCCCATTCTAAAGAACAGGCATTAAAATAATTATGTGTAAACACAGCCATCGGCATTGTATTGACTTCAATGCAATGCAGCCCCTGCAGTAAAGAACGGACGCTGATTATACAGCATTTTCTGTGTTTTTGTGTTTACAATTTCATCCATAGCAACGTGCTCCTACCTAGTGTGAATGGTGTTCTAGGAGAGCTGACCAAATTTGTCTTTTTTTCTGTGTTCTAGATGGGGGGAGTGGCTGCCTCTACTTGGTCGTGCACTCCACCCATCCCACCCAGGTGGTGCAATTATTTTTGCAGGTATTAGACGGATCTTGCATGCCCAGAGCATAGGCGTATTACATGCCATGGAGAGGCCATAGTACAGTGTAGGGTCCGCCCGATATGAGGCCACCTTATCATGGTGGGGTGGTTTACACTGTTTGCCAATGGTAACCAAGAGCCTAATTTTTTGGCAGTTTGGGGGGCTGCTTTTAACTATTTTCATGTCTGTAGTGGGTCAGTATCTTGCCATTGCGGTGAGCTGTTGCATTTTTCAGTGTTTTTGTATATAGCAATCAGCGTCCGTTCCTTACTTTAAAATAACATTGTGTGAACATAGCCTATAACTGATCTTTCACAAAAAATGCCATTCCAGTGATCTTCAGGGCAAAACACATTACAAGCCTCTGGCCCCCAATTACCCCCCACTAGATATAAAGACATAACATTTGTAGTTCAAAAAAGAATAATGTACCCAGAGAAATTCCCTAAAAGACACATGACCAATCATAACGCTGCGTAACTGACTGCGACATATGGTGTAATAAGGACAGAACATAGGATAGTGACAACTTCATAATGAATAAAGAATAATGGTCCTCATCTACTAAAAATTTGTCAATGTTATGTCACCATTCTGTCGGTTGTCTGATTTTTTTCCCGCATTAAATTCATTAACCCCTTGCCTCCACAGCCTGTTACCCTGCCCCCCCCCCCCTTTGCCTCCGCAGCCTGTTTTGGCCTTAATGCCCGGAGCCTATTTTTCTAATCTGACCCGTCTCTCTTTATGTACTGATACCATTATGATGCTTTTAACTATCACGGTTATTCTGAGACAGTTTTTTTTGTGACATATTCCTCTTTATGTTTGTGGTATACCTTGGTTGATACATTCGCAAAAATTAGAAAAATTTACATTTCTTTATATTCAAAATTCTCTTGTTCTAAGGAAAATAGTCATGCCACATGAACTAATTATTACTGCAACGTCTACAAGATGTCTGCTTTATGGTGACGTCATTTGGTGAACGTCCTTTTACTTGTTAGGGCTTCAAATTTTGCAGCAATTTTTCAAATTTTCAGGAAAATTTCAAATTCAGATTTTATTAGGGACCAGTTCAGTTCTGAAGTGGATTTGTGGGGCCTGTATGTTAGTTACCCCCATAAATCCCTCCACTTTAAAAGCTGCACCCCTCAAGGTAGTCAAAGTAACATTTCATAAGTTTATTAACCCTTTAGGTGTTTCACAGAAATATAAGCAAGTTGGAGGAAAAAATTTTAACTTTCATTTTTTGGGCAGATATTGCATTTTAATCCATTTTTTTCCTCTAACACAGCAAATACTAACTGAGAAATATCACTCGCTATTTATTCCCCTTATTCCAATGTTATTAGAAACCCCCATATGTGGCCGCAGTGCATCACCTGACTCCTGACATGACCTGGGGAATTTTGGGGCCTTTTTTTATTTTAGGATTTTTTTTAGCCATTTTACTAGGTCGCAGTGGCCTTGTGGTGCTAAAATATTTGTGTTAGACAAGTTGACGTTTCCATCTGTACCATTCTGGGGGACATGTGACACCCTGATCATTTTTTATTACATTTTTTAAGAGGTAGTACAAATAAAAAAGACTATTTAGCAGATGTTTTTTATCATTTTTTTTTGTACGCCGTTTACTATTTGTTACACATGACACGTTCTCGTTATTCGTCAGGCCGGTACCATTACAGTGATATCCATGTTATATGGCTTCTGTTATAGTTTATGGCATTTATACTATAAAAAACTGTTTGTGTCTTGGATATTGTAAGAGCAGTAATGTGTTTATTTTTTCGTCAATGGAGTTATGTGAGGGCCGGCATAAGCTGGCATTTTTAGTGGTACACCTTTTGGGTACATGTGACGTTTTGATAGCTTTTTTCTATATTTTTTAGGAGGTGGGAGTGACCAAAAAAATTTCATTTTGGTTCTTTCTTTTTTTTACAGCATTAATCGGGCAGGATAATTAATGTAACGCGTTAATAGACAGGGTTATTAGCAGGGCCGATTCTAGCTTTTCTGCCGCCTGAGGCGAGAACTGACAAAGCGCCCTCCCCCCCCCCCCCCCATGTTAAATAAGCATAAAAAATACACCAAGACACAGATGAAGCAGTATAGCAGCTGTACTTGAATGAACTGAAAAATTGCATTTCAGCATTATATCCCTGTTCCCCCACATTCCCCCTGCAAGATTATCTTGCCCCCTGCCCTCCTCACATTCCCTGTAATATTACCATGTGCATAGTGCCCCTCACATTACCTGTAATATCACCATGCCCATAGTGCCCCTCACATTCCCTGTAATATTACCATGCCCATAGTGCCCCTCACATTCCCTGTAATATTACCATGTGCATAGTGCCCCTCACATTCCCCTACAAGATTATCATGCCCCCTGCCCTCCTCACATTCCCTGTAATATTACCATGCCCCCTGCCCTCCTCACATTCCCTGTAATATTACCATGCCCATAGTGCCCCTCACATTCCCTGTAATATCACCATGCCCATAGTGCCCCTCACATTCCCTGTAATATCACCATGCCCATAGTGCCCCTCACATTCCCTGTAATATCACCATGTGCCCATAGTGCCCCTCACATTCCCCATACAAGAACTCCAGCACTCCCAGGTCCCCCCATTCAACATGATTAACGCCTCAGCTGAGTATCCTATCTTGTGACCTGACAGCAGTCTAAACTGCAGGGACCTCAGAGCAATAGTCAGAGAGAGAAGATCCAGGACAGGCAGAGTGCAGCATCGCAGTGTGTATGGGACAGCACTAGAGATAACAGTGTGCGCAGTGTGTATGGGACAGCACTATAGATAACAGTGTACGCAGTGTGTATGGGACAGCACTATAGATAACAGTGTGCGCAGTGCGGTGACCAGATTTTTTAACTGTTTGAGCCACCATGGGCCCCCTGGGAGCTTCAAAACAAACAACAATCTACAACTGCTGACCTCTGACCTCAGGAGCCAGAGAAGAGCCATAAAACGTGCTGCTCTGTTAACTCTTTCAGTACTGCAGAATGTAGAGTATTACTGTGCATCACTTACATTCTGCAATACAGAAAGAGTTAACAGCAGAGCAGAACATGACTTTTATGCCTCTTCTCCTGCTCTTGCACTGTGCTGAGGTCAGCTCGGAGGTCGGCAGTGCAGAGAAGACATAATATAGCGTCCCCGCTGCTGTTAACTTTTTCTTTTCTACAGTGTGTAAGTGATGCAGAGTATAATAACTCTGCATTATTGAAAGGATTGACAGCAGGAGACACTATATCTATGTCTTATGTGATGTGAATACCTGTGAATACGAGGCTTCCAGTGCCTCCTCAGCGCTTCTCATGAGGCAACTGACAGGAAACACGGCTGGGCATTGAGCCGTAACTAGTTGTAATGATAAGGACACAGGACGCTGATGCCGCCCCCCTCAAGGGTTGTGTTATCTGCCGCCTGAGGCAAACGCTTCACCTCGCCTCATGGCAGATACGGGCCTGGTTATTAGGGATGTGGCAATACCAAATCAACATGTGTATGTTTATTTATGTATGTATGTATGTATGTATGTATGTATATGTGTGTGTGTTTTTTCACTTTAACTTTTGCAGGTGTATATATAATACATTACAGCACATGATCTGTGCTGTAATGTATTATAGAGTGAATGAGCTGTCAGTACACAGCAAGGGCCTGATCACTCTAACCATAGCAGCCCAGATGTTGTAGGTTTCACTTTGTCCGCATGACAGGTTCCATGCACACAGGATTTATGTAGAGGCAGTGCGCCTTCATGTAAATTCTCCCCCTGTGGGCACTGGGTTTGCGGCGATGGTGATCGCCGGCAAACGCTGCACCATGACTAGAGTAAGGACTCTGCATGTGGTACGTGGCAATATGGTTTGATCAAATTATATACTAACTTCTGATGTTGATTTTTAATGTAGCTAAACAAGCTTTATTATCAACCATGGGTGTAAAGTGCAGCCATTTCTGTGTTCTCCAAGCAAGTGCATTTTATGTATTCTGTCCCCTTTCTTTGTAGTTTTGCACTCCTCCCAGTAAGACCCATATGTGACCAATTAGCGGGAAGTGATGTGCATGGAAAGTGACTCCCCAATGGCAATGGCTTTGCGGCGGTAGTGGTCGCCGGCGAACGCTGCATCACGGCTAGAGTAGGGACTCATGTGTATCAGAGACCTGCACGTGGTACATGAGGCAATATAGTTTGATCAAATTATATTCTAACTTCTGATGTTGGTTTTTAATGTAGCTGAACAAGCTTTAGTATCAACCTAGGGTGTGATGTGCAGCCATTTCTGTGTTCTCCAGGCTTCTATATAAAAATATTTACAAATCGTCTATTTGCAAATATTTTGTGCGCATCAGGCCAATCTGCGCCTCTTGCACCAGTGGGGAGGGGGTTTTACAGGGGGTGCGGCAGCACCGAGAGGGTGCGTCCTCTGTATGTTTCACATTTTTCCGGATGAAAAGTTACAGTAAAACCTATGCCAGCTCTGAGCTGGCAAAGTTTTAATTTTGTTCACAGGCGTGCACAGGCGAACTCTTCTATACAGCTCCACCTGTTGGCTACTGAGCTTGACTGGAACAATGCGGCCCTACCTGCCACCTTTAGAAAGGGCCTTTCCAGCCGCATGAAGAACAAGCTTTCCAGCCGAGACCTCCCAATTATGACCTGATCCATCTGGGCACTCGGATCGATGTTGGGTTCTCCGAGATAGAGGAGGAGGTCCGTCAAGAACGTCACCTTAGTCTGTCAACCCCGCACATTCCAGTTGGCATCAGCTTTTCAGAGGCTGTCTACCCCTTCATCCCAGCCAGCGCCCGAGGACCCTAATCAGGTGGAGAGAGTTTACCTGTCACCAGAAGAGAGCACTTGTCATTGGGATCAGAACCTGTGCCTCTATTGTGCCAGCTCCAACGACTTCCGTCTGAACTGTCCTCAGCGTCCACAGTGGCCGCGAAACTCCTGCACCTAGGGCCAGTTGGGGAGGCCTCCTTAGGTGTGAATGCTTCATCTCCATGCCTATTTCTGTCGGTCACCGTTTTCGCTTCATCTGGAAAGTGTTTTCAATCCACTGCCTTTCTGAATTCTGGCTCTGCAGGTAGTTTCATTGCAGCATCCCTGGTCCAGAAGTGGCAACTCCCAGTGGACCAGCTTATCAGACTGCTGATCATCTCCGCTGTCACCGGCAATTCCCTGAGCGATGCCGTTCAGTTCATGACTAAACCACAACAAGTGGGCGATTTGCACACGGAGAAGATCACCCTCTATGTATTGCATCGCTCCTCTTCAGCCATTCTGCCGGTCCTTCCTTGGCTGCAGCTTCATGCCCCTAGCCTAGACTGGAGGACTGGGGAGATCTTGTGATGGGGTCCAGATTGCGAAGTATTCTCTGAAATGGAGGCTGACCCTCTACCCCCTCATCAACCATACAATTGCCCCCTTGACCTTCTTCTGGGTGTTACACCTCCTTGTGGTAGAGTATATCCGATTTCAGTTCCGGAGACTGAAGCCATGGTCGCTTAAATCAAGGAAAATCATCCATAAGTCCTCCTCTCCAGTTGGCTTCTTGTACCACCTGTACCCAAAACAAGGCTTTCTGTTTATGATCTGCCGGCTTGCTCCAGCCCTTGCCTATCACCAGTCATCCTTGTGAGCACATTGCCATGGACTTTATCACTGACATTTCTCCATCTGCAGGCAACACCATCATCTGGGTGGTTACAGACCAATTCTCCAAGATGTCCCATTTTTTGCCCCTACCAAGTCTGCCTTCTGCTTCTCTTCTGGCTGCCCTATTCTTTCAGCACATCTTCCAGTTGCATGGGCTTCCACGACATAATGTTTCTGATAGAGGATCTCAATTTGTTTTCATGTTTTAGCGAGCTCTCTGTTTCCAGCTCCAGATGAAGTTGGACATCTCCTCGGCCTATCATCCAGAGACCAACGGACAGGTACAGGTCAACAAAGTCCTGGGGAATAATCTCCATCATTTTGTTTCAGCCCACCAGGACAACTGGTCTAGTCTGCTTCCCTCGGCGGAGTTCTCCTATAACCATCTGGACTCAAGTCCACTGACAAATCTCCATTCTTCATAGTTTACATGCATAGTTCCAGTCTTCATAGTTTACAGCCTGGAGCCTCACATGCAGCTGCGGCGCCGATCAGGTAATGTATGCTCTGAGCCGGGGACTGCGGGCGGTGGGTGCTTAAAGGGACACATTGTTCCACCTATGTGCCTGTCACCAGTGGTGTCGATATGCTCAATACACTTCGGGGGATATTTATCAAAGGGTGTCAAATTTAGACTGGTGCAAACTGGTCACAGTAACCAATCACAGCTCAGCTTCCAGCTCTGGTGAAAGGAAAGCTGAGCTGTGATTGGTTGCTGTGGCCAGTTTGCACCAGTCTAAATTTTACACCCTTTGATAAATATCCCCCTTCATGTTACACTTCTTGAGGGGTGTAGTTTCCAGAGTGGTGTCACTTAAAGGGGGGTTCCACTGTCCTGGTAGCATGGGGGCTTAAAAGTGCATTCCGTCCTCAAATGGGATTAGAACAATTTCCCTCCGAGTGTGAAAATAAATTGCTCTTTTAACCCATTGTGAAAATGAAAGATTCCAGGATAGATAAACATTTTAGTCTAAAAAAATGAATTTTAACCCCTTAAGGTCCAAGCCAATTTTCGTTTTTGCGCTTTTGCTTTTTCCATTTTATGTTTAAAAGTCCATAGCGCTTGCATTTTTTCACCTATAGACTTATTTGAGTGCTTATTTTTTGCGAAACCAATTGTACTTTGCAATTACAGGCATAATTTTTCCATAAAATATGTTGTGAAACCGGAAAAAAATCATTTGCGCTGTCAAATTGAAAAAAAAAAACGAATTTGTTTTGATTTCGGGGAGTTTTGCATTTACGCCGTCCGTCCTATGGTAAAACTGACTTGTTATGCATGTTCCTCAAGTCGTTACGATTACTATGATATATAACATGTATAACTTATATTGTATCGGATGGCCTGTAAAAAATTCAAACCATTGTTAACAAATATATGTCACTTAAAATCGCTCCATTCCCAGGCTTATAGCGCTTTTATCCTTCGGTCTATGGGGCTGTGTCAGGTGTCAGTTTTTGCGCCATGATGTGTTCTTTCTATCGGTACCTTGATTGCGCATATACGACTTTTTGATCGCTTTTTATTACATTTTTTCTGGATTTGATGCGACCAAAAATGCGCAATTTTGCACTTTGGGATTTTTTTGCGCTTACGCCGTTTACCGTGCGAGATCAGTAATGTGATTAATTAATAGTTCGGGAGATTACGCGCGCGGCGATACTAAATATGTTTATTTATTTATTTATTTATTTATTAATTTATATTTATAAAATGGGAAAAGGGGGGTGATTTGGACTTTTATTAGGGGAGGGGATTTTTTATTAATAAAAACACTTTTTTACTTTTTTTTTTACATGGACTAGAAGCCCTTTTGGGGGGCTTGTATATACATAGCACTGATCTCTCATAGAGATTAATGCTGTGTATATACACAGCAAAGATCCATGAGATCGGTCATAGATTGCTATGGCCTGCTGCAGGCCATAGCAATCTATTGCCGAGCCGGGATCAGCGTCATTCCGACTCTGAGGCCCGGGCCGGCCAGAAGAACGGATCTCCCCCCCGCGATCGCATCGCGGGGGGGAGATCCGACCCACTGGACACCAGGGATGTTGTGCATAAAGCACTTCAATGCAGCTGTCAGGTTTGACAGCTGCATTGAAGTGCTTAATTAGCCGACGCGGCAACGGGACCCATGCCGGCTAATAGAGGCACTGCCCGGCTGCACGTGTCAGCCGGGATCAGCGCCGTTCAGAGCGGGGTCCCGGCGGGACCCCGCTCTGAACACCCCCCGCGGAGATACGTCATGGGTCGCTAAGGGGTTAATTAGAAATGAACAAACTTTTCAAAAGTTCGTTCCGACCGGACTTCTGGATTTTTTTGAAGAGTTCGGTTCGACCAAATTTTGGATTTCTTCGGATTTCATAGTTTAAAGCATCTATATGATACAGGGGTAGTGTATTTGGTTGAATTTAGGACTCTACATGTCAGTAACATCATTATCTTTTCAATATCTCAAAGTCAATTTTTTTTTTAAACTTCAATATTAACCATTACAGGGTCTATGCAGGAAATTCCCCATTACAGGGTCTATGCAGGAAAATGGTCACAAATGCAGTGAAGGAGCAGCAATAGTCATTGGGGGCCAAAGGAGGTCCAGCAATAGTCATTTGAGGCCAGTACAGGAGCAGCAGTAGTCAACATAGAGGACAGGCATCAGCAATAGAAGTCAACATGGAGGCCAGGCAGGAGCAGCAGGAGCCAACATGGAGGCCAGGCAGGAGCAACAGTAGTCAACATGGAGGACAGGCAGGAGCAACAGTAGTCAACATGGAGGCCAGGCAGGATCAGCAGTAGCCAACATGGAGGCCAGGCAGGATCAGCAGTAGCCAACATGGAGGCCAGGCAGGAGCAACAGTAGCCAACATGGAGGCCAGGCAGGAGCAGCAGGAGCCAATATGGAGGCAAGGCAGGAGCAACAGTAGCCAACATGGAGACCAGGCAGGAGCAACAGTAGTCAACATGGAGGCCAGGTTGGATCAGTAGTAGCCAACATGGAGGCCAGGCAGGAGCAACAGCAGCCAACATGGAGGCCAGGCAGGAGCAACAGTAGCCAACATGGAGGCCAGGCAGGAGCAACAGTAGCCAACATGGAGGCCAGGCAGGATCAGCAGCAGCCAACATGGAGGCCAGGCAGGAGCAACAGTAGTCAACATGGAGGGCAGGCAGGATCAGCAGTAGCCAACATGGAGGCCAGGCAGGAGCAGCAGTAGCCAACATGGAGGCCAGGCAGGAGCAACAGTAGTCAACATGGAGGCCAGGCAGGATCAGCAGTAGCCAACATGGAGGGCAGGCAGGATCAGCAGTAGCCAACATGGAGGCAAGGGCAGGCACAGCAGTAGTCAACATAGATGCCAGTTAAGGCCCAGCAGTAGTCAACATGGATGCCAGTTAAGGCCCAGCAGTAGCCAACATGGAGACAAGGGCAGACACAGCAGTAGTCAACATGGATGCCAGTTAAGGCCCAGCATTAGTTAACATGGAGGCAAGGGCAGGCACAGCAGTAGTCAACATGGAGGCCAGGGCAGGAGCGGCAGTAGCCAACATGGAGGCCAGTGAAGGCCCAGCAATAGCCAATATGGAGGACAGGGTAGGAGCGGCAGTAGTCAACATGGAGACCAGGACAGGAGTAGCAGTTGTAATGGGGTGACATGAGCAGCGGAAGCAGAATAATGAAGTCCATGGACAGGCGAGGTAGCAGGGTGGCAGCGGCAGCAGCAGGAATGGTGGAATGACCAGTAAGGTCTAGTTCACATATATGCCATAATAGAAGCAGAAAAGGTCCTACATCTTGGTGACAACACAACCAAATCCTACTCTGTGGTATCAGGAGCAGGTGTCACAAAGTTCTTATCTATCCATGTGGCGTTCATTTTGATGAAAGTCAGACGCTCCACACTATCACAAGACAATCTGGTTCTATTGGGACTGGCAATATGACCTGCTGCGCTGAAAACACGCTTGGATGACACACTGCTGGCCGGACAGGAGAGTATGTCCAAAGCAAATTCAGCGAGTTGTGGCAAGACATCTAATTTTCCGACCCAGTAGTCCAGGGGTTCGGGGACGTTAGGTAGCAACGTAGAGTCCAAAAACACCTGGACTTGCTGTTTGAGGTGTCCCGCCATGTCCTGCTGCTGTGTGGGTGCTTCTGTTACCCCGGCCCGTGGCTGCATGAAAGCGTGCATCATGGACATCAGGCTCAGACTGGTGCCGCTGCTCGTGCCACCCAAGCTGCTAGAGAAGGATGTGGAGGAGGCAGCGCTGCTGGTGTGGCCCTGGTGGGAATGGTGTGAATGAGAGCGCCGTGTTCCAAAGGCTGCCACTAACTGTGCACCCAGCTCCTCTCTATAATAATTCATTTTTTCCTCCCATTAGAAAGGGTGAATGAATTCACACAGCTTGTTGCAATACCGTGTGGCAAGTAGTGTGGCCAGCCAGAACTCGTCCCGTTGACGAATCCTTTGCAAGCCTGGGTCAGCCCAAAAGCATATCAAAATGCGCTTAGCCATTTCCACCAGGGAGTGGGAAGGAGTCTCCACAGCATACTGCCAATGGGTACTGCCTCCATCCTCCTCATAGCCCTGCATATCCTCCTCTGGCCCCCCTCTGGTCTGGCAGGAAGGCTCATCTCCTTCTCCTCCACCCGTCTCCCCTAAGAGTTCCTGTGCGTTTAGGTCCTCCTCTTCAACTTCCTCTCCCTCCTCTTCCGCCAAACCTTCATCCAGCGACCCAGGCTGTGACAGTGGCAAGACCTTTTCCCCCTCGCCACTGAGTCGCATCAGCTCCAGTACATGAAGCATGGGTATGATGACGCTCAGTCCTGTGTCTTGCCCACTGACCAGAAAGGTGGCCTTCTCAAAGGGTCGTAGCAAGCGGCAGGTGTCACTGCCCGAGCTTCAGGTTACACAGGGGAGTCGCCGTGGCCGCCTGCATCAAGAGGAAATCAGTCAAGGCCTTCCTCTGCTCATAGAGCCGGTCCAGCATGTGGAAGGTGGAGTTCCACCGCGTGGCTACATCGCAAATGAGACCATGGTTGGGAAGACCATTCCTCCGCTGCAGGTCGAGGAGGATGTGGTGAGAGCGACTTGAATGGCTGAAATGGTTACACAGCTTTCGAGCCATTGGCAGCACAGTCTGTAAATGGGATGAAGACTTTAGAAAGTGTGTAACTATTAGGTTTAAAACATGTGCCATACACGGGGCGTGTCTATTACCTCCTCGACGCACCGCGGAGAGAATGTTGCTCCTATTGTCACTCACCACTGTCCCAACTTTAAGATGGCGTGGAGTCAGCCACGAGAGGATTTCCGTCTCGAGCAGGCGGTGCAGCTCTTCCCCTGTGTGTCTCCTTTCACCCAGGCAGGCTAGGTGCTGCACAGCGTGACACCCCGTGCTACACCCAAGTTGTACAAGGGAGGAACACTGGCGGTTGAGGAGGTTTTGGACCTACTGGAGGAGGTGGAGGAGGACCGCGACACAGGAACCCTGCTGTGACAACGGGGTGGTGTCATCGCCCTTCCCTGGCCAAGTTGCTGGGGGTCCGCCGGCCATATTACATTTACCCACTTGCCCGTAATTACAGCTCCAGATGTCTGTGGTTAAATGTACATGTTTGCTCACTGAATGGCTCAGCGAGTCAGCAACCTTTTTGCTAACATAGCTAAACATGGCCGGGATAGCTGTGTTGGAAAAGTAGTGTCGACTCTGCACCTTCCACCGTGGCTCCGCACACGACATCAGTTCACGGAAAGGTCCCGAGTCGACAACTTTAAACGGCAGAGCCTGGAGCACCGCAACTTGACCAGGTGGGCGTTCAGCTTGACTGCTGCGGGATTGCTGGGTGCATATTTCTGCCTCCGGTATAGGGACTCCATGATGACAGGCTCCCTACTGCTAGCAACACAGGGGCCACCAGCCGAAGAAGGGAGTGAAGCCACACTCCCTTCCACAGAGGAGGTCTGACTCTGTAAAAAGGCCCCCTTGACTACTGCTGCTTCCTGTTGCTGTTGACCGCGTGTCTGCCTGGGCCTGCTGTGACCCACTATCACCCCGTTTCTCCCAGGCGGAAATGTGGTGGCAACTCTTGCCTCTTTTAATGCGCCTGTCGCACAGGCGACAAATGACCACATAGGTATCCTCCGGGCACTTTTTAAAAAACTGCCACACAGGTGAGGTGAAGAGTCTAGTACCGACAGGCTGCGAGGATGGGCGGGCGCTGCCTATACTAGGACCTGCAGTGGAGGAGGTTTCCCCAGTGGTCATCTGCTTGTCCCGGCTACAATTCCGACTTGTTAGTTGACTACTGCTGCCTGTCTGCTTTTTAGTTGTGGCGGGCCTGCTGGCGGATGGATTCCCGGTTGACGAATCCCATGTAACATCCGATGTAGCATCATCCTGTTCCAGAATGATGCTATCATCCTCATCAGGCTCCTGCCCAGCCCTCTCTCGTCTACTGCCTACTGCTATCCTGCAAGGCCTATCATGGGCCTGCTCTGATATCGCCTCCGACACTGCACTTGATTGTCCCCTGTCTCATCCCCCATGTGCTCATCGTCATCAAAGAGCAGTTCGCTGCTCATAGACGCCAACAGTTCCCTTGCAGGCGGTTCAAAAGTTAGCGGGATGTTGCTGAGGATGTCAGATGGAGGACGTGGGGGAATTGCTGCGTGCCCGTGCCAAGTCAGGGTCATGTCCGAGGTACCCACAAATACCTGGCTTGCTGTCTCACTACTCATCCTTGTGGACGTCGAAGTGTGAACCAGCCACTCCAGGACTGTGGAATTAGACGTGTGGACACGACCCTGGTGTGACAAAGGAAGCTCAGGCCTGCCACTGGACCCTCTTCCTGCGCTATTTTCTCTTCTGCCCCTTGAGCCAGACTCTCTGCCCTGCCCTCTGCCTAAAATGCTTTGTGAGGTTTCCTGCTGCCGCTGTGCCATGACTTTATATTCAAATTATTTCTCTCCTCTCACAATGTGCTCTGCCGGAACAGTTTTAGTGGTCAGAAGTGGTGAAAGAGACTACTCGTACTCATGGATGACTTGCTAGTCCTTGGCATCCCTATGCCCCCCATTTGCAGGCTACCTGTCCTTGGTGGGTAGTACAAACCCCAGGGCTTTATCTGGGCGAAACAGACTCCCGAGGTTTCCCAGTTGTACTGCACTGCGCAGTGGAATACATAGACTTTTCCTTAGTACCTTTGTTGCACTGGGGTCAGTTCCTATAGCTTTCAGGTAACTGCCCTGCACGTTTTATAGAGGTTCCTGGCATAGGCAATGTGATCCCTGTTTGGCTTCTCTCCCTGCTGCATAGCTAAGTAGTTGCTTGCATCAGAAAGAAAGTCTTTTAGTTGCTGTCCTGTATCCAAGACAGGGGACCTGGCCAAAGACAGACCCTGGCTTAACCTCCTGTGTTAGTTTGCTCTCACACTGAGAACTATATCTAGACTGACTACTTCATCCCACCAGGAACTAACTCCTCCTACAGGAGGAAAACTAAACCCTCCTGTGAGTGGTAGGGGCCGTGTGTGTGTTGAGAAACAGAGGACAGGACAGAACTAGAGGGAAAGCACCTGCACCTATGAATGGACAATACATAACATGTGATACAAAACATAGTTAACCCTTTACCTACTTCAGACAAAAGCAGTTGTGCCACCTAGTGGGAAATACACAATAATACACCATCTCCCACCTGTGTGAACCTGAGAGAGTCACTTATTTAGGTGCAATAGACCGCACCCTGTGCTGACACTACATGAAGGTGACGGGAGCTTAAAGTTTATGAGGAAACTGCTGATGTGAATGTGGAAACTGATGCAGATAATGAGCAATACAGAACGATAGAAAACACTGAAGGAGATGGCTGTTATTTCTTATTTCTCTAGGGGTTATATTCACACAACATCGAAATGGTGGCTGCTTTTCTGGACAGCTGTCTTTTTATAATGACGTCCACATATAATGTTGTTTAACCCCTTAAAGGGGTAGTCCACCCAAAAAAAATTTCTTTCAAATCAACTGGTGCCATAAAGTGCCAGAGATTTGTAATTCACTTCTATTAAAAAATCTTAAGTCTTCCAGTACTTATTAGCTGCTGTATGTCCAGCAGGAAGTGGTGTTTTCTTTCCTGTCTGACCCAGTGCTCTCTGTTGCCTTCTCTGTCCATGTCAGGAACTATCCAAAGCAGGAGCAAATCCCCATAGAAAACCCCTCCTGCTCTCCAGACTGGAAATAATACAACTTCCTGTTGGGCATACAGCAGCTGATAAGTACTGGAAGGCTTGAGATTTTTTAATAGAAGTAAATTACAAATCTCTGTCACTTCATGGCAGCAGTTGATTTGAAAGAAAAAAATTTTGGGTGGACTACCCCTTTAAGGACGGGCCCATTTTCGTTTTTGCGTTTTCGGTTTTTCCTCCTTGTGTTTAAAAGGCCATAGCACTTGCATTTTTCCACCTAGAAACCCATATGAGCCCTTATTTTTTGCGTCACTAATTGTACTTTGCAATGACAGGCTGAATTTTTGCATTTGGTACACTACGAAATCAGAAAAAAATTTAAAGTGTGGTCAAATTAAAAAAAAAAAACGCATTTCTTTTATTTGGGGGAACTGTGTTTTTACGCCATTCGCCCTGGGGTAGAACTGACTTGTTATGCATGTTCCTCAAGTCGTTACGATTAAAACGATATATAACATTTATAACTTACACTCACCGGCCACTTTATTAGGTACACCTGTCCAACTGCACGTTACCACTTAATTTCTAATCAGCCAATCACATGGCGGCAACTCAGTGCATTTAGGCATGTAGACATGGTCAAGACAATCTCCTGCAGTTCAAACCGAGCATCAGTATGGGGAAGAAAGGTGATTTGAGTGCCTTTGAACGTGGCATGGTTGTTGGTGCCAGAAGGGCTGGTCTGAGTATTTCAGAAGCTGCTGATCTACTGGGATTTTCACGCACAACCATCTCTAGGGTTTACAGAGAATGGTCCGAAAAAGAAAAAACATCCAGTGAGCGGCAGTTCTGTGGGCGGAAATGCCTTGTTGATGCCAGAGGTCAGAGGAGAATGGGCAGACTGGTTCGAGCTGATAGAAAGGCAACAGTTACTCAAATAGCCCACCGTTACAACCAAGGTAGGCAGAAGAGCATCTCTGAATGCACAGTACGGCCAACTTTGAGGCAGATGGGCTACAGTAGCAGAAGACCACCCGTTACTAGCATGGTGTACCTAATAAAGTGGCCGGTGAGTGTATATTGTATCTGATGGCCTATAAAAAATTCAAACCATTGTTAACAAATATACGTTCCTTAAAATCGCTCCATTCCCAGGCTTATAACGCTTTTATTCTTGGGTCTATGGGGCTGTGTCAGGTGTTTTTTCTGGATTTGATGCGACCAAAAATGCGCAATTTTGCACTTTGGGATTTTTTTGCGCTGACGCCGTTTACCGTGTGAGATCAGGAATGTGATTAATTAATAGTTCGGGTGATTACGCACGCGGCGATAGCAAATATGGTTGTTTATTTATTTATTTTTATTTATAACCTGGGAAAAGGGGGGTGATTCAGACTTTTATTAGGGGAGGGGGCTTTTTACTATAAACAACACTTTTTTTTTTTTTTTACACATATACTAGAAACCCCCCTGGGGGACTTCTAGTATATACACTTTGATCTCTCATTGAGATCTTTGCTGTATAGATATACAGCAAAGATCAATGAGATAGGCACTCGTTTACTTCCGGCTGCTGCAGCCGGAAGTAAACGAGTGCCGAGCCGGGGACGGCGCCATCTTGGACGAGTCCCCGGCCGGCATCAGTAACGGAGATCGCTCCTCCGGGACAACGTCCCGGAGGAGTGATCTCCCCTACTAGACACCAGGGAACAGTTGCCTCCGGTAATCGGAGGCAGCTGTCAACTTTGACAGCTGCCTCCGATTAGTTAATTAGCGGGCACGGCGATCAGACCGTGCCCGCTAATAGCGGCGGTCCCGGGCTACACGCGGCACCCGGGACCACGGCGCTTCAAAGCGGGGTCGCCGCGCGGCCCCGCTTTGAAGTGCTAATAAGGACATATGACGTACGGGTACGTCATATGTCCTTAAGAGGTTAGTTACATTAGTTCATCAATAAATTGCCTTAAAGCTGTTGTCACCAACCCTTACCAGTCTTCACCTATATAGCAATGCCGAGGAACAGACGGATTTAATGGTATTTAAATTGTTTTTTTTCTCATTCCTGTAAAGGGGAGGGGGTCAGGGTAATTGAGACAACTGGATAGTATTAGATTATTGTCTAATTCTATTTATTTAAAAAAAAAAGTGTGAGAAAAAAATTAGAGGAAAAAAATACAAAAGATACTGAGGGGAGAGGTTGTGTTCCACAGAACATGTGGCAATTGGACAAGAATCTATATAGATATCAGTCAGTGAGTTTTTTTCTTAAAGAGGATGTACCACCAGGTACATCCTCTTTAATCTGAACCCACGGATCGAACGGCGCCGTCATGGGAAAGCCGATGCCGCGGTCCATTTTTTGGACCGCGGGCCGGTTCCCGTGCATGACACCGTTCTACGCACCGAAACCGGACGGTGCTCAAGCACTGGAGGCGGCCCGGGCCGCCCCCAGTGAGAGGGAATTCCCTCCACTGTATGACGCAGCTCCATTCATTCTAAGGGAGCCACGTTTTTCGGACCGCGGCACCGGCTTTTCCTTGACGGCGCCATTCAATCCGTGGTTGTACATCCTCTTTAAACTGAAAAAGAGAAAACTATATGTCGGACAGAGTGTTCAGAGAGTAAAGGGGCTCACTGCGTTTGAGAATGGGGGCAGACACTGCCAGACACACACAGCTACTACAGACACATACCACCAGGATTAAATGTACCCCGGGCCCCCCAGCTGACCTCTCCCCTGTGCTGCTGCCCTCTTTAGTACTTGGCCCCCTGTGCTGCTGCCCCCTATTGTAGATGGCCCCCTAAGATGCAAACCCCTTTAATAGATGCCCTCCTGTGCTGCTGTCCTCTGTGTGTCTCCCCCTACAATAGATGATGACTAGATAAAAGTACAATAAAAAAAACAAACTCCCCTTCCACACGCTCCCCTGTTGCTCCCTTCCCAATGCACGCTCTCATCTTCTGTCTTCCAGCACTTGCGGTGTGCGTTACAGATGCTGCCTGCCTCGGAAGTTCTGGCCGCATGTTAGCGCTCCTTAGCGGGGTAAACACATGTCCCGGACCAGTGCTGCAGTGCAGCACATCACTCAGGAGCCTGTTGGAGTATGTAGTTCACAGTGTATGATAATGCGGGCAGTTTGGGTGGCAACCACAATAATCTGCCCCTGCATTCTGCCTCTTGTTATGTGACACAATGCAGCAAAGCCATTATATTTCTGAAATACTATTATACTAGTAGATCGCTAGTGGAGATAGGGGTGGAAAAGTTTTCTTAGGGTGCGTTCACATCTACCGCATCCGCAGCTTATTTTTCCGCGGAAATACGCAGGTCTGGTAGTGCAGATTTCAACCTGCGAGAAATCCGCATATGTGTGCGTTTTGCGGTTTTTCTGCAGCAAGTTTATTGCAACTGAAATGTCCGTTTAGAATGAGAGACATTTTAAACTGACATTTCAGTTGCGATAAACTTGCTGCAGAAAAAACGCAAAATGCACACATATGAGGATTTCTCGCAGGTTGAAATCTGCACTACCAGACCTGCGTATTTCCGCGGAAAAATAAGCTGCGGATGCGGTAGGTGTGAACGCACCCTTAGGCTCGATTCACACGTTGTAAGAGTGCGGCTGTATTTGCGGCTGTAATTGTGCGGCGGTATTTTTGGTGGTTCGTGTGTATGCTTGGAAGTATAGGATATGCGGCTGCACAGTGCACACTATGTATGAATCTACGGCCCTATCGTAAACGGACCCGTAAAAAATGAACAAGACCATTGTTTGCGGCTGAATATGCGGCCGTGGATTGACAGGCGGTCCGTACGGAGTACTTCAAAAATAGCCGGCAATGATGCCGAATGCCGATGCCTCTAATAGTTAATATATTAAATTAATAAAACACATTTTCTTTGTAATCAAGACACTTTCGTTGATCAATAATTTATTTCTAACGAATCCATCATTTTGCAATTAAATATACTGTTAAAAAAAATAGATATATAAATAAATGTATATTTATCTATATATTTATTTTTTGACAGTATATTGAATTGCACAATGATGGATTCGTTAGAAATAAATTATTGACCAACGAAACTGTATTTATTTCAACGAAAATGTGTTTTATTCATTAAATATTAATTAGTACAGGAAACTCTATAAGCCGGTAATTCATATGCCGGCAATAGAGCATTCTGTACTAATCATCACTTTACTTTAATGAAAACATCAAATGTTTCTTCTAATTATGTTATCACAATAGCATTATTAGAAGAAACATTTAGAATTATATGTGCGCTCAGCTGATTGGCTGTTCGGCTGAGCGCACATATAATGAGCCGGTCCGCAGCACAGTGACTTCATTGTGCTGCGGACCAGCGAAGAGGACACATCGGGGTGAGTATAGAGCTCTCCCCACCCCCTCCCCGGCACTGCACCCCTCCCAGCAAGGAAGGGGGGGTCAGTTAACCCCTTCCTTGCTGGGATGGGTGCAGTCTGACATCAGTCTGGCCCCCCGGGGGTTAAGGGGGATGCAATACATCCTCCCTTAACCCCTTGGGGGTCAGACTGTAAGCAGCGATCTGTAAAGATGCTGCATACTGTAAGGAGCACAACACCGCTCACAATGATGGGTGTTGTGCTCCTGTTTGTGTGTTTTTGTGTGTTTCTCCCTTTTTGTTTTTCAGATATCGGTATCCTGGGGATTACGTCGGATTCCATGGACTACGTCGATGACCAGCGTTTTTTTAATGTTTTTTTTAATAAAATGGTCAATGAGGGGTGTGGGGGTGTTTTTATTTGAATAAAAAAATTTGTAAACTTGTGTCTTGTCTTTATTTCTTTACTTTATAGACTTAGTAGTGGAAGCCGTCTAATAGACGGAATCCATTACTAAGTCGGGGCCTAGTGTTAGCCGGTATAAAATGGCTAACACTAACCCCCTATTATTACCCCAGTACCCAATGCCACCAGGGGTACTGGGAAGAGCCGGGTGCCAGTGGTCCTGGAGCGTCAAAATTGGCGCTCCTGGACCGGGCGGCAGCAGGCTGGTAAGATTTAGGCTGGGGAGGGCCTAAACCAATGGCTCTTCCCACCCTGGTGTTACCAGGCTGCTGTCGTTTGGTTTTTAACCCGGCTGGTTATAAAAATAGGGGGGACCCTATGCGTTTTTTTTTAATTATTTATTTATTTAAAAAAAAAAAAACGCATAGGGTCCCCCCTATTTTTATAACCAGCCGGGTTAAAAACCAAACGACAGCAGCCTGGTAACACCAGGGTGGGAAGAGCCATTGGTTTAGGCCCTCCCCAGCCTAAATCTTACCAGCCTGCTGCCGCCCGGTCCAGGAGCGCCAATTTTGACGCTCCAGGACCACTGGCACCCGGCTCTTCCCAGTACCCCTGGTGGCATTGGGTACTGGGGTAATAATAGGGGGTTAGTGTTAGCCATTTTATACCGGCTAACACTAGGCCCCGACTTAGTAATGGATTCCGTCTATTAGACGGCTTCCACTACTAAGTCTATAAAGTAAAGAAATAAAGACAAGACACAAGTTTACAAATTTTTTTATTCAAATAAAAACACCCCCACACCCCTCATTGACCATTTTATTAAAAAAAACATTAAAAAAACGCTGGTCATCGACGTAGTCCATGGAATCCGACGTAATCCCCAGGATACCGATATCTGAAAAACAAAAAGGGAGAAACACACAAAAACACACAAACAGGAGCACAACACCCATCATTGTGAGCGGTGTTGTGCTCCTTACAGTATGCAGCATCTTTACAGATCGCTGCTTACAGTCTGACCCCCAAGGGGTTAAGGGAGGATGTATTGCATCCCCCTTAACCCCCGGGGGGCCAGACTGATGTCAGACTGCACCCATCCCAGCAAGGAAGGGGTTAAGTGACCCCCCTTCCTTGTTGGGAGGGGTGCAGTGCTGGGGAGGGGGTGGGGAGAGCTGTATACTCACCCCGATGTGTCCTCTTCGCTGGTCCGCAGCACAATGAAGTCACTGTGCTGCGGACCGGCTTATTATATGTGCGCTCAGCCGAACAGCCAATCAGCTGAGCGCACATATAATTCTAAATGTTTCTTCTAATAATGCTATTGTCATAACATAATTAGAAGAAACATTTGATGTTTTCATTAAAGTAAAGTGATGATTAGTACAGAATGCTCTATTGCCGGCATATGAATTACCGGCTTATGGAGTTTCCTGTACTAATTAATATTTAATTAAGAAAACACATTTTCGTTTAAATAAATTCAGTTTCGTTGTTCAATAATTTAATTCTAACGAATCCATCATTGTGCAATTAAATATACTGTCAAAAAATAAATATATATATAAATATACATTTATTTATATATATATTTATTTTAACAGTATATTTAATTGCAAAATGATGGAATCGTTTACATTTAATTATTGAACAATAAAAGGGACTTTATTACAAAGAAAATGTGTTTTATTAATTCAATATATTAACCATGAGAGACATCGGCTATAGTGCAGAGGATCGCAAACCCCGGTAATAGCGATTCATGTAAACTGTGTTCCCTGCTTTCCCAGATGCATCCAGAGGTGTTTCCATCACTTTCTTAACATTTTATTTGATATTTTTAGTTGAACCAGATTTCCAAGTAAATGACCGTATGTTTTGAGCCGCATGTCTATTTTTTCCCACGGCCGGAGTTTCACCCGCACATTTACAGCCGCATAAAAAATACAGCCGCACAGTTACAGCGTGTGAATCCAGCCTTAGGCTGGATTCACACTGCAGTCCGTTTTTTTCATTAGTTTTCTACAAAAAATGGACGGAATTTATTTTTTTTTAAACTGTAAGGGTGCGTGCACACTACGTAATTCCCGCGTATGACCCGCGACGGATTCCATGTCACTTCTTTCGGCGGAATGCGGATAGTGTCTATGTGGCACGGGTGGAGATGCGCGCTGCCACGTGCGGGTACAAGCGACAGAATCCGCCGCGAGTCATATGTGGGAATTCCGTAGCGTGCATGCACCCTAAGGCTATGTTCACACAACGTAGAGAACGGCCAGTCTCTGCCCGGATCATCCCGGCCGATACTTAGGTACCGGCCGGTGATCTTTCGGCCGCAGGGTTCTGATGCGGGCGCATCAGCGCGCTCCTGCATCAGAACCTCCCACAGCACACAATGAAGCAAGCGGCCGGAGCCGCTCCCTTCACTGTGTGAACTGACAGGGTTTCCTACGGCCGCAATTCATTGAATTGCGGACGCAGAAAACTGACAAGTCGGTTATTTGCGGGTCCGTGCAGGATCCCGGCCGGAGTGTATGCGATGTGTATACGCTCTGGCCGGGATCCCATAGAACAATAGGTACTGTTCACCCGTACAAAGTAGGCCGTTGGTGCCGATGGCAACAGCGGCTGTACTTTTACGCAGTGTGTACATAGCCTAAGAAGGCTCAAGACACCGTCATAGATGGGAGGTATGTCTCACCAAGGATCCTGGCCTTGGTAAGGTGAAAGACAATCATTGCTGGTGTCAGGAGCCTCCGGCACATGTTTAAAATTTAGTATGGCTGCAATACAACCTAGTCCGGGACGGTCTTTCACAGGAGCGTGCCAAAGAGAGGGTGGTGGCTGCTCCCACATTCCAGGTCCAGGTATTGGTGTGGCCTATGTAAGCCTGGGAGAATCAGCTGAGAGTGGGTGTGTGCCTCCAGTCTCAGAGTTTGCTGCGAGTGTGGCCGTGCTGAGACCACAGGAAACTTCCCGGAGTTTTGTGTCTGAATGCGCCTATCCGGGTAAGAGCCCTATGTGAACCAATGGACTGTTTTGCATTAGGCTGCAAACACACCCAGCTTATTTTGGGGAAAAACTGGCAGTAGAGTTTCTGTGCCAAAACCAGAAGTGCATTAAAATGGGATGGACAATCTATATGGAGGACTTGTACTTCTTTTTTAGGTTGGATCCTCCTATGGTTTTGGCACAAAAACTGCAGTGGAAGTTTTCCCAAAAATAGCTGGGTGTGTTTGTAGCCTAAATGCCAATGACTGTTTTCACGGACTCTGTTCAATACCTGGGTGTTTGCTGAAGAAACTTGTATGTTTTGTTTGGTGTTGTGAAAAGTGTGGACAATAAACCACTTATTTGTATTTAACCCTGCTGCTGGTCTCATATTAAAAGACTGCTTCTGAGAGCACAAAATGTGTCCAAAAAACGTTTTTGTCTATGCTTTAAAAAAAAAAAAAAAAAAAAAAGCTTTTTGACTAGTTTAAACTTTTTTTTTTTTATTAATGTGACTGTACCACCAGGCTCAGGCTGAAGCACTGGAGGCGGGCCAACCCACCCCCAGTGGGAAGAAACCCCAGCCCCTGCATAATGTGACTCCATTAGAATCAATGGAACCTCTGCAGTGTCCCAGAACAGGCTCTCTATTTATCATTTTTGTATCTACCTTTTGGTTCTAGCCATTCCTGTTCTGGAAAGTATATTGTGAGTTTACTGTATCACCCCTACAACTCTCAGGTTCTATGGCTATATTCAGGTTTCATGTACATTTCCCTGTGCACATAACTGTATAGTGATTATGCAATGGCTGGTGATCACGTGACCAGGGCCGCTTTAACCAGAGGGCACATGGTGCACGTGCACCGGGCCCACTGGTTAAAGGGGCCCACCCTGAGCAGGCCGGCCGTTGCTATGTGCGACCAATGCGGTCGCACAGGGCTCCGGCCACCAGCCTGTCAGGGTGGAGCGCCATGGATGGGTAATCTACTTACCCATCCATGGCGCCCCCTGCAGGGCCCCCCCGTCCGCCGCTGCGCCCCTCCGCCCGCTGCTGCGCTTCAGCAGGAGCAGCGGTGCTGACAGAGAGAGAGCGCCATTGGCTCCCTCCCTGTCAGTCACTCTTGTGGCCGCACTTGCTGCGGTCACAAGATGTCGCACTCTCCCTCTGGCGCCCGACGTCACGTCACGGTAGCGTCGGCGCGAGGGTAAGGGGAGTGCAGCCTCTTGTGACCGCTGCAGTGCGGCCACAAAAGGGAAGAGAAGAGGAACGCGAGGACCCGGGTGAGTACAACTGATTTTTTTTTTTAATGTTATATGGGAGGGGGAGGGGGAGCGGGAGCGAACGGGGGGGGGTTGCACACAGCAAGGTGGCTATATACTATTGGGGAGGGCACAGGTGGGCTATATACTGTTGGGGAGAGCCCACGGGGGGTATATACTGTTGGGGAGAGCACAGGGGGGGTATATACTGTTGGGGAGAGCACAGGGGGGGTATATACTGTTGGGGAGAGCACAGGGGGGACTATATACTATTGGGGCGGGCACAGGGGGGGACTATATACTATTGGGGCGGGCACAGGGGGGCTATATACTATTGGGGAGAGCACAGGGGGGCTATATACTATTGGGGAGAGCACAGGGGGGTTATATACTGTTGGGGAGAGCACAGGGGGGCTATATACTGTTGGGGAGAGCACATGGGGGCTATATACTGTTGGGGAGAGCACATGGGGGCTATATACTGTTGGGGAGAGCACAGGGGGCTATATACTGTTGGGGAGAGCACATGGGGGCTATATACTGTTGGGGAGAGCACATGGGGGCTATATACTGTTGGGGAGAGCACATGGGGGCTATATACTGTTGGGGAGAGCACATGGGGGCTATATACTGTTGGGGAGAGCACATGGGGGCTATATACTGTTGGGGAGAGCACATGGGGGCTATATACTGTTGGGGAGAGCACATGGGGGCTATATACTGTTGGGGAGAGCACAGGGGGGGCTATATACTATTAAGGAGAGCACGGGGGGCTATATACTGTTGGGGAGAGCACATGGGGGCTATGTTCTATTGGGCAGAGCACGGGGGGGTTATATAATGTTGGGGAGAGCACATGTGGGCTATATACTATTGGGGAGAGCACAGGGGGGCTATATACTGTTGGGGAGAGCACATGGGGGCTATATACTGTTGGGGAGAGCACATGGGGGCTATATACTGTTGGGGAGAGCACAGGGGGGGCTATATACTATTAAGGAGAGCACGGGGGGGTTATATACTATTGGGGAGAGCACAGGGTGGCTATAAACTGTTGGGGAGAGCACATGGGGGCTATATTCTATTGGGGAGAGCACAGGGGGGGGTATATACTGTTGGGGAGAGTACATGGGGGCTATATACTGTTGGGGAGAGCACAGGGGTTATATACTGTTGGGGAGAGCACATGGGGGCTATTTACTACTGGGGAGTGCACGGGGGGGCTATATACTACTGGGGATAGCACACAGGGGGGCTATATACTACTAGGGCAAACGCGCAGGGTGGCTTCATACTACTGGGGAGAGCGGATGGGGGGCTATATACTACTGGGGAGTGCACAGAGGGGCTATAGACTACTGGGGAGCGCACAGGGGGCTATATACTACTGGGGAGTGCACGGGGGGCTATATACTACTGGGGATAGCGCACAGGGGGGCTATAATCTACTAGGGGGAGCACACGGGGGGTCTATATACTAATGGGGGGGCAGACAGGAGGGCTGTATATAACTGGAGCAGCACACAAGGGTCTATATACTACAGGGACACCTTAAAACTATGGAGGCCAGAGGGGTGTAACTATGTAGGGGGTACGGAGGGGTGTAACTATTATATAGGGGTACAGGGGACCTAACTACTGTATGTGTTGGAGCCTAAAATATTTCTCTGGCAGATTCTGGAGAGAAGATTCACAGCCAGGAGAAGACTTCAAGGTGGCCCAGGCTGGATGGAGAGAAAAAGAAAAGGTGACAGACTCTGATCGGAGAAGAAGCCCCCGGTGAGTCACTGGATGTAACTGCACTCTGTTTATCTTTGTTTTGTTCAGTGCAGTTTTCATGTAATATGTAATCACTGTATGGTGGAAATAGTGTTATAAGGTAACTACCGTATGTATTGGGGCTCTTAATACAGTGTGGGGGCAAATTCAGTACATTATACCATGTGCCGAAAGGGAAGAGGGGGGCCTACTCTTGAGGGCTGTGCACCGGGCCCACCAATGTATTAAAACGGCCCTGCATGTGACCGTGCCCTATTACCATGGTACCCCCAATAGCCGTCAAGCTTTGGCCAGGGGGTTACCATGTGACTTCCTCTTGCACGTCGGTTCCTGTTCCCTACCTTAGAGGGGATAGGTGTGTGTGTGGGATCTCTCTCCCTGCTAGGAGAGAGGCCTGTGTGCATTGCTGCTCCAGTTACTGGCTGTCCGCCTGCTTCAAGTGCCAAGATCATTCCTCATCTGGGTGTCGCTTTCAGTCATCATCTGCTTCATCAATTCAAGTCATCTCCTGCAAGTATTCGTTCTGAGTATATCTTGCCCAGCATCTTCACTCTATTATCACTACTACGCTTATCATCCGGCACGCTTCACCAACAGCCTATTGCAGCATCACTCTCTAACCTGCCTTATACAAGTTTATTACATTCCTGGTTGCATCTGGAAGAGACTGTTGCTATTGGTTACCACCGTCACAATAACATTGTAACCACCGTTGTTACTGAACCCTGGCATTGGTGTGTTAATCGGTGCCCTGACTAAGTGCAACGAAGAATCGCATGCCCCAGCCTCTGCCTGGTCGAGAGCCCAGTTCCCAGCTGTGTTACCCTCGTGCCGACATTGTGACAACCCTGTGTTCAGCAGCTGCCCCGGCCCGTAATTACACCCTAGCAGCGGAGTGGCCCCTTATGGGCCTGGCTGGGACATCGCACCTCTATCATAGAGGGGCAGGGGTTTCCTCCCACTAAGGATGGGTCAGCCCGCCTCCTGTGCTTCTGCCTGGGCCTGGTGGTACAGTCAATACAAAAACAGTCAATTCAAAAACAGATCAAAACAGATGCACACGTTTTGCTTAGGCTGGGTTCACACTACATTTTTGCAATGTTTTTTTTTTTTAAAGGGCTGCATGTGTGTGAATCCGTTTTCGCATTGAATTCCATTATGACAAAAACGGATCCGTTTTTTTAAATTTAGATAAAAACGTAGTCAACCTCATTTTTGTGTACGTTAAAAAAACTGATCCATTTTGATTTGTTTTCTTTCTAATGGAATTCAATGGAAAAACGGATCAAAACGGATGCATACACATGCATCCGTTTTTTTCCATCCACTTTTCATCCGTTTTTTGGAAAAAAAAAGAGATGAAGAAAATGGATTGCAAAAACGTAGTGTGAACCTAGCCTTAAAATGGATGAGAAAAAAAGGATTGCAAAAACATAGTGTGAACCCTGCCTTACACAAAAAATTATATCATCCTATAGTTCATTCTTCACTTTGTTGGTCTTAAAGGGAACCTGTCACCCCCCCGTGCCAGGGTTAAGGCCTCCCGACCACCACACCCGGAAACTTACCCCATCTCACCAAGTCGGTCCCAGGACGGAGATATCCTTGTCAGAAGCCCGGCGTGTGCACTGCATAGATGAGTCCGACGCCCATAGAGAATGAATGGAGCTGTCATTCTCTATGGGCGTCGGACTCCTCCCAGCAGCGTGGGCTCCAGGGGTAAGTATCCGAGGCTCTAGCGGGGAGTCGGGCGGCCTTCACCCCGGCACGGGGGTGACAGGTTCCCTTTAACTGGAAAATCTACAAATGTCTTTTAAAAAAAAAACAATACTTTATAAGGAAGCATGGCAAGGAATACAAAGGGTAAGGAACTTCCTGCCTCCCCCGATACTGATCACACCCCACCCCGGAGGAGCCGCCATTGTGCTGCTAATGGGGAGGTGTCTGCAGAAGGAAAGGCTGAAGGTTTTTTTTTTTCTTATTACATTATAAGTTAGTTTTATAAAGTGTTACAAGGTAAGGGGAAAGAAACATAAACCCCTAAAGTATGAACTTGCTAGAAATAGAGGAAGGAAACCTCTATTACATAATTGTGAGGACATTGTAGTCTATACAGGATATAGCTGGGGATGTTCTATATGTCAGTTTCCTGGGAATATCAATCAGATAGTAGATTTTTTTTGCAGAACTGCCAGGGAGGGTCATGGTGATAGAAATAGGTGTATGGCCACCTATACAGACTTTACAGTTCTGACGTCCTAGATCTGTAGATTCACTATAATATATCAGATTCACTATAATATATCATTGATCCCTTCATTAAGCGCCACAATTTATTCAGAACTTTAGGGCAGATCAAAAATACAGTAACTTTTCCTTATATATAACAATAATGCCTAGAAATATCCAGTTGTATAATAACTTGGGGTGAATGTCGACCCCATGGCCATCCCAGGAGATTGTATGATATATTGGGTTTTATAATATATTTTTATAATATAAAATATAAGACCTCAGCATAAATCCCCCTATTCATTATTTATATTGGAGGGGTTGTGTCTAGGATTCAGCCCCTGCACTTTACATCTCCTTATACCTCAGTCTGTAGAACACAATTGAAATGTAAATTCCCGTCAATACACAAAACTTTTCCATTGTCTCTCGGCCAATCAGGGAGCTCATTGCCACTTGTCCTTCATCTCCCTTCCCCATATAAACCCGCCCCCACCTCCTCTGGTCAGTCACCTCCTCTGCTTAGAGAGACGACTTCTACTTTTCTGACACTTCGGTTTTGGTTAAGGATTTTTATTCTGTTCCTGGCTTACCATCGATTTCTCCAAGGTAATTTCTAATCTACTGTTTTCTCTTATTTACTTTGGAACTTTTATTTTTACTTTGCTTGCCATCATTTGCCATATACATTATATTTATAGATCTTAATATATATATATTTTTTTTACCATGGGAGTATGATTATTAGAGATGAGTGAAGATAGCGTGTCACTTCGTGTAGGCTGGGTTCACACTACGTATATTTCAGTCAGTATTGTGGTCCTCATATTGCAACCAAAACCAGGAGTGGATTAAAAACACAGAAAGGATCTGTTCACACAATGTTGAAATTGAGTTATTGAGTTATCTTTCCCTATAAATCATTTATAAAATGTGTATATTGTGTTTTATTCTTATCACTAAACATATCACTCGGTTACTTGCACTGATCACTTATTTCACATGATATTTATTATATAATTTTTTTGGGATTTTTATGTCTTTCATGTGTATTAGATTTATTGTTGGTGGTGACTCTATGTATTTCTCCACATTTTATAGTGCTATGGCCACAATTCTTTACAAAAGCAATGTACATTAGTGTATATTTAGGCTTTTGTCCCTGGTACACTCTGTACTTAACCCTTTGAGGACCAGGCCCAAAATGACCCAGTGGACCGTGCAAATTTTGATCTTAGTGCTTTCGTTTTTCCCTCCTCCCCTTCTAAGAGCTCTAGCACTCTTAGTTTTCTATCTACAAGCCATGTAAGTGCTTGTTTTTTACAGGAATAGTTGTACTTTGTAATGGCGTCATTCATTTTACCATAACATGTATGATGGAATTCCAAATATATTATTTATGAAGATATAAATAGGTGAAATCGTAAGAAAGAATGCAATATGGTAACGTTTGGGGGGTTCCTGTGTCTACGTAATGCACTATATGGTAACAGCGACATGACACTATTATTCTATAGGTCAGTCCGAACACAACCATATGCAGGTTACACAGATTCTCTAATGTTATATATATTTTTTTTTATGAAATCCTTTTTTTTTGGCAATTAAATATTAATAAAATGGGCCTATTGTGACGCTTATAACGGTTTTATTTTTTCACCTACGGGGCTGTATGGGGTGGCATTTTTTCCGCCATGATCTCTAGTTTTTATTAATACCATATTTGTGAAGATCGGACGTTTTGATCACTTTTTATTGATTTTTTTTAATATATAATGTAACATAAAATCGGTAATCTGCGCACTTTTTCCCCTCTTTTCGTGTACGCCGTTCACCGATCACAATGACGCTTGTTATATTTTAATAGATCGGACAATTACGCACGCTACGGTATATTATATGTTTATCTATTTATTCATTTTTATATGTTTTATTTATATAATGGGAAAGGGGGGTGATTTAGACTTTTATTGGGGGAGGGGTTTTGGGGCAGTGTGTTAGTGTTTTGAACTTTTTTTTTTTACACTTTTGAAGTCCCTTTGGGGGACTTGTACATACACTACTTTGATTTATACACTGATGAATGCTATGCCATAGGCATAGCATTGATCAGTGTTATCGGCGCTCTGCTCATTGAGCCTGCCTGTGCAGGCTCAGTGTAGCAGATCGCCGATCGGACCGCACGGAGGCAGGTGAGAGACCTCCGGCAGTCCGTTTCAACGATCGGGACCCCCGCAGTCACACTGCGGGGGTCCCGATCGGTAAGTGACAGGGGACTCCCCCTGTCACTTACACTTAAACGTTGTGGTCGCGCCGCGATCGCGGCGTTTAAGGGGTTAATGACACGCGGCAGCGCGATCGCTGCAGCGTGTCATTACCGGTGAGGTCCTGGCTGCTCACTGCAGCCGGCCCCCACCTCCTATGAAGCGCGCTCCGCTCCGGAGCGCGCTTCATAGCGGGAATAACACCCATGACGTAAGGTTACGTCATGGGTCGTCTGGGGACAGACTTCCATGACGTAACCCTACGTCCAGGGTCGTCTAGGGGTTAAAGAGAACCAATCACGGGCGAAAATGAATTTTTTTTATTCCCTAATTAGATGTAAATCCTAATTTTAACAATATTTGTAAATATAATTAATTAATTTTAAAGCTGCGTTTTTTAAATATTTCTGTTTTACTTTCCTGCCTCGCGCCGACTCTTTTCAAAAGAGCCGGCGCGAGACAGGAAACTCCCGTCATGCAGAGCGGCAGCAAGGCCGGTGGGGGCCCGCCATCTTGATGACGTCACTTGCGTTCCACCGCTGGAACGCAAGTTACGTCTTCAAGATGGCGCCCCCCCCCCCCCGGCCTAGCTACACCAAACAAGCGGATTAGGTAAAGTATAAGACTGTAAAGGCAGTCTGTATCTTCATAAAGTCTATTTATGAAGATACAGACTGCCTTTGCAGTCTGTATCTTATGCCTTACCTACTACTCTGTGCCGATGCAGCAGGGCTGGCGCCGCCATCTTGATTACGTCTTTGCGTTCCACCGCTGGAACGCAAGTTACGTCATCAAGATGGCGGCGCCGGCCTTGCTGCACAGAACAGAGGATTAGGTAAAGTAGAAGATACAGATTGTAAAGACAGTCTGTATCTTCATAAATAGACTTCATGAAGATACAGACTGCCTTTACAGTCTGTATCTTCTACTTTACCTAATCCTCTGTTTCTGTGCAAGCAAGGCCAGGCGCCGCCATCTTGATGACGCAACTTGCGTTCCAACAGTGGAACGCAAATGACGTCATCAAGATGGCGGCGCCCGGCCTTGCTTACACAGATACGAAAGAGTAGGTAAGGCATAAGATACAGACTGCAAAGGCAGTCTGTATCTTCATAGATAGACTTAAAGAAAGATATACTTTAATATTAGGGACAGTGAAATTTAGATGATAGGTTCTCTTTAACAAAGATATGGAAATTTTTTAGAGGTCATGTACATGTGTGGCTTCAGTTTACATATGGCAAGGGAAAAAGATGATGATGATGATGATGATAAAATATTGTCTCTACCTTGTACAGGACTCAATGGCTTCCAAAACTCAAAATGTTCAGGTCATCCTAGAAGAACTAGCCTCTGTGGCCTCCCAGTGTTTGCATGACTTGGATCTAGAAAACCCCTACCATCTTATTCGGGTGCTTGGAAATGGTGGCTATGGGTCTGTGCTCATGGTGAAGGAGAAGAAAACAGGTCAGTGTTTTCAATTATCAATCATTATAGCTATGGAATAGTCAGGACACAATCTCCATGGTTTACATACAACAGGGGGCGTTAAGGAAAAGAAAATGTATTTACCAGGATGTATGGGATTAGGATTCTGTGGTAAAAGTGGTAAAAATGAGGAAACTGTATCTAGTGGTTCACAGGACGTGATCATTCTTTTTCTTTCGTGATATAATGCAAAAAAAGAGACTAGAAGGGTCCACATAATGGTTTTACAACTTACTACAATACTATAAAGCAGTATATGTGAGGTACTTACAATTCATTGTCTTGTCATTAACAGATCAACCAATGGCCATGAAGCTCTTGAATAGGAAGAAGACAACTGAATCCTCCTTCCATAGGGAGCTCAGCATGGCCTTCTTCCTATCATCCCATCCCAACATTGTTGACATTTATGGCGTTGGCTTCAAGACCTGCAACTATTTTGGATACACCCAGGAGCTGGCGACACATGGAGATCTCTTCAACCTTATTCCACCTAATGTTAGTAGAAATCCGTCTGTTAATTGCCGTGAGCCCTACACTCCTAATCTCTTTTCGTTTTGTAACATTATGTCCATGGTGTTGACGTCACTTATTTCTCAATTTCAGGAAGGACTCCCAGAAGACATTGTGAAGAGATGCGCGACTCAGCGCCCTGGACTTTATGGAGAAAAAAGGACGTCAAACCAGAAAACATCCTGGTGTTTGATAAGGACTGCTACCTCATACCTCAGACTTTGGACTTACAAGGGTGAAGGGATCAATAACCATCAGATGGTCGGGCACTATATCCTACATGGCACCAGAGATGAGGTATGTCACTGATGAGAATCCATTAGTCATAGACTCATCTCTGGACGTCTGGTCCTTTGGTATTGTTCTATACTACTTGCTGACAAGGACCTCTCCATGGCAGTCAGTTGATAAAACCGACCAAGAATACTGTAATTTTGTTAAGTGGCAGAAGGATTTAGGAAGAATGGACCCACCGGCACCATGGAGGAGCCTTTCACTTGTGGTACTAACAATGCTCTGTGGTCTTTTAGCCATTGACTATAATAGGAGGAGTAAATGTACCAAGGTATTGATGATCCTGGATCAATGCTGGAAAGACAGGTTCTCAGAAACTATAAGAGCGGATAATGTTAGCAAAAATTTGTCTGAGAAGTCTACTCCAGCAAATGGCCCCCACACGAGTGTTTCCACCACATCAATCTTTGGCGTTGAATCTTATTGTTTAACTACTGGCAGTTCTACTGGTGAGAAGCCTCCACATCATCAGATGGACATTATCCAATATCCATCTATGTTCATATATATGATGAAATATCTGTCGGAGCAGAGGTGGACGTTGGATGAAGGGAAACCATTCTTCCAAGTCCTTCCACTGTTGGTGGCATCAACTCCAGGAATCAGGTAAGAAAATAATTTCTATTTTTTAACACTTTCTCCTAGGGTATATAGATACAGATGCTGGTTTTGAAGCTGAGGGGTTATATAATTATTGTTCATACACAAAAAAATTTCTAGTTAAAATTTATTAACAGTAAATCATCATAGACATTCATATAGTGTACTGAGACACAGCGCAGGCTAATGACTAGCACACAATACATTGTTACATATCATATAGGCTGATAGTACAACATACAGCACAGGTTTCCCTACACTATACACCATACCACATGCTACACTAACATTTCTGCATACATTATATACTAGCCACACAATAATACATTGCAGACAGGGATGGGGAACAGTTTGTCAGAATTTTTTATAAAAGTTTAGAAACACTTAAGAAGAAAAGAGGAAGTGCCAGACAAGCGTCTCTCCCAAATAATCCTGTTATGGTGTGTGTTGTGTACTATCTATTAGAGGGGTAACCGGGGCTATCACCTACAGAAAGGGAGGTCTACACTGTATTCTCTAGATGCATGTGGTGTGCTGCTGCGACCGGCAGGACCGGTTTGGTAATCTGGCGGACAGGGCAAATGCCCACTGGGCCGCCAAGATTGCCAATCCGTGGGCTGCTGGTTCCGCTGCACACTTGCACCAGCAGCCCTCTGGAGCCGTTGTGAAAAGCGCGGCCGGCGACCGCGCTATTCACACGGCTGCTCTGCCAACACTAAGGGGCCGTTCCGCCCCTTTAAAATACCCCTTTGTGTAGCAGACGTGCTGCAAGAGCAGCACGTCTGTTACAGCCAGCCCCTGCCAGCTGACGTCACTTCCTGGACGTGCCGCGCAGAAGACGCCGCCGGGAGCCGGAGAAGGAAGGAGACGCTGCTGCGGGGGATCCATGTGACAGGTGAATATGTTTTCTTTTTTTTTTTTTTTCCACACTGGTGCTGCAGAGCTGTGGCTGCACATTGTATATAAGGGTATTACAAGGGCAGTATGGAATCTTTATGGGGATGTTACAATGGATGGGGGGCTATTCTATATGGGCATATAACAAAGAGGGGGCTATTCTATATGGCATATTACAAAGGGGGGGCTATTCTATATGGGCATATGACAAAGGGGGGCTATTCTATATGGATATATAACAAAGGGGGGCTATTCTATATGGGCATATAAGAATGGGGGCTACTCTGTATGGGCATATAACAAAGGGGGGCTATTCTATATGGGCATATAACAAAGGGGGGCTATTCTAGATGGGCATATGACAAAGGGGGGCTATTCTATATGGACATATGACAAAGGGGGGCTATTCTATATGGGCATATAAGAATGGGGGGGCTATTCTATATGGGCATATAACAAAGGGGGGCTATTCTATATGGGCATATAAGAATGGGGGGGCTATTCTATATGGGCATATAACAAAGGGGGGCTATTCTATATGGGCATATAACAAAGGGGGGGCTATTCTATATGGGCATATAAGAATGGAGGGGCTATTCTATATGGGCATATAAGAATGGAGGGGCTATTCTATATGGGCATATAAGAATGGGGGGGCTATTCTATATGGGCATATAAGAATGGGGGGGCTATTTTATATGGGCATATTACAAAGGGGGGACTATTCTATATGGACATATTACAAAGGGGGGTATTCTATATGGGAATATAACAAAGGGGGGGCTATTCTATATAGGCATATTACAAAGGGGGGGACTATTCTATATGGACATATTACAAAGTGTGGGGGGAATATTATATATGAGGATATTACAAAGAAAAAACGATTATATATGGGCATATTGCAAAGTGTGGGGTACTATTCTATATGAGCATATTACAAAGGGGGAGACTATTCTATTTCGGAATGTTACAAAAGGAGGGCTATTATATATGAAGCTAAGTGGATGGGGGACTTTTTTTTATAAAGGGATGTTACAAAGAAGGACCCTTTGTACGGGGATGTTACATAGAGGCCTATACTTTATGGGGATTTTACAAAGGGGGGGGGACTACTATTTGGAGGCACAAACTGCGCCTAACTACATATATGGGGGCACAGAGGGCGTAAGGTTACTGAGTGAAGCAATACTCTTGGGGAGTTTGTATATAGATGTGGATGATGTTGGAGTGAGGAACCTAAAATGTTTGTCTGGTAGATCCTGCAGAGAGGAGTCATTGCCAGAGAAGTCTTCATGATGCCGAGCAAGAAAAGGCAACAAACTTCAGCAAAAATGTCAGCTGCAATTCATGAAGAGAAGAAGAGAAGACGCCTCCTGTGAGTAAGTAGCTGTAATTGCACCATAATCACTCCATTTACATTTATTCTTTTCATTACTAGCTGAAGTTTCACAATGACAGTCGCAGCACCGCCATGTGTGACACTTCCGCTGGTAACGAAAAGAGGATTATAAAAGTTTACACTGGACTAAAGGTCCTGCCACTCACAGATTCCCTTTAAGGGCACGTACATACCTAATCAGTAGTGGATTATAATAGGGGCATTTCGGGCAGCAGCCCGGGGCCCTGAGCTCCTGGGGGGCCCATGACCACCCAAAAAGACTTATACTTTCAGTGGTGTACAGTCTCCTGGCTACACTTCCGCCATGATTTGCAAAAATCACAGTTTTTTTTGTAACAATTTTGCACAAATCAGGACATCATGACATTATCTGTCCTGTTCTATGAACGCCAAGCTAGTGCCGCCATAGTTACAGTGGGGTGGGGGGGCCCAGGCTTGGTGAACAGCCCGGGGCCTATGGTAAAGTTAATCCGCCCCTGTACCTAATCCATTGTGGATTTGGTGCTGCTGAAATACATAAATATGCAACATCAAATCCACAGCAGATTATGTTGTGTCTTTATTTTTATGCCTTGATGGCGGGCGTTCACATATGTAAATAGTGAGGAACATGGTCAATTGAAGAAGAGTTCGCTACAGAATGTCTAGTACACTATCTATAATATAACGGCGAGAATGTTATATGTGGGCTGCGGAGGTTTGAGTGCCAGGGCTGATTTCATGTCCCAGTCCGGTCCTGGCGACCGGTCACTTGCTTCTATGGCGGATGGTCGGTGGAATATAGCTTAGCCAGTTAGGATGTTGTGGTGACGCCAGTGCTAACTCAGCACACAGGTGCTTTTAGTGTGTGGCTGGCTATATTGCTCCCCAATGGTCAGTGAGCTGCCGGGTTGTGATGGGTCCCTTGGGCACTTACAACTGTGGTCCAGAATGGAGAGATGACCCACCCGGACTCTCGGTAGCACCACCCACAGAAAGGGGAGATGACCCAATCACTGTGTAGCCTGTGTGCATGTGCTGGTGCAATGACCACTGAGTTCCAGTAGAATAATTAAACTTTTCCTGTACTTGCAAGTCTCTTGTAATACATGTGAATAATACATGACTGATACAGACTTGCTATCACTGGATCTGTACTGAGAGTTGCTGAGGTAGTGAGTAGAATAGCATTGCTGTCTTGGTTCAGAGTAGTGGAGAGGAGTTTGTTGTGAGAGTCCCAACCCAATTTAGTACTGTACTCTCCTGGAACTGTAGTAGAAGAAATACTTGAAAGAAGAATACTTGTGCCCATGTTTCAACCTTTGTTGCTATAACCACCTTCTGCCCCATAGTGACGAGTTACCCATCCTACAAGGGTGACACAAGTCTTGGTTCCCTGAGTTGAGTTGTGTCAAATTGTGTCCCATTGTCACCTGTGCTGCAAGAGTACGTAGACCTTTGCTGTAGCTTTGCTCTATCCAGATTACTTCCTCAGTCTAAGATACTGACCTGCACTTTAAGAGATGTTCACAGCATGGGCTGGGGTGTTCTCTGACTTGTCCTCTCTTTAAAGGGACTCTGTACCCACTGCCACCCCCCAACTACTTATACCTGGCTGTAGCTTAATATGAAGTCCATTCTTCTGTCAGGACCTAAAGAAATGATCAGCCGATAATCGTTTCCCTGGCTGATTGTTCTCTCTAGAACTATTAGGGTGCATGCACACTAGGGAATACGCGCGTAAAGGGCGTTGCGGATTCCGTCGCTGGACCCTGCTCGCGGCAGCACACACCTCCGCCCGTGCCACAAACACCGTTTTATGGCCAGGCTGATTCCGCCATCCGCCGAAAGAATTGACATGTCAATTCTTTCGACATACGGCGGAATCCCTCTGTGCCTAGAATGGAGTCTATGGCACAGGTGGAGATGCGCACCCCCATGAGCAGGGTCCAGCGACAGAATCAGCAGCGGCCTTTATGCGCGAATTCCGTAGTGTGCATGCACCCTTACATGCCGCGATAATCAGCCGAATCGGCCTGGTTCTGCCGATTAATGGCTCCGTGAAATAGGGCCCTAAGGGTAAAAGGGATACACTCCTCCAGAAGGGAAGAGCAGAGACACTGAGGCACAGCTTGAAGGATCACCGGTTATGGAAGTGTTCGATGATTGTAATGTATCAGGAGACGTGTTCTTTCCCTTCCTCCATGTGCATCTATTTAGGTAAGTTATGTGACGCTCAGCTGAATGTCTACACTGTACTGAGCTGTGCTTATGGCGAAGGAGAAGAAAACGGGTCAGTGTGGTCAATGATCCAATTGTGGCAGGACATCATCTCCATGGTTTAGATCACACGTGTTAAACTCAGGCCCTCCAGCTGTTACAAAACTACAATTTCCATCATGCCTGGACAGCAAAAGCTAAAGTGTTGGTTGTCCACCCATCATGGGAATAGTAGTTTTGCAACAGCTGGAGGGCCTGAGTTTGATACCCTTGGTTTAGATACAACACAGGAGGTTTGAAAATACAATGAAATCATTGGAGGAGTAAATATTTAAAGGGGTACTCCGGGCTGGGGTCTATTTTTATTGAATGGCTGGGGAGGGGGTGGATATAGAAGGCGCTGGTCACTTATCCATCCGCTGGTCGCTGGTAAGTGACCGGCACCTTCTATATCCACCCCCTCCCCGGCCATACAATTAGAATGACCCCAGCCCGGAGTACGCTTTAACCCCTTAAGGACATGGGCCAATTTCTATTTTTTATTTTTTTTTTGCTCTTCCGTTTTTTTCCTCCTTGTGCTTAAAAGACCATAGCACTTGCATTTTGTTCACCTAGAACCCCACATGAGCCCATATTTTTTGCACCACTAATTGAAATTTGCAATGACAGGCTGAAAGTACACTGCAAAACCAGAAAAAAATGTGTGGTGAAATTGAAAAAAAAACGCATTTCTTTTATTTGGGGTTTTTACGCCATTCGCCCTGGGGTAAAACTGACATATTATGTATGTTTCTCAAGTCGTTACGATTACAACGATATGTGACATTTATAACTTTTATTGTATCTGATGGCCTGTAAAAAATTCAAACCATTGTTAACAAATATATGTTCCTTAAAATCGCTCCACCCCACTAGACACCATGGAATCTGATGCATAAAGGTTTCAGATGCAGCTGTCAACTTTGACAGCTGCATCTGAATCCTTAATTAGCAGGCACGGTGATCGGACCGTGCCAGCTAATAGCCGCGGTCCCGGGCTACATGCTGCACCCGGGACTGCAGCGGTTCAGAGCGGGGTCACTGCGCAGCCCTGCTGTGAACACCCCGAGGCGGCCGCAGGGCATAAATATACACCCCTAGTCGTTAAGGGGTTATGGCCCTATTACACTAGCTGATAGTAGGTAAGTGCAGGGGAGGTCACGGGGAGCTGCCTGGGCGATCGTCAGATCGTATGGGCAGCCCATAAGAGAGAGCGGCGGTCTGCTGCTGTTCCTATTACACAGGTCGATGGCAGCAGGTCATTGCTATTGTTGATCAGCCGACATTGTGCAAGCCTTTTATTACACAAAGCAATTAACAGCCAAATATGACCTATAATCGCTTTGTGTAATAGGACCTTTATAGACCAGAAGAGCCCACATTATAGTTTAACAACTTCTATAGGTCCAATGAATCAATACTATAAAGTCCTATATATGATGTATTTATTCATTGTGTTCTCATTAACAGATCAGACAAGGGTCTTAAAGAGGTTACACAGATTTGTGAAGCCAAACCCAGAAATGGATTTGAAAAGAGGAGAAATCTTAAAGGAGAAGTCTAGTGAAAAATTTTATTAAAGTATTTTATTGCCCCACAAAATTTATACAAATTACCAATATACACTTATTATGGGAAATGCTTATAAAGTGCTTTTTTCCTACTACTGCATCAAGGCTTCACTTCCGGGATAACATGGTGATGCCACTTCCTGGATAACATGGTGATGCCACTTCCTGGATAACATGGTGATGTCACGCCCCGACTCCCAGAGCTGTGCACGCTGTGGCTGCTGGAGAGGATGATGGCAGAGGGATGCTCAGTGTCCCTCCAGTGCCCTGTATCCCTCGCCATCATCCTATCCAGCAGCCACAGCCCGCACAGCTCTGGGAGTCGGGTCGTGACATCACCATGTTATCCAGGAAGTGACATCACCATGTTATCCAGAAAGTGAAGCCTTGATGCAGTAGTAAGTGCAGGGAAAAAAGCACTTTATAAGCATTTCCAGTAATAAGTGTATATTGGGGATTTGTATGAACTTTTGGGGGGCGATACAATACTTTAATAGAAATTTTCGCTAGACTTCTCTTTCAATCTTTATTGCATGTTCTCTGTTTATAGTCTGTTCCTGGCTTTAGCTTCATAAATCTGTCAGATAAATTTCTGTGTAAAGGCAGCCTTAGACAAGCATGTCCGCTTTCCTCCAGAAACAGCACCACTCTTGTCCTGATTTTAGGTGTGTGTTTTATAGATTAGTTCCATTAAAGTGAATGAAGCGAAACTGCAATACCACACACAACCTGGGGACAGGAGTGGCGCTGTTTTTGCAAGAAACTAGTTGTGCTTTTCATAATCCCAGCTAACACCTTTTTAGGGTGCGTTCACACCTACAAGATCTGCAGCTGATTTGATGCTGTGTTCAGTTATTTAAATGAAATCTGCTGCAGAAAATCAGCTGCAGATCCTGTAGGTGTGAACGCACCATTAAAGCTCCTGCATAGGAAGAAGACTGAGTTTTCCTTTGTCATTGATCTTAGCATGTTCTTCTTACTCATCCCACCATGACGACATCACCTTCAAGACCCATGACTATTTTGGATACATCTAGGAGCTGGCGACACATATCTTTTCCCTGATTCTACTTAACGTAAGTAAAAGTCCCTGAAGTACCTTGAGCCCTACATTCCCATCTCCTTCCTTCCTGTAGTAATATTTCCACCATGTTGACTTATTTCTTGAAGGAGACCTGGTCATCTTGGGTGGTAAAAGGCTGGAGCCTTTGGACACCAAACCAGAGAAGATCCTGGTCTTCCATAAAGATTTCCACTACATCAAAATGACTGACTTTGGACTTTCACTGGTCAAGAGATCAATAAAACAAAAAAGGTCAAGCCCTACATCCTATATAGCACTGAAGATGATGGAGATGATGCCTTTGGTTGAACAAAATGGATATATATATAATTTCCAACCATACTAACCATGTAACTGAGGAGGACCCTTTGCATATAGCCCAGTCTCTGTATGTCTGTTTTGGTTTTTTTTTGGTGGTGTTCCATACTGCTTGCTGACAGGAAACGCTCCAGGGCAGTCTGCAGATACCACTGACTGAAGGTACTAACAGTGCTTAGCAGCTTTTCAGCTATACACTGAAATCGGAGGAGTGAGGGTGTGTGCAGACTGGAAATTAGGCGGAAATTCAGAGCGGAATCTGCAGTCTCTGTTTGGAATTCCGCTTGCCTCGCTGTCTCAATGTTAGGCCGCATTCACACGTTCGGTGTTCCGCACGGAACACGGATATGGAATGCCTGTAACTGACAGCCCCCCCCCCCCCCCCCCCCCGCCAGCATCTCTGATATGTTGCTAGGAGCGGGGAAATTGTATATGTGCCATTACACCATGGCGCATATATATAGTTCCCCCACTCCCAGCAGCATATCAAAGATGTGCTCGGGGGTGGGGGGGCTGTCAGTTACAGGCACTCCATGTCCATGTTCCGTGCGGCCTTAAAGAGGTACCCCGGGCTGGGGTTATTTTTAGGGTATGGCCGGGGAAGGGGTGGAAAAAGAGGCTGTCGGTCACTTACCTCCCCGGTCCAACTCTGGGTCTCGGGTCGTGCCGCCCCCCTTTCTCCTGTCCCGCAGCCACTTCCCGGTCCGCGCTGCGGCTTGAGACGTGACGTCTCAAGGCAGCTCAGCCGTTCAGAGGTTGTAGTGGAGTCCCGCCTCGGTCGCTGAATAGCTGAGTTGCCTTGAGAAGTCACATCTCAAGCCGCAGCTCAGACTGGGAAGCGGCTGTGGGACGGGAGAACAGGGCGGCGCGATCTGGGACCTGGCACTGGAACTGGGGAGGTAGGTGACCAGTGGCCTCTATCTCCACCCCCTGCTCGGCCATACAATAACCCCAGCCCGGAGTATTCCTTTAAGTATAGCAGAATTGACAGTGCAAAGCCCCGGAGAGACCTATACTTAACACTGGGACAACGAGGCAGGCAGAATTCTCAGCAGAGTTTGCAGCAGGGATTTCGCTCTGATTTTCCACAGTGTGAACGCACCCTGAATGTACTTGATATGGATGTTCCTGGATCAGAGGATTTCCCAGAAACTGATGGATCAGCTTCTATAAGGAATAGTTGATCTGAGTCTGTGTTTCCACCAAATCCAGTTTTTCTAGCTGAGCCTTTGACTCCTGGTGGTTCCCCCCATAGGTAGCATTGAGATTGTATAAAGATATCATCCAATATGTGCATGGATAATGAAATATCAGTCAATGTTTGAGGTCGAAACTGGATCAAGGAAAACTATTCTTCTAATTTCTTCACGGAAACAATTGGTGGCTCCAATTATATGAACTGGGTGGAAAGATTATCGCATTGGTATAAGGGTCTTTAATTGGCCGAGACTTTACCCAATTCCCTGACTACTTCTGATATTTAATATTATTTATTCATATTTTTTGACGACTACTGGAAAGATCTAGCCGTACCGTGGACGATGTCAAAAGGACGTTAGGAATTGTGGCTTTACAATTGTTACAAGGATTCTGATATCTTTAAAGATGTGTCTCCCACGCCAATGAATCTTTATCATCCCTCGGTGTCTTGTCCTAGCAATTGACATTTCTGACTGTGAGGACAAATCCAATAAATGGGAGGGACAACCATAATACATAACCATTGTCAATATTTATGGATGAAAAAGTCTCGATCCATGTTGGGAGAGAAGCTCAGGTACTGGTGCCAAAGATTTGTAATTTATTTCTATTTAAAAAAAAAAATTAAGTCTTCCAGTACTTATCAGCTGCGGTATGTCCTGCAGGAAGTGTTTTTTTTTTCAGTCTGGAGAGCAGGAAAAGTTTTCTATGGGAATTTGCTGCTGCTCTGGACATTTCCTGACATGGACAGAGGTGGTAGCAGAGAGCACTATGTCAGTCTAGAAAAACACACCCCTTCCTGCAGGACATACAGCAGCTAAGTACTGGAAGACTTTTTAATATATCTCTGATGCCAGTTGATTTGAAAGATCATTTTTTTTTTTTACCCATTTTAAAATATGTAGGGGTAGTAGTACAGTATAGGACAAGACAGGAGATGTGCGGCTGTGTAGGGGTAGTAGTAGAAATACAGTGGGAGAGATTTATCAAACTTGGTGTAAAGTGACACTGGCTCAGTCGCCCCTAGCAACCAATCAGATTCCACCTTTCATTCCTCACAGACTCTTTGGAAAATGAAAGGTGGAATCTGATTGGTTGCTAGGGGCAAGTGGGCCAGTTTCACTTTACACCATGTTTGATAAATCTCTGTGTGTGTGTATATGTGTGTATATATATATATATATTATATAGAGGAGGACGGTCTTCCTTATATTGCTGGCCACTTTCATTTTTCCACATGAGCAATTGTTGCCCATAGCAACCAATCACAGCTCTGCTTTCACTTCTCACATTGCTCTCGTAAAATGAAAGCAGAGCCGTGATTGGTTGCTATGGGCAACAAAGAAAATCTAACAAGACATAACGCCATATTTCTCCTCCCTGTACTTTCAGATTTACTGAGATTATGAAATCTGTAAAATGCTGCCATATGTGGACAACTTGGATATTTTTGCTAGAGCATATTCACATAGCAGCCCCATAGCAACCAGTCACAGCTCAACTTTCAGTTTACCCGAGTCGTGATGGGTTGCTATGGGCAACAATCTTCCCGTCTTCGTGTGTCATAGCCTGTCTATGGGAGAGCGCGCACTCCCCCGCTACCGCCACTCAAAGAAGTGACATTTCTCCCAAAAACCTGAATGTGCGGCACAGTTTAAAGTGACTGTACCACCAGGCCCAGGCTGAAGCACTGGAGGCGGCCGACCCACTCTTAGTGGGAAGAAACTCCAGCCCCTTCATGACATGACTCCATTAGAATCAATGAAACCCTATCATAGAGGGGCTAGGGTTTCCTCCCACTAAGAGTAGGTCGGCCGCCTCCAGTGCTTCAGCCTGGGCGTGGTGCTACAGTCTCTTTAAAGGGAACCTGTCACCCCCCGTGCCGGGTCGACAGGCTCCCGACCCCCCGTTAGAGCCCCCTATACTCACCTAATCCCGCCGGGTCCCACTTCTGGATCCGGTCGGGTGACGGAGATATCAGCCGCTGCAGCCCGGCGCGCGCGCTGAGAGATGAGTCCAACGCTCATAGAGAATGACGGAGCGCTGGACTCTCCTATCATTCTCTATGGGTGTTGGACTCATCTCTCAGCGCGCGCGCCGGGCTGCAGCGGCTGAGATCTTCATCACCCGACCACCTCCAGAAGCGGAACTCGGCGGGATTAGGTGAGTATAGGGGGCTCTAACGGGGGGTTGGGAGCCTGTCACCCCAGCACGGGGGGTGACAGGTTCCCTTTAAAGAGATAACAGTCACAAAGTTGATGTCCCTAGAGTGGCGTGCAGATGCCGCTGGGAGATTGGGTTCACACGGTTTCAGCTGGTGTGGGTTGTACCCAAAGTAACCCAATCTACCAGAGGCAGCTGCGTCTGCACGCCGCTCCAGAGATATCGGTCAAAAATATGTCCCATATTTTTTGTTAATGGAGGGGGCCCAGACACTTCAGCTATATGGGGCCCTGAAATTTCTGGTGGCGGCCCTGCGCAAAGACATTTTGGGGGGAGCTGCCCGGACAATCTTTAGACATTTCTGGATTTGCTATACCCAGGAAAACGGCCTCTATGCTTTATACCTGGGAAACCAGCGTCTACGTAGGATGACGTTTATGTGGTGGGCTACATAGTAAAGTCTATGGTTCACACTAACACCAACCATAAATAGTAAGTAATGCACAGAGTATATGGATGATATATACCAAACACAGTATAAGGCTATGTTCACCCAACGTATAAACAACGGCGGTTCTTGTCATAAAACGTACATTATGTGAACATAGCCTAAGGCTCAAACCCTCTTTATTAACCGGTCAGGCTCATTGTGGATTGTGTCAATCTTTACAGCAAAACTTAAATAATTTTTTTTAAAAGGATATCACCATCTCATCCACCATAGTTATACTTGTAGGACTCATCAAATATTTTTGCAAATCTACGCACAGTACTCATTCAAGTAGAAATAAAATCCATGATAAAAATGGCTCCTTCTCTTCTCCTGGAGCAAAATGGATGAAACATTTCATGATCCAACTCGGCATATGGAAGAGATCAGTGCACTTTACACCCATATGGACAAGGAGAAGCTCCTGCCTAATATAGTGGAGTGGAACATTGGTTAAAAAGTTATAATATTTGATGGAAAATATATGTATTAGACCTGATAAACACATGAGATTTATGGCTAGGTTTACCTCAGGGGGCACTCAAAAGTTTTAATAGGTCTGGTTTAGACCCCCTCCTAATGCGTCGTTCTGAATTGTATTAATAAACAACCCTACTAATCCATCCCTCACCTGTACGAGTTCCATCTCTGGAACAACTGTGTAAATTCCACAATTTTTCCTGACCAACATCCTCAATCACTGTCTATACATTCATGTCAATATTTCCTCATAAACCTACATTGACTAATATTGGCCAAATGAACGGCCGGCCAGGGAGAGGATTGCACTGCCGCCATCTCCTCTGACTATATCTTCTGATCAGAACAGTTCTTAGCAGTGAAACCCACTGTGATCAATAACCTTTGACATGGTAAAAGTTATTTGAGTGACAGGTAGGCATTAAGGGATTTTCATATGGAGAAGCCAGAGTGGACCCGATAACTGCACCGCAATGTCTCCTGGGAATCCATCCTGAAAGAGAAATAAATGAAGTCAACACAACGGAAATAATACTACAAGAAGGAAGATTGGGAATTTAGGGCTTAAAGCGGCTCTGGACAGGCAGTAGCCACCATCAAACCACTGATACCACATTGTAGAGGTCCTCCCGCCACGTCCGATTTGGGGTTCGGCCTTTCTCCCGTTACTCCCGTCTTTTAAAAAAAAAAGAAATTTCATTGCTGTGGTGGGGAGTAACTGGTGCAGCCTAGAGCATTCATGCCGTAGGCCTGCGGCACCTCTCCCCACCTCCATCCAGCCCAGGGGCGTGCTTAAAGTGAGAGAGGTGCTGCAGGCCTAGGGGACAAATGCTGAATTCAAAATACCGGCACCGGGAGAAATAACGACCCTTGAACCAGACACTGTGTGAGGATCTCTCTGTGGCAGTGGTTTGCGGGTAGCTACTGCCAGTACAGAGTCGCTTTAAATGGGTTATCCAGCGCTACAAAAACATGGCCATGGAACGTTCGGGTTCAGATCGACTTGAACCCGAACCCGGTTCGCTCATCTCTAATCAAAACACATCCGTTTTGTTTTTTTACATACAAAAAATGTGGTCAACCACGTTTGTATACTTTAAAAACAAACTGGTGCATTTTGGTCTGTTAATGATAAATGGAAGTCAATGGAAAAACTGATGAAAACGGATGCACACAAATACACCCATTTTTTGCATAAACCGAATGAAGAAAACAGACTGCAAAAACACAGTGTGAGCCCAGAATTCCATGTTCTCTCCAAGTTTTCTTGCATATGATCAAGGCAGCACCCTGTCGTACCACACTGCTAGCAGTAATACTAAGCTGCATGTACATTACACATATACAGCTCAGCTACATGTACATTACACACATACAGCTCAGCTACATGTACATTACACATATATACAGCTCAGCTACATGTACATTACACACATACAGCTCAGCTACATGTACATTACACATATACAGCTCAGCTACATGTACATTACACACAGGGCTCTGCTACATGTACATTACATATATACAGCTCTGCTACATGTACATTACACACATATACAGCTCAGCTACATGTACATTACACATATACAGCTCAGCTACATGTACATTACACACATATACAGCTCAGCTACATGTACATTACACATATACAGCTCAGCTACATGTACATTACACATATACAGCTCAGCTACATGTACATTACACATATATACAGCTCAGCTACATGTACATTACACATATATACAGCTCAGCTACATGTACATTACACACATACAGCTCAGCTACATGTACATTACACACATACACAGCTCTGCTCCACACACATCACACACACACAGCTCTGCTCCACACACATCACACACACACAGCTCTGCTGCACACACATCACTTCAGCTCATCCAGCACAGCAGAGTCCTGCATACACTGAGCAGCAGCCCCTGATCATGTGACTCCCCCTCCTCCATGTGACTGATCACATGACTGTGACATCATGGCAGGTCCTGTAAGCACAGGGGAAGCACACGGCTCCTGTACAGCTCTGCAGGCGGAGGGATCTGGGGAGTCACGGCAGGGAAGGAGCCGGGGTAAGTGACGGATTATATAATCAGACTCTTTTGGGTGGCTACCCGGGACCAATATCCACCCAATACTCTTTGTTCTGTTAGTGTGAAACTCTAAATGACCTTATCATGTGACTATGATGCCATCACAGGTCCTATAGAGTCTGCGGTATGGAGAAGGAAGAGAAAAGTTCTAAGTATGTGGAAAAGGAACAGGGAGGGCAATTAGTGGGATAGAAAGTGACCAGTTGTTGATAGGGAGCAATACTGGGTGATCAGTCCGGGGTGGGGGGGGGGGGCAGGGTGACCAGTCTAGGAAGGGGGGGGGGCAGGGTGACCAGTCTAGGAAGGGGGGGGGGGGGGGGGGGGGGGGCAGGGTGACCAGTCTAGGAAGGGGGGGGGGGGGGGGGGGCAGGGTGACCAGTCTAGGAAGGGGGGGGGGGGGGGGGGGCAGGGTGACCAGTCTAGGAAGGGGGGGGCAGGGTGACCAGTCTAGGAAGGTGGGGGGCAGGGTGACCAGTCTAGGAAGGGGGGAGGTGGGGGGCAGGGTGACCAGTCTAGGAAGGGGGGAGGTGGGGGGGGGGGCAGGGTGACCAGTCTAGGAAGGGGGGAGGGGGGGGGGGGGGCAGGGTGACCAGTCTAGGAAGGGGGGAGGTGGGGGGGGGGGGCAGGGTGACCAGTCTAGGAAGGGGGGAGGTGGGGGGGGGGGCAGGGTGACCAGTCTAGGAAGGGGGGAGGTGGGGGGGGGGGCAGGGTGACCAGTCTAGGAAGGGGGGAGGTGGGGGGGGGGGCAGGGTGACCAGTCTAGGAAGGGGGGAGGTGGGGGGGGGGGGGGCAGGGTGACCAGTCTAGGAAGGGGGGAGGTGGGGGGGGGGGGGGCAGGGTGACCAGTCTAGGAAGGGGGGAGGTGGGGGGGGGGGCAGGGTGACCAGTCTAGGAAGGGGGGGGGGCAGGGTGACCAGTCTAGGAAGGGGGGGGGGGGGCAGGGTGACCAGTCTAGGAAGGGGGGGGGGGGGGGGGGGCAGGGTGACCAGTCTAGGAAGGGGGGGGGGGGGGGGGGGGGGGGCAGGGTGACCAGTCTAGGAAGGGGGGGGGGGGGGCAGGGTGACCAGTCTAGGAAGGGGGGGGGGGGGGCAGGGTGACCAGTCTAGGAAGGGGGGGGCAGGGTGACCAGTCTAGGAAGGTGGGGGGCAGGGTGACCAGTCTAGGAAGGGGGGAGGTGGGGGGCAGGGTGACCAGTCTAGGAAGGGGGGAGGTGGGGGGGGGGGCAGGGTGACCAGTCTAGGAAGGGGGGAGGTGGGGGGGGGGGCAGGGTGACCAGTCTAGGAAGGGGGGAGGTGGGGGGGGGGGCAGGGTGACCAGTCTAGGAAGGGGGGAGGTGGGGGGGGGGGCAGGGTGACCAGTCTAGGAAGGGGGGAGGTGGGGGGGGGGGGGCAGGGTGACCAGTCTAGGAAGGGGGGAGGTGGGGGGGGGGGGCAGGGTGACCAGTCTAGGAAGGGGGGAGGTGGGGGGGGGGGGCAGGGTGACCAGTCTAGGAAGGGGGGAGGTGGGGGGGGGGCAGGGTGACCAGTCTAGGAAGGGGGGGGGGCAGGGTGACCAGTCTAGGAAGGGGGGAGGTGGGGGGGGGGCAGGGTGACCAGTCTAGGAAGGGGGGAGGTGGGGGGGGGGGGCAGGGTGACCAGTCTAGGAAGGGGGCAGGTGGGGGGGGGCAGGGTGACCAGTCTAGGAAGGGGGGAGGTGGGGGGGGGGCAGGGTGACCAGTCTAGGAAGGGGGGGGGGCAGGGTGACCAGTCTAGGAAGGGGGGAGGTGGGGGGGGGGCAGGGTGACCAGTCTAGGAAGGGGGGAGGTGGGGGGGGGGGGCAGGGTGACCAGTCTAGGAAGGGGGGAGGTGGGGGGGGGCAGGGTGACCAGTCTAGGAAGGGGGGGGCAGGGTGACCAGTCTAGGAAGGGGGGAGGTGGGGGGGGGGCAGGGTGACCAGTCTAGGAAGGGGGGGGGCAGGGTGACCAGTCTAGGAAGGGGGGAGGTGGGGGGGGGGCAGGGTGACCAGTCTGGGTGGGGGGGGGGGCAGGGTGACCAGTCTAGGGGGGGGAGGTGGGGGGGGGCAGGGTGACCAGTCTAGGGGGGGGGAGGGGGTCAGGGTGACCAGTCTAGGGGGGGGCAGGGTGACCAGTCTAGGGGGGGGGAGGTGGGGGGGGCAGGGTGACCAGTCTAGGGGGGGGGGGAGGTGGGGGGGGCAGGGTGACCAGTCTAGGGGGGGGGGAGGTGGGGGGGGGGCAGGGTGACCAGTCTAGGGGGGGGGGAGGTGGAGGGGGCAGGGTGACCAGTCTAGGGGGGGGGGAGGTGGGGGGGGGGCAGGGTGACCAGTCTAGGGGGGGGGGGAGGTGGGGGGGGGCAGGGTGACCAGTCTAGGGTGAGGAGGAGTGTTCATCAGTCAGGAGTGAAGAAAAGGAACATGAGAGCAATCACCAGCATTGAGCGAACCTGTCAAACTGTTGGCCTTTTCTCACTTACCTTAATGATGGCGCCATAGTCTCCACTCTCCGCTGTTGGTATCAATGCATTGGGAGGTGGCACTTACTGCTTCGTCTCCATAGTACTGATCTTCAGCACTTGCACTATAAAACAAACATTACACTGGGTGTCGTGCTGGAGAAGGTTGCTATGGCAATGTCTCAGAAAGCTCCGCCTCCTAACACACCTTACGGGGAGAGGAAAAAATGGTGCCTCCATTCAGATACTGCTCTCTTTTTTTTCGCCATGATCTTTAGCTTTGAGTGGTGACACATTACTATAGATGAGATTTTTTTTTTTAAATTTTTTATTAAGTTAAGTTTTTATTTTTTCACAGATGATGTTAGACTGAACCATTAGATTGTTTATATTGATCAATGCTTTGCTGTTGTAAAGCATTGATCAGTGAGATCAGGCTTTATTATGAGATCACAAGCAGCAAGGAGGTTAGAAGATACTCTGGTCGCCATAGAATCTGGTCAGTTATTTACCAGACAACTTGTAATTTTTATTGTCAGCCTTTATTATACATTGTTTCATCTTCTTTCCAATTCATCTCCCAACACTCCAGGATCCTCTGCTGATATTTTCTATATAAGAGACCGACCCATCAACCATGGAGAGAGACAGAGACAAGATGGCCGAGAGGATAATAACCCTCACCCTAGAGTCACTCTTTCGGCTTACTGGAGAGGTGAGGGATTCTGGGAGTGATGTCATCATGACATCATTCTTATCTATGGAATAACAGATGGATAGGACTGGGGAGGTGAGGGATTCTGGGAGTGATGTCATCATGACATCATTCTTATCTATGGAATAACAGATGGATAGGACTGGAGAGGTGAGGGATTCTGGGAGTGATGTCATCATGACATCATTCTTATCTATGGAATAACAGATGGATAGGACTGGGGAGGTGAGGGATTCTGGGAGTGATGTCATCATGACATCATTCTTATCTATGGAATAACAGATGGATAGGACTGGAGAGGTGAGGGATTCTGGGAGTGATGTCATCATGACATCATTCTTATCTATGGAATAACAGATGGATAGGACTGGGGAGGTGAGGGATTCTGGGAGTGATGTCATCATGACATCATTCTTATCTATGGAATATCAGATGGATAGGACTGGAGAGGTGAGGGATTCTGGGAATGGATGGAGTGATAGTAATGTGTCTCTCCATACACAGGATTACACAGTAGTGAAGAAGTCCTCTAGTGGGCGCTGTGGGGCCCCTGGGTGTGAAGGACGGGGAAGAACCCTGAGCCCAATCCCGGGGCCCCTGATACATGAGGAAATGGAGGAAGAGAAGATCCTAGAAGTCACCAACAAGATGGTGGAGCTGCTGAGTGGAGAGGTGAGACTGTGGCTGCTGGGAATGCTGGGACATTATACAGTAACACCACTGGAGGGGTGGGGGGGATGACTGTGTGATCATTGTGTGTGTCAGGTTCCTATAAGGTGTCAGGACGTGGCGGTCTATTTCTCCATGGAGGAGTGGGAGTATGTAGAAGGACACAAGGATCAGTACAAGGATGTGATGCTGGAGGATCAGCAGCCCCTCCCATCAGCAGGTAATAGACAGGACTATATACACACCTCCTCTCTGTATTATCTGGATGGAAAGAATGAATTCAGTCTGTGTATGTGTTCCCTCCAGTCAGATCCAGTAAGAGAACAGCACCAGAGAGATGTCCCCGTCCTCTTCTTCCTCAGGATCAGGTAGATGGAGATGTTCCCTATGATCTGTACATCCCACCTGACTTCTCCTACTGTCTGATGACTTTCACAATATTTCTCTCACATCTTATGAATCAGGAGGAAGATGGGAACAATATTAATGCTCCAGAGACAGATGTGAGCAGTGATGAGCAGTATAAGGAGGACATCGCTACAGGGAAGGATCTGAAATCTATTAATGCTCTGGAGACAGATGTGATCAGTGATGAGCAGTATAAGGAGAGCATTTCTGTAGGAAAAGATTTGAACTATTTAAATGCTTTAGATAAGACAATAAAAGAAGAAGAGACAGATGTGAGCAGTGATGAGCAGTGTAAGGTGGACATCACTACAGAGAAGGATCTGAACTGTATTAATGCTGCAGATGTAAAAGAAGAAGAGACAGATGACAGCAGTGATGAGCAGTATAAGGAGGACATAACTACAGGTAACTGCCCTGCTAAGTAAACTAAATGCAGAGAACACTCACACATTCTTTATGAAGTTTTATCAGTTTTTAGCTATATACCACTTAGAAAAGTTAAAAGAAACTCGGAAAAAGCCATGACGGGATATATATTGTTCATACAAGATAGAGGAGGGGAAACCATTTGTGTCAGTGATAGTTTAAAATAAATAGTTATCCATAATACATATAATGAACTAAAAACCCTCTGTGCCTGCAATCTGAAGAGGGGGCTTTCACAATATATTTGGACATGGCATTGCCTTCAATTGTATGGGTTCAGGCCAGGGCCGGCTCCAGGCTTTTGTGGGACCTTGGGTGACAGAGCCTCAGCATGCCCCTTGTATAGCAAATCATGTGGCATCATTATTAGAGGGTCTCAGCAGACCCCTACTACTAAACAAGATGCTAGGAAAGCTGGGTGACCTCCATTATACAAGATGCTGGGAAAGCTGAGTGAACTCCATTATACTGACTACTATACAAGATGCTAGGAAAGCTGGGTGACCACCGTTATACTGACTACTATACAAGATGCTAGGAAAGTATGGTGACCGCTATTATACTGACTACTATACTATACAAGATACTAGGAAAGCTGGGTGACCACCATATACTGACTACTATACAAGATGCTAGGAAAGCTGGGTGACTGCCATTATACTGCCTACTGAACAAGATGCTGGGAAAGCTGGGTTACCGCCATTATACTGACTACTATACAAGATGCTGGGAAAGCTGGGTGACCTACATTATACTGACTACTGTACAAGATACTAGGAAAGCTGGGTGATCGCCATATACTGACTACTATACAGGATGCTGAGAAAGCTGGGTGACCACCATTATACTAACTGCTATACAAGATGCTAGGAAAGCTGAGTAACCTCCATTATACTGACTTCTATACAAGATGCTGGGAAAGCTGGGTGACTGCCATTATACTGACTACTATACAAGATGCTGGGAAAGCTGGGTGACCTCCATTATACTGCCTACTGCACAAGATGCTAGGAAAGCTGGGTTACCGCCATTATACTGCCTACTATACAAGATGCTAGGAAGGCTGAGAGACCTTTAAAATATTGCGTACTATACAAGATGCTAGCAAAGCTGGATGATCTCCATTATACTGACTACTATACAAGATGCTAGGAAAGCTGGGTGACCGCCATTATACTAACTGCTATACAAGATGCTAGGAAAGCTGAGTGACCTCCATTATACTGACTACTATACAAGATGCTGGGAAAGCTGGGCGACCTCCATTATACAAGATGCTGGGAAAGCTGGGTTACCGCCATTATACTGCCTACTATACAAGATGCTAGGAAGGCTGAGAGACCTTTAAAATATTGCGTACTATACAAGATGCTAGCAAAGCTGGATGATCTCCATTATACTGACTACTATACAAGATGCTGGGAAAGCTGGGTGACCTCCATTATACTAACTACTATACAAGATGCTGGGAAAGCTGGTTGACCGCCATTATACTGACTACTATACAAGATGCTGGAAAAGCTGAGCGACCTCCATTATACAAGATGCTGGTAAAGCTGGGTTATCTCCAAGACCAGTCATGTCAAACTCTGGCCTGCAGTGCCATTAATTTTGGCCTGCCAGGCAATTCAGGGTTTGAATTACATCTGGCCCTCCATAGCTACTATAAATGAGACTATGGGGGAGGGCTGGCTACTATATGAGACTATGGGGGAGGGCTGGCTACTATATGAGACTATGGGGGATGGCTGGATACTATATAAGAGACTATGGGGAGGGCTGGCTACTATATGAGACTATTGGGGAGGGCTGGCTACTATATGAGACTACAGGGGAGGGCTGGTTACTATATGAGACTATGGGGAGGGCTGGCTACTATATGAGACTACTGGGGAGGGCTGGCTACTATATGAGACTACAGGGGAGGGCTGGCTACTATAAAAGAGACTACAGGGTTGAGCTGGCTGCTATATGAGACTACAGGGGAGAGCTGGATGCTGTATGAGACTACAAGGGAGAGCTGGATGCTATATGAGACTATTAGGGAGGGCTGGCTACTATAGGAGACTATTTTGAAGGGCTGGATACTATATAAGAGACTATGAGGGAGGGCTGGCTACTATAGGACTCTTAACTCTCTCTTTTCTGTCTCTGACAGTGACAGTTTCTATCCCCCCGCCACCTGTTTACTACAGATGTTAAGCTAACTGTCCTGTAGTCTCTAGCTTCCTAATTTCTACCCTCCTTGCGGATGGGTGTCAGATTAGACAGTCCTGGTCATGTATTTATATTGTTATGCAAAAGTAAATTTATACAAAATGTTCTGAAAAATTTTAAAAATAAGTAAATAAAAATCTGTTTTATTCTTGGCAGATGACTGTACCAGGAGCTCAGGGGGACATCAGGTATCCTCAGATTTTAAAGCAGAGGATCATATCACACAAGATACAAATGAAGAACAGTTTATGACTCCAGATATATCCTCAGCCCCTAACAGCAAAGATCTCTCATCTAATCCCTTTCAAGAAGTCCGATCCAGTCCGAACAGAAAGAATGTTGAACATGAAAAACGATTTTCATGTTCACAATGTGGAAAATCTTTTGCACGTAAAAGAAATCTTGTGAGACATCAGCCAATTCACACAAGGGAGAAGCTATTTTGTCCAGAATGTGGTAAATGTTATACTTATCAATCAGATCTTGATAAACATAAGAGAACTCACACCGGGGAAAACACATTCCTATGTTCACACTGTGGAAAATGTTTTACTACAAAACCGAAACTTGTCTCACATCAAAAAATCCACACAGAGAAGAAGTCAGTCTCATGTTTAGAATGTGGGAAATATTTTTCTCGGAAATGGAAGCTTCTTAGACACCTGAGAACTCACACAGGGGAGAAGCCATTTTCATGCACAGAATGTGGGAAAGGTTTTATTCAAAAATCAGATCTTATTGACCATCAAAGAACTCACACAGGAGAGAAGCCATTTTTATGTTCAGAATGTGGAAAATGTTTTAAATGGAAATCGGCTCTTGTTAAACATCAAAGATTTCACACAGGAACAACGCTGTATTCTTGCCTAGAATGTGGAAAATGTTTTAATGTAAAGTCAAATTTTATTCAACATCAGAGAATGCACACAGGGGAGAAGCCATTTTCCTGTCCAGAATGTGGGAAGGCTTTTTATTCAGTATCATCTCTTAATCAACATCAAACAATTCACACAGGAAAGAAGCCATTTTTATGTTCTGAATGTGGAAAATGTTTTCTTCGGCAATCAAAGCTTACTAGACATCTGAAAACTCACACAGGGGAGAAGCCATTTTCATGCCCAGAATGTGGGAAACGTTTTTCTGAGAAATCATCTCTTGATGAACACCAGATCATTCACACAGGGGAGAAGCCATTTTTATGCCATGAATGTGGTAAAAGCTTTATTAAGAATGCAGTTCTCATTACACATCAAAGAACTCACACAGGAGAGAAGCCATTTTCTTGTTCAGAATGTGGAAACTGTTATATTAGAAAAGCAGCTCTTCTCAGACATCAAAGAACTCACACAGGGGCAAAGCCATACTCTTGCCCAGAGTGTGGGAAATGTTTTAACGCAAAAGCAGATGTTGTTAGACATCAGGTGATTCACACAGGAGAGAAGCTCTTTTCATGCCCAGAATGTGGAAAGGGTTTTAATGCTAAGAAATATCTTATTGATCATCAAAGAATTCACACAGGGGAGGAGCCATTTTCATGTTCAGAATGTGGGAAATGTTATGTTGGGAAAGCGAGTCTTCTTAAACATCAGAGAATCCACACAGGGGAGAAGCCCTTTTCATGCCCAGAATGTGGAAAGTGTTTTATTGCAAAGACATCTTTTATTAACCATCAAAGAATTCACACAGGAGAGGAACCATTTACATGTTTAGAATGTGGGAAATGTTATAGTGGGAAATCAAGTCTTACTAAACATCAAAGAACTCACACAGGGGAGAAGCCATTTTCATGCCATGAATGTGGGAAATCATATACTGTAAAATCATCACTTGATGAACATCAGAAAACTCACACTGGAGAGAGGCCATTTTCATGTTCAGAATGTGGGAAATCTTTTACTTTGAAATCAAAGCTTGTTAGACATGTGAGGATTCACACAGGGGAGAAGCCATATTCGTGCTCAGAGTGTGGAAAGTGTTTTACCCAAAATTCAACTCTAATTGGACATCAAAAAACCCACACAGGAAATGCATTTTCATGACCAGAACTTAGTTAAGGCCTAAATCCAGCATCATCTGTATAGCTTTTTCCTCCTATCAGAGCACCTCTCCCCCTACAGACATCAGCACCATCGCCTCTCCCTGTACTGACATCAGCACCAGCTCCTCTCCCTTTACTGACATCAGCACCAGCGCCTCTCCACCTACAGAAATCAGCACAAGCACCTCTCCCCCTACAGACATCAGCACCAGCATCTCTCCCCCTAAAGACATCAGCACCAGCGACTCTCCCCGTACTGACAGCAGCACCAGCGCCTCTCCCTGTACTGACAGCAGCACCAGCGCCTCTCCCTGTACTGACAGCAGCACCAGCGCCTCTCCCTGTACTGACATCATCATCAGCGCCTCCCTCTGTACTAAGATCAGCACCAGTGCCTCTCCCTGTACTGACAGCAGCACCAGCGCCTCTCCCCGTACTGACAGCAGCACCAGCGCCTCTCCCCGTACTGACAGCAGCACCAGCGCCTCTCCCTGTACTGACATCAGCACCAGCGACTCTCCCTGTACTGACAGCAGCACCAGCGCCTCTCCCCGTACTGACAGCAGCACCAGCGCCTCTCCCCGTACTGACAGCAGCACCAGCGCCTCTCCCTGTACTGACAGCAGCACCAGCGCCTCTCCCTGTACTGACATCATCATCAGCGCCTCCCTCTGTACTGAGATCAGCACCAGTGCCTCTCCCTGTACTGACATCAGCACCAGCGCCTCTCTGGTGACAACATAGAAGTACAATATTCATCCTAGTCTCTCTACCCAAAAGATATCAGGGCTCATCATCCAATAAAAATCACACTTGTTTATCTGTATTCAGATACTTTATTATGACCTTTGTTTCTCCAGAATTTTTAGTTGACAGATAAGGAATTATTTTCTTGTATTTTCTGTTAAGATTTATATGTTTTATTGTGTTCAGTAAAATAAAAGACAAAAAAAAAATTCCTGTGTTGTCCCATTATTACCAATCAAGGTATTGTTCATAGAAGAACCCTAGGCAGACTCAAAACGGGAAAGAAAAATAAAAGCGTTTTTTTTTTTTTTTTTTAAATCCTGTTAAACATTGGATTACAAGTAGGGGTGGGATCTCACTACGGAGTTCCAGCGGATTCCGTCACTTGTACCCGCTCACGGTTGCACGCATCTTCGCCCGTGCCATAGACACCATTCTATGCACGGGCAGATTCCGCGTTCCGCCAAAAGAATTGACATGTCAGTTCTTTTGGCAGAATCTGCCTACAGTCTATGGCACGGGTGGAGACGCACGTGGCTGTGAGCAGGTACGAGCGGCAGAATTCGCCGGAATTTATCCGTGCAGATTCTGTAGTGTGAGTCCACCCTAACTTGGTAACGTGCTGGGGATCGGACGCCCTCTGACCCCTGAATAATTTCATCCCCAATAGCTGTTCCAGGCAGCCGACACTTGTACCATCAGGTACCAGGGAGTTGTGTGTGGAGGGAGAGTTAACTGATTAACCCCTTCTTCCCTTATACAGTGTTCTTTATTAATATTGTTACCTACCTTATTCCTGGGTTGTGGAACCAATCGTCTATGTATTTTCGTATTTCGTATTATAATTATTTCTTATGGAAACATTTTCTTTGATATACAAGTGATTTGGATTACAATTCCATTCCCGGAATGAATCACGCAAGGTTTCACTGTATAAATTAGTATTATTTTTGTGTGGTTTCCAATAGCATACAGATCGGTGAATTGTAGGAACTTTCTACACTTGTTCCTTTTTAGGCAAGTACCGCATCACAGCAGATTTCACACTGCGAGTTCCGCTGCGGTGCAATGTGATGTCCCGCAGCAGCCACTGATTGGCTGAGCAGGGAGCCAGAGAAGAAACTGGGAGTGTGGCCAGGTACCGTAATCACCCGGCAGTGGTGGGTTAATTGGGTAGGGCCTAACAGTACAGAATATTGCTACAGATTTCGCAGCGTAAAATCCACTGCAATTGATGCTTATTAGTGGGAAAACTACCATTTTTTCTCTCACCCCCTTTGAAATTAGGTACAAAGTGGGTGATTGCCCCCAGTAGTATATAGCCCCCTGTTGCTCCCCCAGTAGTATATAGACCCCAGTGTGCTCCCCCAGTAGTATATAGCCCCCCTGTTGCTCCCCCAGTAGTATACTGGTGTGGAGGTACGGACGGTCACTTGCCAGATGGTAAAGCGTAACGCCAGTGGCTCACCTGCTTTTAGTTTAAAGGGCTGGTTGTACCTTGTTCCCCTGTGGACAGTGACCTGCTGGGCTGCTATGGAGTCCCTTGGGATGATATTATGGTAAGCCGGAGTGGTGTAGTGACTCTCCTGGACTACTAGAACTGCCACCCACAGATAGGGGAAATGTCCCAAGGATTTGGTATAGATGGTGTTGGTGTGGGGTGAAGAATCACAGAGTCTCTTTACCATAAATAATCTTGTTTCACTTGGAAAGTATTTGCGTGCAACAGATAATACAACTTTCCCTTGCCAGGGTACCGAAATACACGTGATAATCTCTTGATAAAACACTTGAGAAGACACTTGACAAGGATACAGTGAAGAGTACAGTCGTGCTGACTGATTTGCATGGTGAGAGATACAAAGAATCAGAGGAGGATGTCGTGAGAGTCCCAACCCAAGTAGTACTGTCCTCTGCCGTGATGTTGGAGGATGAGGTAGAAGAATTCTTAGAAGAAGAGAATACTTGTGCTTGTGTATTGACCTTTGGGTCTTCGCACCACCTAATGCCCTACCAGTGTCGGGGGACCCGTCCTAGTGGGTGACTCAAGGCCCCAGAACTTTTTACCTGGGATGAGCGGAATGCTGAGGATTTTCTGCTGACAACCATGCTGCGAGATAGATGTCCTAGGCTCTTAGCAACTTTGCTCTATCCGGAAAAGTTTTTAGCTTCTTTTGACTTTTGTTGAGACTGTCCTGCACTGTGACTCTCCTAGTCCACGGCGTGGGTTGAGGTGATCTCTGACGTCCTCTCCTGTAAGAGATTAACACTGCATAGTGTTGTATAGAGTAAGCTTAGTAGAAACTGTTAGCTGCGTCTTGTCTTGCTTCCTACTCATACAGGAACCTGACTAAGACTGCACTTTTTAGAGTAGGGGGACCTGGCAGAGGGCCAGGGCCCAAGAGGACCCCTGAAGGTAGCTTGCGTCCTTCCACAACATCCGACACAAAAGTCTCATGCACTTCCTATCCCCAGCGTATCTAAGGTGCGCTGTGAGTGGGTGAAGAGTGCATTAGAAGTAAAGTGAGAGATGATAGGATAGACGAAGAATACATTCCCATAGGTTCACAGAAACATGTAACACACATATAAACAATAACCCTTTGCATACTTCAGCCATGCAGTATCTGAGTACACATACCTATAACAGCGACATCTAGTGGCAAAACTTGATCACTACTCCATCACCACTGACTCACTTTTACGAAAGGTGTAACCAATAGCAACACCCGTGGTGGGACACCGCATGTAGACTCCTGTGCGCTCCCCCAGTAGTATATAGCCCCCCTGTGCTCTCCCCCAGTAGTATATAGACTCCCTGTGCGACCCTCCAGTAGTATAAAGCCCCCTGTGTGCTCCCCCAGTAGTATAAAGCCCCTCTGTGCTCTCCCCCAGTAGTATATAGGCCCTGTGTGCTCTCCCCCAGTAGTATATAGCCCCTCTGTGCGCTTCTCCAGTAGTATAAAGACTCCCGCTGTGTGCTCCCTTGGTTATATAGCCTCCCTGTGCGCTCTCCCCCTTCCATATAACATTAAAAAAACACTAACACTTATATTCACCTGGGTCCAGGTATCTCCTCTTCTGTGGCCGCACTGCAGCGGTCACAAGAGGCCACTCTCCCCTTGTCCTGGCTTAAGCCCTCCAGTGACGTCACTTGAGCGCCGGCACTAAAGGCAGAGTGCGGCCTCCTGTGGCCGCTGCGGCAAGTGGGGGGTGACTGACAGGGAGGGAGCAGATAGCTCCCTCTCTGTCAGTGCTGCTGCACGGTAACTATGAGCGCTTGTTACGAGCGCTCATAGTTACTGTGCAGAGCACAGCTAAGTAGACAGGTATACTGAGCTGCAGCAGAGGTCCAGACAGCTGGCCTCCGCAGTCCGCCAGTTGAGGACCCGCTATATAGATTTGTAATTTACTTCTCTGGACAGTTCCTGACATGGACAGAGTTGGCAGCAGAGAGCAGGCTGTATTTTGGTTTTCCCAGGTGGGACTCGGACTCAGACCTTCCCCACAGACTGGGAACACAGGGGGATTCGGCCTGGCTTGCAGATCTCTAGTTGTTATGGCTGCCGGAGGGCTATACTTACCTTCTGTGACAGCCATGGTCTCTCTACTGAGTCTTCCTCAGGCAGATTTACTGTAGTAGCAGAGCAACGATCTAACTGATCAATGCTGTGCAGCGGCATAGCATTGACCAGTATAAGCAATATAATGATTGTATATTACGGTCCACTATGGGAACTCAAAATGTGAAAAAATGTTGAAATTTTTTTATTAAAGTACAGAAAAAACTTCCCTAATAAATCATCCTCTTTCCCATTTTTTAAATAAGAAAAACATAAAAAAGAGACCTTGTTATACAGTATATCGCCAAGTGCACACTTGTCTGAATCATTGCAATAAACCATTATTGATCCTGAACGGTGATCGGCGTGAGCAAAAAATGATACCAAACGCCAGAAATGCAGATTTTTGGTCACATAAAATGGAATAAAAAGCAAAAAACAATGTCTAATACACAAGAGTCTGCTAGCAATAAAAACTACAGATCTTAGTGCAAAACATAAGCCCTCATATGTCTGTGTAGACTAAGAAATGACGATTTTGTAGAAATGAGAATATGGCGATTCAAAACCATGTTTTTTTTCTAAAAAGTTTTAAAGTTGATAAAAAAAAGTGCAAAAGGTATATAAACTGCATATGGCTAAAATCGTACTGACTGATCGTACAGGATAAAGATTACATATCAGTTTTAGTGAACAATAAACAATATAGGAGCAAAATCCCGTAATAGGTGCAGAACTGCAGGTTTTTTTTTTTTTACAATTTTGTCTTAGAAATGTTGTTTTTTTTTCTGTTTTGCAGTATTATGATAAAATAAAGGATGCCGTTTATTTGTCCCGCAAAAAATAAGCCCTCATATGGCTCATTATATGGAAAAATATTTATGAGTTATGACTCTTTGAATGGAAGGAGTTACAAATTTGCCAAATATCTTGTATTGGGGAAGGGCTTAAAAGGGGTTGTATACAGTCCCAGGCGACCTCGCGTGTAAGTATGAATTTTTATGCCCCCTGCAATGGTTATTACCCAATTGCACCCTGTATAAAAATTATCACAGCTTGTAAATGCTTTTTGTAGCAGCCAAAAGTCTTTCACTTTCTGGTATTTTCTTTCTATTTGTCCAATCCTGTGAGATTCCTAGACCATGTACATTACACATATACAGCTCTACTGTGCACACATACAGCTCAGCTACATGTACATTACACATATACAGCTCAGCTACATGTACATTACACACATATACAGCTCAGCTACATGTACATTACACACATACAGCTCAGCTACATGTACATTACACATATACAGCTTAGCTTCATGTACATTACACACATACAGCTCAGCTACATGTACATTACACACATACAGCTCAGCTACATGTACATTACACATATACAGCTCTACTGTGTACACATACAGCTCAGCTACATGTACTTTACACATACAGCTCAGCTACATGTACATTACACACATACAGCTCAGCTACATGTACATTACACATATACAGCTCAGCTACATGTACATTACACATATACAGCTCAGCTACATGTACATTACACATATACAGCTCAGCTACATGTACATTACACACATACAGCTCAGCTACATGTACATTACACACATACAGCTCAGCTACATGTACATTACACATATACAGCTCAGCTACATGTACATTACACACATACAGCTCAGCTACATGTACATTACACACATACAGCTCAGCTACATGTACATTACACACATATACAGCTCAGCTACATGTACATTACACACATATACAGCTCAGCTACATGTACATTACACATATACAGCTCAGCTACATGTACATTACACATATACAGCTCAGCTACATGTACATTACACACATACAGCTCAGCTACATGTACATTACACATATACAGCTCAGCTACATGTACATTACACATATACAGCTCAGCTACATGTACATTACACACATACAGCTCAGCTACATGTACATTACACACATACAGCTCAGCTACATGTACATTACACACACATACAGCTCAGCTACATGTACATTACACACATACAGCTCAGCTACATGTACATTACACATATACAGCTCAGCTACATGTACATTACACATATACAGCTCAGCTACATGTACATTACACACAGGGCTCTGCTGCAGGCATATATAACACATACACAGCTCTTCTCCACACACATCACACACACACAGCTCTGCTGCATACACATCACTTCAGCTCATCCAGCACAGCAGAGTCCTGCATACACTGAGCAGCAGCCCCTGATCATGTGACTTCTCCTCCTCCATGTGGCTGATCACATGACTGTGACATCATAGCAGGTCCTGGAAGCACAGGGGAAGCACACGGCTCCTGTACAGCTCTGCAGGTGGAGGGTAGGTAGATAGATTTATGTGGCCTCCTGGGGCCGAAATCAGACATATACTTTCTGTGCTATGTAATTTCCCTCCTGCAGCCGCCTGGAGACCAGTCAGTAATATTAGTGTAAATTTTGAATGAGCTGATCATGTGACTATGATGTCATCACAGGTCCTATAGAGTCTGCACTGTGGAGGAGGAAGAGAAAAGTATAGGTATGTGAAAGGGGACGGGGAGGATAACTAGTGAGGAGGGGGGTACAGGGTGACCAGTCTGGGGGGGGAGGGGGTACAGGGTGACCAGTCTGGGGGGGAGGGGTCTGGGGGGGGAGGGGGTACAGGGTGACCAGTCTGGGGGGGGGGGGGGGGGGTACAGGGTGACCAGTCTGGGGGGGGGGGGTACAGGGTGACCAGTCTGGGGGGGGGGGGGGGGGTACAGGGTGACCAGTCTGGGGGGGGGGGGGGTACAGGGTGACCAGTCTGGGGGGGGGGGGGTACAGGGTGACCAGTCTGGGGGGGGGGGGGGGGTACAGGGTGACCAGTCTGGGGGGGGGGGGGTACAGGGTGACCAGTCTGGGGTGGTGGTGGTACAGGGTGACCAGTCTGGGGGGGGGGGTACAGGGTGACCAGTCTGGGGGTGGGGGGGGGGGGAGTACAGGGTGACCAGTCTGGGGGTGGGGGGGGGGGTACAGGGTGACCAGTCTGGGGGGGGGGGGGGGGGGTACAGGGTGACCAGTCTGGGGGGGGCACAAGAGCAATCACTAAGGTTGAGCAGATCTGTCAAACTGTTCAGGTTCAGCGACGTTTTCCAGTGTTCGATTCCCCATGGCTACATAGTTTGGCTGCCAGGAATACATGTATACGGCCTATGGCCTCCAGGACTTCCTGAATTTCTGCAGCCACAGGGAATTGAACGTAGGAAAATGGTCCAGAACCTGAACAGTCTGACACATCTGCTCAACGCTAACAATCACTTAGAAGGTCGGGTGACGGGAGCAAAAGGGGAGTATTTTGGTCTACATTAGGGTTTAAATTATTTTGGTCGTCTTTGTATTTAGGGATCCAGTTGAGGTCTGGAATAATGTTATGTATTAAAGGGTCAGTGCGGTGTAAACGTTTTTTTCCACAAAAAAAACCCCACATTACACAGTTATACAACATTGTAATGTGTGTTATTTATGTGAATGGCCCCCTTCCCCGTGTTTTCCCCACTCCGCCGCTAGACCCAGAAGTGTAATTCTGCATACTCACAGAATCACTGTCGACCCCTTCAGTGACGGCCGCCATCTTGGGACGAATACGTCACTCTTCAGGAGGCCGGCCTCACTGCTCCAGCCCTCCCGCATGCCGGCCTCCCTCCAGCGTCATCAGCTTCTTAGCCGAGATTGGCTAATCATAAGAGAAGCCCCAAATGTCTGCTGTTATGTTCAGCCAATCACGGCTGAGCAGCCGATAACGCGCAGGAGGGGGCCGGCATGTGGGAGGGCTGGAGCAGTCAGGCCAGTCTCCTGAAGAGTGACGTATTCGTCCCAAGATGGCGGCCGTCACTGAAGGGGTCGACAGTGATTCTGTGAGTATGCAGAATTACACTTCCGGGTCTAGCGGCGGAGTGGGGAAACATGGGGAAGGGGGCCATTCACATAAATAACATACATTACAATGTTGTATAACTTTGTAATGTGTGTTATTTAGTGCAAAAAGAAACGTTTACACCGCACTGCACCCTTGGGGGGGGGGGCCGCAATAAATTTTGTAAATCGCTTTCACTTTCTATTTGGCTCCGAAATACCTTCATGATGGCGCCATTGTCTCCACTCCCTGCTGTTGGTATCTGTGCACTAGGAGGTGGCACTTACTGCTCCGTCTCTATTGCACCCGTCTTCAGCCCTTGCGCCATAGGATCACATTACCCCGGGTGTGACCCTGGAGATGGGTCAGGAAGCTGGAAACTGTTCAGCTTTGCAGTGTGTCGCTTCGATTATGCCTGAGACAGAAGCTCTCTCTTACTCTGCAGAGTCCCCTGCAAACCCTGGCCAAGTAAGTGCTCTGGTCCGGGAGAATTCTCATCCTTAAGGATAAATTCTCCGTTTTTTTAGGGAGAGAAACAGACACTATTTTCTAAAACTAAAGAAATGTCTAAAAGCTGCCCTCTCTGTGATGCCCGGATCCCAACTTCACACAAGAAGCTCATCTGTCAACCATGTTTGGACCAACTTTTGAAAAAGGAACAACCATCCCTGAGGGAAGAGATCAGGACAATGGTTTGCTAGAAGATTCAGGCGTCATCCTTCCCCGACTTCCAGATCCTCGGCATCTCCGTCTTACTGAAGAATTTATCTATTTAAAAGCAAGAGGCTTCAGTGGTCATTAAGACCCTTCAAAGAAGTAGAAAACAAGTAACCAAAGTCATTTGTGCGAAAGTCTGGAAGATCTTTACATCCCGGTCATCTGCCATAGCTCCGGATCCATCCCAATATAAGCAAAATACTGGATTATATACAAGCCGGTCTAAATAAAGGACTGAAGCCCACCACCTTAAATGTACAGGTATCTGCTCTGTCATCATATTTTCATTGTGATCTCGGAAGCCACAGGTGGATCAGAAGATTCTTTGCGGCTACTAACAGACTTTTTGCAAAGGTCTCTAATTCCTCCTCTCCTGGGGATTTGGATATTGTGCTTTACAGTCTGTCTTTATTCCCCCCCCCCACACACACACACACACACACACACACACCTTCTTTTGAACCGATTACAGCTGTGGGCATCAGAAGACTGTCATGAAAACGGCTTTCCTGAAGCGCTGCGGGATCTGTTGGCGCTATACAAATAAATATTAGCACCTCACCTCCCCAGTCCTGTTGGGGAGATACAGGCCTTATCCACCAAAGGGCCTAACTTTAAAATAGTAGGCCAGACAAAATTTTTATGAAAGTATTGTATTGCCCCAGTTATAAAAATCACCAATATACCCTTATTATGGGAAATACTTATAAAATGCTTTTTTCTCTGCACTTACTACTGCATCAAGGCTTCACTTCCTGGATAACATGGTGATGTCACTTCCTGGATAACATGGTGATGTCACTTCCTGGATAACATGGTGATGTCACAACCCGACTGGAGAGGATGATGGCAGAGGGATGCTCAGTGTCCTCCAGTGCCCTGTGTCCCTCAGTGTCCCCCTGCCATCATCCTCTCCAGCAGCCACAGCCCGCACAGCTCTGGGAGTCGGGTCGTGACATCACCATGTTATCCAGGAAGTGACATCACCTTGTTATCCAGGAAGTGATATCACCATTTTATCCAGGAAGTGACATCACCATGTTATCCAGGAAGTGACATCACCTGTTTATCCAGGAAGTGACATCACCATGTTATCCAGAAAGTGACATCACCATGTTATCCAGGAAGTGAAGCCTTGATGCAGTAGTGAGTGTAGGGAAAAAAGCACTTTATAAGCATTTCCCGTAATAAGTGTATATTGGGGATTTGTATAACTTTTCGAGTCAATACAATACTTCAATAGAAATTTTGGCAGGACTTCTTTAAAATATTTGAAGATAGGATTGTTCTCAGATGGATCCTAATTTTCTTGCAAACGTTGTATCTACTTTCCATATATCCCAGGACGTTATTCTGACGTCTTCCTGCCAGATCCCAGCGAACTCTAAAGAAGAATTTTATTCTATGGATGTCAGAAGATGCGTTCTCCAGTTACTTGTAGTATCTGAGAGTTGGAGGAAAGATCAGAACCTGCTGTTCCAGTTTCAAGGGAAGAACAAGGGGAGAAAAATCTCCAAGAAAATTGTTGCAAACTGAATTGAGAAAGCTATAACTGATTTTTACTCCATCCAGGGTCTCTCTTCTTCTCTCAAACTTAGAGGCTGGATTCACTTGTTCCATACTTGTTTTCGTGAAGCACGGTCGGTGAATCCCTATACTGGACTGTTACTATTATTATAATGATTGTTTATACCGATCAATGCTTTGCTGTTATATTGCATTGATTAGTGAAATTGGCGCTCTGCTAGTCAGGCCTTATTACTAGATTACTGATCAAGCAGCATGTTTACCAAAATCTTAGTGAGAAACTTGTGGATCCAACATTGGTGCCAAGACCTTGTTTGAAAAGCTCAAATCAGAACTCCCGTTATAGAAGAAAACAATGTCGGGCTTGCTTGAGCTTAGTATCAGATGTCTGATGAAGAGAGCGGTGGACCCCTGAAATGCGTTGCATTGTAATAAAGACAGATACTAAGCTCAAGCCTGACAGCATTTTCTTCCATAACAGGAATTCTGATTTGGGCTTTGAAAACAAGGTCTTGGCACCAATGGAACTGATCTGCACATAAAGCACCATTTGTTCATTTTTTCCGTTTCTTTGTACTTTTACATGCATTTTACTGGACAACTTGCAATTTTTATAATACTCTATATTGTGTCATCTTTCCAATTCATCTCCTAACACTACAGGATCCTCTGCTGATATCTTCTATATAAGATGGAGAGAGACAGGAACAAGATGGCCGAGAGGATAATAACCCTCACCCTACACATACTCTTCCTGCTTACTGGGGAGGTGAGGGATTCTGGGAGTGATGTCATCATGACATCATTCTTATCTATGGAATAACAGATGGATAGGACTGGAGAGGTGAGGGATTCTGGGAGTGATGTCATCATGACATCATTCTTATCTATGGAATAACAGATGGATAGGACTGGGGAGGTGAGGGATTCTGGGAGTGATGTCATCATGACATCATTCTTATCTATGGAATAACAGATGGATAGGACTGGAGAGGTGAGGGATTCTGGGAGTGATGTCATCATGACATCATTCTTATCTATGGAATAACAGATGGATAGGACTGGAGAGGTGAGGGATTCTGGGAGTGATGTCATCATGACATCATTCTTATCTATGGAATAACAGAGGGATGGGACTGGAGAGGTGAGGGATTCTGGGAGTGATGTCATCATGACATCACTCCTATCTATGGAATACCAGATGGATAGGACTGGAGAGGTCAGGGATTCTGGGAGTGATGTCATCATGACATCATTCTTATCTATGGAATAACAGATGGATAGGACTGGAGAGGTGAGGGATTCTGGGAGTGATGTCATCATGACATCATTCTTATCTATGGAATAACAGAGGGATGGGACTGGAGAGGTGAGGGATTCTGGGAGTGATGTCATCATGACATCATTCTTATCTATGGAATATCAGATGGATAGGACTGGAGAGATGAGGGATTCTGGGAGTGATGTCATCATGACATCACTCCTATCTATGGAATACCAGATGGATAGGACTGGAGAGGTCAGGGATTCTGGGAATGGATGGAGTGATAGTAATGTGTCTCTCCATACACAGGATTACACAGTAGTGAAGAAGTCCTCTAGTGGGCGCTGTGGGGCCCCTGGGTGTGAAGGATGGGGAAGAACCCTGAGCCCAATCCCGGGGCCCCTGATACATGAGGAAATGGAGGAAGAGAAGATCCTAGAAGTCACCAACAAGATGGTGGAGCTGCTGAGTGGAGAGGTGAGACTGTGGCTGCTGGGAATGCTGGGACATTATACAGTAACACCACTGGGGGGGTTGGGGGGGATGACTGTGTGATCATTGTGTGTGTCAGGTTCCTATAAGGTGTCAGGACGTGGCGGTCTATTTCTCCATGGAGGAGTGGGAGTATGTAGAAGGACACAAGGATCAGTACACGGATGTGATGCTGGAGGATCAGCAGCCCCTCCCATCAGCAGGTAATAGACAGGACTATATACACACCTCCTCTCTGTATTATCTGGATGGAAAGAATGAATTCAGTCTCTGTATGTGTTCCCTCCAGTCAGATCCAGTAAGATAACAGCACCAGAGAGATGTCCCCGTCCTCTTCTCCCACAGGATCAGGATCAGGTAGATGGAGATGTTCCCTATGATCTGTACATCCCACCTGACTTCTCCTCCTGTCTGATGACTTTTACAATATTTCTTTCACATATTATGCATCAGGGGGAAGATCTGAATTATATTGATACTACAGACATAAGAGTAAAAGAGGAGGAGACAGATGACAGCAGTGATGAGCAGTATAATGAGGACATCACTACAGGTAACCTAGGTGAATAGTGACCACTAAATGCAGAGAACACATTCTTTGTGGAATTTTCAGTTTTTAGCTATATAGCAGTTCAAAAACTTTAAAAAGTGGAAAAACACCAGGATATATAGGTTGGCTAGCCATCTATGTTAGGGATAGCCCAGCATACCATAAGCTTTCCCTACAGCCTGGCTGCACTGGGGATTTATTTTAAAGGGGAACTCCGGATAAGAAAACTTGTTTTCTATTAAAAGTACATTAAAAGTTATATAGATGTGTCTATACAATGTATTACTGTATTGGTACGGTTCTGCCATACTGGTAGCTGATAGAAATCCAGGAAGTGAAAAAAAAATGGAATGCCCCTGTGCAAATCCACATTGTCTCCTGCTCCCTCTTCTAACCCCCCTTAGGATACAAATCATCCATGCCTCTGTCTTACATTGTGTTTGTTTTCTGAGGACAGGCTGATGATGCAGACAGGAGGCAGGGCGTGATCTCCCAGGAGGCTTGGCTGGATCCACCAATCCCCTGAGTGATTCACCATCTCTGACCGGCCAGAAGCAGCTGCTGCACTGATTTCTCGAATTGTGCAGTGAAATTAGGGCTGTGTTCACACATGTTGGAGTGTCATTGCAGTACTGCAGCGTATTCACAAAAATGATTCAGTAACACAAGTAAATGATACTAAACGGCAGAGAGGATCAGAGCCTTATTGTGGGGCTCAACTTCAAAGATAACAGATGCTTGATCATAATATGTGTGTGGAAAGGAAAAGAAAACATTTCAAATAGTTCTTTATTTTATTCCAATATCAGCGTTACAGGTAGAGAATACAATGTTGTATGGTGTTACAGGTAGAGAATACAGTGTGCTGTGTGGTGTTACAGGTAGAGAATACAGCGTGCTGTGTGGTGTTACAGGTAGAGAATACAGTGCTGTGTGGTGTTACAGGTAGTAACTGCGTGCTGTGTGGTGTTACAGGTAGAGAATACAGTGTGGTGTTACAGGTAGAGAATACAGTGTGCTGTGTGGTGTTACAGGTAGAGAATACAGCGTGCTGTGTGGTGTTACAGGTAGAGAATACAGTGCTGTGTGGTGTTACAGGTAGAGAATACAGCGTGCTGTGTGGTGTTACAGGTAGAGGATACAGTGTGCTGTGTGGTGTTACAGGTAGAGAATACAACGTGCTGTGTGGGTGTTACAGGTAGAGAATACAGTGTGCTGTGTGGTGTTACAGGTAGAGACTACAGTGTGCTGTGTGGTGTTACAGGTAGAGAATACAGTGTGCTGTGTGGTGTTACAGGTAGAGAATACAGTGCTGTGTGGTGTTACAGGTAGAGGATACAGTGTGCTGTGTGGTGTTACAGGTAGAGAATACAGTGTGCTGTGTGGTGTTACAGGTAGAGAATACAGCGTGCTGTGTGATGTGACAGATAGAGAATACAGTGCTGTGTGGTGTTACAGGTAGAGAATACAGTGTGCTGTGTGGTGTTACAGGTAGAGAATACAGCGTGCTGTGTGGTGTTACAGGTAGAGAATACAGCGTGCTGTGTGGTGTTACAGGTAGAGAATACAGCGTGCTGTGTGGTGTTACAGGTAGAGAATACAGCGTGCTGTGTGGTGTTACAGGTAGAGAATACAGTGTGCTGTGTGGTGTTACAGGTAGAGAATACAGCGTGCTGTGTGGTGTTACAGGTAGAGAATACAGTGCTGTGTGGTGTTACAGGTAGAGAATACAGCGTGCTGTGTGGTGTTACAGGTAGAGAATACAGGGTGCTGTGTGGTGTTACAGGTAGAGAATACAGCGTGCTGTGTGGTGTTACAGGTAGAGAATACAGTGTGGTGTTACAGGTAGAGAATACAGCATGCTGTGTGGTGTTACAGGTAGAGAATACAGCGTGCTGTGTGGTGTTACAGGTAGAGAATACAGCGCTGTGGTGTTACAGGTAGAGAATACAGCGCTGTGTGGTGTTACAGGTAGAGAATACAGCGTGCTGTGTGGTGTTACAGGTAGAGAATACAGCGTGCTGTGTGGTGTTACAGGTAGAGTATACAGCGTGCTGTGTGGTGTTACAGGTAGAGAACATAGTGTGCTGTAGGGATGGGACCACAATGAAATCATAAATTACTGCAAATAATTCAGTAACACAATGAAACTGCAATGTGTGATCACAGCCTAGATGTTCTGCAACAGCTTTGGGCGGGGAATAGGCAGGGTGGAGGACTGTGATGAACAGCTGAGGGAAAGCATTGCATTCTGGAACCTGTAGTACTTTGTACAACTGATAAACCAGGAAGTGCAGAAACACAAAACAGAACAACCCCCCCCCCCCCCCCCCCCCCCCCCCCCCAAAAAAAAAAAAAAAAATGGATTTTCAGTAGTTTCAAAAACTGGATAGGTAAGTAATGCTTTATGCTTCTGCAGAAGTTTCATTTTTAACATCTACCTGGAGTTCCCCTTTAAGGCTGTTATAAATCCCTGCCCCTAAATCCTTCTCTACTGAAGTCTTTGCCAACACAGAACTGTTGATATGATACCAGATAGAGGATGCCTCCTCCCTAAGTGCATTATATTAAATTAAGAAACATTGAACTGCAGTTTCTATTGTTTGGATCACATATCTAGTAATGCTAAATCATTTTCCATATTACCGACAACTCCAGGAAACCTAATGACCCTTCTCCTATGTCACTATCCTTACTAACCAAACCTTCTCCTATGTCACTATCCTTACCTACCAACCCTTCTCCTATGTCACTATCCTTACTAACCAAACCTTCTCCTATGTCACTATCCTTACCTACCAATCCTTCTCCTATGTCACTATCCTTACCTACCAAACCTTCTCCTATGTCACTATCCTTACCTACCAACCCTTCTCCTATGTCACTATCCTTACCTACCAAACCTTCTCCTATGTCACTATCCTTACCTACCAACCCTTCTCCTATGTCACTATCCTTACCTACCAAACCTTCTCCTATGTCACTATTCTTACCTACCAAACCTTCTCCTATGTCACTATCCTTACCTACCAAACCTCCTATGTCACTAACCTTACCTACCAACCCTTCTCCTATGTCACTAACAAATATGGAAAAAGAATAAACCAAAATAAGAGAACTTTGTGGCCACCATTGTTAAAGTGTGCTTCCAAAGCTTCTGGCCTACATAGTCTTCAGCTTGTATGTGGAAATACATCTTTCACACTGGGTAGTACTATGTACAGACCTACGAGGCATGCTTCATTTTATCCCCCTTTCACCTATCTGTTTACTACATATGTTAAGCTAACTGGCCTGTAGTCTCTAGCTTCCTCCTTACTACACTTCCCGTGGGTGGGTATCAGATTAGATAGTCCTGGTTATGCACTTATAATGTTGTGTAAAAGTAAATATATGCAAACTGTTTGGAGGTTATATTATTGAAAAATAAAAAAACAAACAAACCTGTATTATTCTTGGCAGATGACTGTATCAGAAGCTCAGGGGGACATCATGTAGCTCAAGATATTAAAGCAGAGGATCATATCACACAAGATACATATGAGGAGCCGTCTACTATCCCAGATACATCCTCAGCCCCTCACAGCAAAGATCTCTCATCTGATCCCTTTCAAGAAGTCCGATCCGGTCTCAACAGAAGGAATGTTGAAGATCAAAAGCCATTTTCATGTTCACAATGTGGAAAATGTTTTACTACAAAACCGAAACTTGTCTCACATAAAAAAATTCACACAGTGAAGAAGTCTTTTTCATGTTCAGAATGTGGGAAATGTTTTTCTCGGAAATCACACCTTATTAGACATCTGAGAACTCATACAGGGGAGAAGCCATTTTCATGCACAGAATGCGGGAAATGTTTTACTCAAAAAGAATATCTTACTAAACACCAGATTCTTCACACAGGAAAGAAGCCATTTTCATGCCATGAATGTGGACAAGGGTTTATTCGGAAATCATATTTTATTTTACATCAGAGAATTCACATAGGGGAGGAGCCATTTTCATGTTCAGAATGTGGAAAGAGTTTTAAGGCAAAGACATCTCTTATTCACCATCAAAGAATTCACACAGGGGTGGAGCCGTTTTCATGTTTAGAATGTGGAAAATCTTATACTTGGAAATCAAGTCTTACTAAACATCAAAGAATTCACACAGGGGAGAAGCCATTTTCATGCTATGAATGTGGGAAATCATATGCAGGCAAGGCATCTCTCGATGAACATCTAAAAACTCACACAGGAGAGAGGCCATTTTCATGTTCAGAATGTGGGAAATCATTTACTTTGAAATCGAAGCTTGTCAGACATGTGAGAATTCACACTGGGGAGAAGCCATTTTCGTGCTCAGAGTGTGGAAAGTTTTTTGCCTACAAGACAACTCTATGTGAACATCAAATGAGCCACATAAGAAAGGCATTTTCATAACCAGAACTAAGTCAAGGGCTTTATTCAAAAATAACATGTCCTAAAACGGACACTCGCGCCAGGTGGGACTTTTTTAGCTCGGTATTTTTGGAAACTATTTTTTTTTTTCCCTGAATTTTAGCAGTGATATGCAATTGCTGAGGCCAACCTAGTAATTTCCGTGCACAATCAGAGCGCCTCTCCCTGTACTTCATTATGACCTTCGTTTCTCTAGAATTTTTAGTTGACTGATAAGGAATTATTTTTTGTATTTTCTATTAAGCTTTAAAGGGGTAGTGTGGCGCTAAACATTTATTCACAAAATAACACACATTACAAAGTTATGCAACTTTGTAATGTGTGTTATGTAAGTGTTGTGCATTATATTCACTGCATTACTGTCGACCCCTGACTGCCATCTTGGGACAATGACGACATCTTCGGGAGGCCGGCCAAACCGCTTCAGCCACCCCTCATGCCGGCCCACCTCTGCCACGTCATCAGCTGCTTGGCTGCGATTGGCTGAGCACAGGAACATTTAATTTATTTTAAAAGGTTTTAATTTTTCAAAAGCCGTCAGATAACATAAAATTTATTTAAGTTACCTATCATTGTAATCGTATTTGCGTGAGGAACATAGATAACATGTCAGTTTTACCATAGGGTGTAAACACGAAAATTCTTAAAATGGAAAAAAAAAAAAAATTATATTTTTTTTTCCCCCAATTTTTTCCCATTTTCGCAGGATATGTTATGGGAAAAGTCTGTCATTGCAAAATATAATTGGTGTTGAAAAAAAATAAGGGGTCATGTAAGTCTGTAGGTGAAAAAAATGCAAGGGCTATGGCCTTTGGGCTATGTTCACACTACGTAAGAGACCGGCCGGGTCACGGAACGGTCAGTCTCTGCCCGGATTGGAGAGCAGAAGGGTTCTGATGCGGGCGCATCAGCGTGCGCCCGCATTAGAGCTTCCCCTTGCACACAATGAAGCATTAAATTCCGAAGCAGAAAACTGACATATCAGTTATTTGCTGGGCCGCACGGGATGTGTATATGCTCCGTCAGGGATCCCATTGAAACTAAGGCATTCCACCCCCGCAAAAACTACGACCGTTGTTGCCATCGTGTGAACATAGCCTTTAAACATAAAGAGGACAAAGGAAAAGTTTAAAAATGAAGATTGGCTTTGTCCTTAAAGGAGAAGTCCCACAAAAATTTTTATTAAAGTATTGTATTGCCCCCCCAAAAGTTATACAAATCACCAATATACACTTATTACGGGAAATGTACATAAAATGCTTTTTTCCCTGCACTTACTACTGCATCAAGGCTTCACTTCCTGGATAACATGGTGATGTCACTTCCTGGATAACATGGTGATGTCACTTCCTGGATAACATGGTGATGTCATTTCCTGGATAACATGGTGATGTCACTTCCTGGATAACATGGTGTAGTCACTTCCTGGATAACATGGTGTAGTCACTTCCTGGATTACATGGTGATGTCACTTCCTGGATAACATGGTGATGTCACTTCCTGGATAACATGGCGATGTCACTTCCTGGATAACATGGCGATGTCACTTCCTGGATAACATGGCGATGTCACTTCCTGGATAACATGGCGATGTCACTTCCTGGATAACATGGCGATGTCACTTCCTGGATAACATGGTGTAGTCACTTCCTGGATAACATGGCGATGTCACTTCCTGGATAACATGGCGATGTCACTTCCTGGATAACATGGCGATGTCACTTCCTGGATAACATGGCGATGTCACTTCCTGGATAACATGGCGATGTCACTTCCTGGATAACATGGCGATGTCACTTCCTGGATAACATGGCGATGTCACTTCCTGGATAACATGGTGTAGTCACTTCCTGGATAACATGGCGATGTCACTTCCTGGATAACATGGTGTAGTCACTTCCTGGATAACATGGCGATGTCACTTTCTGGATAACATGGCGATGTCACTTTCTGGATAACATGGCGATGTCACTTTCTGGATAACATGGCGATGTCACTTCCTGGATAACATGGCGATGTCACTTCCTGGATAACATGGTGTAGTCACTTCCTGGATAACATGGCGATGTCACTTTCTGGCGCTTTATAATCATTTCCCGTAATAAGTGTATATTGGTGATTAGTATAACTTTTGGGGGTCAATACAATACGTTATTAAAAACTTTCGTCAGACTTCTCCTTTAAGAGGTTAATACAAGCATCTGTGTGTCCCCATCCTGATGTGTTTTGGGTAGAAAGCCTCTCATGTTAACCCACTGCTACCTGATCAACTCTCCCGGGGATGGCACAGCTTCTGTTTTTACTCCGGTGCCCGTCTGTAACTGCTGATTCCCTCTGACCCCTTAATTAAAAGGTTACTCCGGGCTGGGGGGCTTTTTTCCTATGGCCAGGGAGGAGGTGGATAAGGGCAATGACGTCCCCTTACCTCCCCGGTTCCAGCGCCGTGTCCCGGTTCGCGGCGCTCTTGGTCCGCTTCCTGGTCTCTGCAGGGTCTTAAGACTTGACGGATCCCGCTCCTTCCACTGACTGGCTGAGCGGACTTAAAAGGTCACGTCTCAAGCCTGCGTCAGAGAACAGGAGCGGTGCGATCCGGGACACGGCACGGGAATCGGGGAGGTAAGGGAACGTCATTGCCCTTATCCACCTCCTCCCCGGCCATAGGAAAAAAGCCCCCCAGCCCGGAGTAACCCTTTAACCCCTTAACCAATAGCTGCTCCAGGCACTAGTACCAGCAGGTTTGTAGGCACCTGGGGAGTTGTGTGTGTGTGTGTGTGTGTGGTGAAAGAGATAACTGGTTAACCCCTTCTTTACTGAAACAGTCTTTATTTATACAGAACACCTTACCTTTCATGTTTTTGGATTGAGGAATGAATCATCTGCATTTAACCCTTAGGGGACACAGCCAGTTTTCATTTTTGCGCTTTGATTTTTTTCCTCCTTGTGTATATAAGACCATAGCACTTTTTTTTCTACCTAGAGACCCAGATGAGCTTTTATTTATTGCGCCACTAATTGTACTTTGCAATGGCAGACATTATGCTTGCCTTAAATATGCTGTGAAACACGAAAAGAATTATGGTGAAGTGTGGTGAAATTGAAAAAAAAAAAGCAGGTTTTTTTATTTGGGGGATTTTGTTTTTATGCCATTTGCCCTAGGATAAAACTGATTTGTTATATATGTTCCTCAAGTTAGTACATTTACAATGATATGTAATTTGTATAACTTTTATTTTATTTGATGGCTTTAAAAAAATTAAAACCTTTTAAAAAAAAATATATGTTCCTTAAAATCGCTTTATTCCCATCCTTATAACACTTTTATCCTTTGGTCTATAGGGCTGTGTAAGGTGTCATTTTTTGTGCCATGATCTGTACCTTATTTGCGTATATGTAACTTTTTGATCGCTTTTTAGTACAATTTTTCTATATTTGATGCGACCAAAAATGCGCAATTTAGCATTTTTAAATTTTTTGGCGCTTACGCCAGATCAGGGATGTGATAATTTATTAGTTCAGGTGATTACGCACACGGCGATACCAAACATGTTTATTAATTTAAATTTATTTATAAAATGGGGAAAGGGGGATGATTGAAACTTTTATTAGGGGAGGGTTTTTTTATTAATAAAAAAACATTTTTTATTTTACACACATACTAGAAGTCCCCCTGAGGCTAGGGTTATTCCCCCTGGGGTTAGGGTTATTCCCCCTGGCGTTAGGGTTATTCCCCCTGGGGGACTTCTAGTATAAGGGTGGGTTTACACTGAAGAATTCTCGTGGATAAATTTTGCGGAATTCCGTCGCCTGTACGTGTGTACAGCCGCGCGCCTTTCCGCCGACTCTATAGACACCATTCTATAGGCCGGCTGATTCCACCAAAAGAATAGACGTGGCAAGGAGTAAAAGTGGGGGAATTCTGAGTGGAACCCCCACCACGGACTCCGCTCGGAATCCCACCAGCCTCAGTGTGTCAATGCGATGCCTCGCGCACATGAAATGTCGATCCTTAGAGCAGAGGCACACGATGCATCACTTTGACACGCTGAGGCAGGTGGGATTCCGAGCAGAGTCCACGGTGAGGGTTCCGCTCAGAATTCCGCCACTTTTGCTCAGTGTGAACAGACCCTAAACAAGTTTTTCCCATTTTTCAAAAAAGAAAAACATATTTGGTACTGCTGCATGCAGAATTGTTTTGTACATTTGGTGTTATATTTGCTTCAAGAATTTACTGATATTTCATAAAATTTCATTAATCACCTCTACCCATGAAATGTGAATAATCGTTAACGATCTCAAACGACCGCTATTACGAAAGACTTGAAAACGTTCACTCATTTCCATGGAACGATAATCGTTACTTATGATCGTAATTGCGATCGTTTTTCTTCGCTATTGCATTCGTATCTACTGCGAACGACCGAACGACGTCTTATTCAATGCGAACGATTTGCGAACGAGCAACGATAAAAATAGGTCCAGGTCTTATAAAGCGATTAACGATTTCTCGTTCGCCGTTAATCGTTAACTGCATTTCAACCGAACGATTATCGGTTAGATTCGAACGATTTAACGATAATCTGAACGATAATCGTCTGGTGGAATAGGGCCCTAATGTTAGGATAACTTTACTGTAGATAATTCAGCAGTACAACCACAACTCTTTAACTTGTATAACAGGTAGATTCCTATATAGCAGGGACACTGTCTTTTTATGAAGCTAGGTAAGTAGCAGGGAAGATATAACTTCAGTCTGTGTGGTATAGCACAGCTATATACAGTCTCTCAGGGGGCCCCACTTCCGGATCCTGCTGGTAACAATGGACTCCCCTGCAGCACCAGCTCTGTCTCCCCTGAGCAGTACCTTTCTCCGTGCTGCAGTTATGAGGCTGGCTGGACACTCCTGTGTCCCAGGTGCTCTGCACTCCACTTGCTAGCACTGGGCTGTGTTGCTCTGTTCCTTATACTGCTGCACACTGCCTTGTCTGCTGTAGCTCTTATGGACCTGGCTGAGCTGTCCTGCTTGCTGGTGATCACCTTGTCACACCTCTCTTTAGCTCTGGCACAGGTCACTGCCCTTGACCTCCAGCACTGGTATGCTGTTACACAGTTAATATTCTTATAATTGTATATGGATCTTTCTATGACTAGTTATTTGCTGCCACCTAGTGGTCGTTCTTGGTATGTTTTGTTTCCATGTTCCTTTATGGATACACCACCCATTTCCTGTGTATGTATTACCACTTCCTGCTTCTTCTTGGTGTATTTTCCTGCATCATGGCTGCCTGCATCTACCACATGTAACAGGGCTCCTGTATCCTGCATGCTAAGCTAAGGAAAGCATCATCTTTTGACCGCATAATACTAAATCCATTCATTCTGCTGTATTCCTTTTGTTTGATGTACAGAATAAACCAGCTTTTGGATGAAAACAGTGTTGGTGAGTTCAGCTATCTGATAAGGATTGTCCTCAGTGGTTACATCTGCTTATACAGGCCAGGCATAGAGGTCTTACAAGGGATAGATCACTACAACAATAATCTGAGTCAGAATAACTGGAATCTTCTCTCCCTACTGGAACTGGGTGGGTCACACTACCTGAGTCTCTGGCTTTTCCTTCCCCAGTTACCTCTGTTACTCCTAGCTGGGAACTGGCTATCTCTACTGGACGGAGGTAAGAACATCTAACCTCTATATTCTAATCCTGCAGCAGAACCTTCTGGCATTATAGTACCATGATAGTACAATCCACGTTGTCTCCTGCTCCCACTGCTCTCCCACCTTAGGAGACAAATATTCCATGCTTCTGTCTCACATTGTGTGTGTTTGTTGAGCACAGGCTGATGATGCAGACAGGGGGCAGTGCGTGATGTCACAGGAGGCGCGGCTGGATTCCCCAATCCCCTGAGTGATTCACCATCTCTGACCAGCGAGAAGCAGCTGTTGCACTGATTTCTCTGATTATGCAGAAGTGTGCAGTGAAATTAGGGCTGTGTTCACACATGTTGGAGTGTCATTGCAGTACTGCAGCGTATTCACAAAAATGATGCAGTAACACAAGTAAATGATGACAAACGGCAGAGAGGATCAGAGCCGCCACTGCAAATCCCACCTAGACAAAAAAACAAGACATAAACAGTATATCCCATGTAAGATAACAGGATAAAGTCCTTATTGTGGGAATCTACTTCAAAGATAAAAGATGCTTAATCATAATATGTGCTTGGAAATGAAAAGAAAAAAAAAATCAAAAGGTTCCTTACTTTATTCCAATATCAGCATTACAAGTAGAGAATACAGCATGCTGCGTGGTGTTACAGGTAGAGAATACAGCGTGCTGTGTGGTGTTACAGGTAGAGAATACAGCGCTGTGGTGTTACAGGTGGAGAATACAGCGTGCTGTGTGGTGTTACAGGTAGAGAATACAGCGTGCTGTGTGGTGTTACAGGTAGAGAATACAGCGCTGTGGTGTTACAGGTGGAGAATACAGCGTGCTGTGTGGTGTTACAGGTAGAGAATACAGTGCTGCGTGGTGTTACAGGTAGAGAATACAGCGTGCTGTGTGGTGTTACAGGTAGAGAATACAGCGTGCTGTGTGGTGTTACAGGTAGAGAATACAGCGTGCTGTGTGGTGTTACAGGTAGAGAAAACAGCGTGCTGTGTGGTGTTACAGGTAGAGAATACAGTGTGCTGTGTGGTGTTACAGGTAGAGAATACAGTGTGCTGTGTGGTGTTACAGGTAGAAAATACAGTGTGCTGTGTGGTGTTACAGGTAGAGAATACAATGTGCTGTGTGGTGTTACAGGTAGAGAATACAGCGTGCTGTGTGGTGTTACAGGTAGAGAATACAGCGTGCTGTGTGGTGTTACAGGTAGAGAATACAGTGTGCTGTTACAGGTAGAGAATACAGTGCTGTGTAGTGTTACAGGTAGAGAATACAGGGTGCTGTGTGGTGTTACAGGTAGAGAATACAGGGTGCTGTGTGGCGTTACAGGTAGAGAATACAGTGTGATGTTACAGGTAGAGAATACAGTGCTGTGTAGTGTTACAGGTAGAGAATACAGGGTGCTGTGTGGTGTTACAGGTAGAGAATACAGGGTGCTGTGTGGTGTTACAGGTAGAGAATACAGGGTGCTGTGTGGTGTTACAGGTAGAGAATACAGTGCTGTGTGGTGTTACAGGTAGAGAATACAGTGTGCTGTGTGCTGTTACAGGTAGAGAATACAGTGCTGTGTGGTGTTACAGGTAGAGAATACAGTGTGCTGTGTGGTGTTACAGGTAGAGAATACAGCGTGCTGTGTGGGTGTTACAGGTAGAGAATACAGCGTGGTGTGTGGTGTTACAGGTAGAGAATACAGCGTGCTGTGTGGTGTTACAGGTAGAGAATACAGCGTGCTGTGTGGTGTTACAGGTAGAGAATACAGTGTGCTGTGTGGTGTTACAGGTAGAGAATACAGTGTGCTGTGTGGTGTTACAGGTAGAGAATACAGTGTGGTGTTACAGGAAGAGAATACAGCGTGCTGTGTGGTGTTACAGGTAGAGAATACAGTGTGGTGTTACAGGAAGAGAATACAGCATGCTGTGTGGTGTTACAGGTAGAGAACACAGTGCTGTGCGGTGTTAAAGGGGAGTATACAGTGTGCTGTGTGGGTGGGACCACAATGAAATGATAAAGTACTGCAAATAATTCAGTAACAATGAAACTGCAATGTGTGAACACAGCCTAGATGTTCTGCAACAGATATGGGCGGGGACTAGGCCGGGTGGAACAGCTGAGAGAAAGCATTACATTCTGGGAACTGCTCAACCAGGAAGTACAGAAACACAATACAGAATAACCCCCCTCCCCCTCCCCAAAAAAATGGATGTTAGTTTCACTGGGAAAGATAGATAAGAAATTCTATTATTTGTATAGCACACACAGATTCTGCAGCACTTCACATAGTTTTTGCCAATTATTGCTTCCTGTCCCCAATAGGGCTCATAATCTAAATTCACCTATGTGTATGGTTTGGATTTTTTGGGGGTGTGGGAGGAAACCCCACGCAAACATAGAGAACATACAAACTCTTTGGAGATGTTACCCTTGGTGGGATTTGAACCCTGGATCCCAGCACTGCAAGGCTATAGTGGTAACAACTGAGCCACCATGCTGCCCTATATGCTTTTGCAGAATTGAGCTGAGCATGGCGATGAGGAGCTGGTGACCTATTGTGTCAAAAGCTGCTAAAAGATCCAGGAGAATCAGCAAGGAGTAGATTCCTTGTGACTTGCCCTTCAGAAGATCGTTTGACACCTCGGTGAGAGCAGTTTCAGCTACATGTACATTACACACATACAGCTCAGCTACATGTACATTACACATATACAGCTCAGCTACATGTACATTACACATATACAGCTCAGCTACATGTACATTACACATATACAGCTCAGCTACATGTACATTACACACATACAGCTCAGCTACATGTACATTACACACATACAGCTCAGCTACATGTACATTACACATATACAGCTCAGCTACATGTACATTACACACATACAGCTCAGCTACATGTACATTACGCATATACAGCTCAGCTACATGTACATTACACACATACAGCTCAGCTACATGTACATTACACATATACAGCTCAGCTACATGTACATTACACACATACAGCTCAGCTACATGTACATTACACATATACAGCTCAGCTACATGTACATTACACACATACAGCTCAGCTACATGTACATTACACACATACAGCTCAGCTACATGTACATTACACATATACAGCTCAGCTATATGTACATTACACATATACAGCTCAGCTACATGTACATTACACATATACAGCTCAGCTACATGTACAATACACACATACAGCTCAGCTACATGTACATTACACATATATACAGCTCAGCTACATGTACATTATACATATACAGCTCAGCTACATGTACATTACACACAGGGCTCTGCTGCAGGCATATATAACACACACATACACAGCTCTGCTCCACACACATCACACACAGACAGCTCTGCTGCATACACATCACTTCAGCTCATCCAGCACAGCAGAGTCCTGCATACACTGAGCAGCAGCCCCTGATCATGTGACTCCTCCTCCTCCCTGTGACTGATCACATGACTGTGACATCATGGCAGGTCCTGTAAGCACAGGGGAAGCACACGGCTCCTGTACAGCTCTGCAGGTGGAGGGAAGGAGCTGGGGGACAGCGGGAGGATTAACCCCTTCAGGACTGGGCAGTGTTGAGTTGTGAGGATGAAGTTTCTTTAGTTGTTTTTTATTTAAATGTTTTTATTGGTTGTTTATAACACTGTCGGGTTTGTTGTTTGCAGGACAAGTTATAACTTCCAACACTCCAGGATCCTCTGCTGATATCTTCTATATAAGAGACCGACCCATCAACTATGGAGAGAGACAGAGACAAGATGGCCGAGAGGATAATAACCCTCACCCTACACATACTCTTCCTGCTTACTGGGGAGGTGAGGGATTCTGGGAGTGATGTCATCATGACATCATTCTTATCTATGGAATAACAGATGGATAGGACTGGAGAGGTGAGGGATTCTGGGAGTGATGTCATCATGACATCATTCTTATCTATGGAATAACAGATGGATAGGACTGGAGAGGTGAGGGATTCTGGGAATGGATGGAGTGATAGTAATGTGTCTCTCCATACACAGGATTACACAGTAGTGAAGAAGTCCTCTAGTGGGCGCTGTGGGGCCCCTGGGTGTGAAGGATGGGGAAGAACCCTGAGCCCAATCTCAGGGCCCCTGATACATGAGGAAATGGAGGAAGAGAAGATCCTAGAAGTCACCAACAAGATGGTGGAGCTGCTGAGTGGAGAGGTGAGACTGTGGCTGCTGGGAATGCTGGGACATTATACAGTAACACCACTGGAGGGGTGGGGGGGATGACTGTGTGATCATTGTGTGTGTCAGGTTCCTATAAGGTGTCAGGACGTGGCGGTCTATTTCTCCATGGAGGAGTGGGAGTATGTAGAAGGACACAAGGATCAGTACAAGGATGTGATGCTGGAGGATCAGCAGCCCCTCCCATCAGCAGGTAATAGACAGGACTATATACACACCTCCTCTCTGTATTATCTGGATGGAAAGAATGAATTCAGTCTCTGTATGTGTTCCCTCCAGTCAGATCCAGTAAGAGAACAGCACCAGAGAGATGTCCCCGTCCTCTTCTTCCACAGGATCAGGTAGATGGAGATGTTCCCTATGATCTGTACATCCCACCTGACTTCTCCTACTGTCTGATGACTTTTACAATATTTCTCTCACATCTTATGAATCAGGGGGAAGATCTGAACTATATTGATGATACAGACATAAGAGTAAAAGAAGAAGAGGAGACAGATGTGGGCAGTGATGAGCAGTATAAGGAGGACATCACTACAGGTAACTGCCCAGGTGAGTAGTGACCACTAAATGCAGAGAACACTCACAAATTCTTTGTGGAATTTCGTTTTTTAGCTATATAGCCCTTAAAAAATGTTAGAGTGAGAAAAATCTAACATCAGAATATATATTTCATAAAATATAGAGGAGGTCAGGTATCCATTTACCTATGCATACTATGATACATATACAGTCTTTGCCATTAGTTTTCCCTACAGCCTGGCTGCACTGAGGATTTATTTTAAGGCTGTCAGAAATACCAACTTTAAATCCTTCTCTACTAAAGTCTTTGCCAACACAGAACTGTCATTATGATACTCAGAGGATTCCTCCTTTCCAAGTGCATTATTTAGAAACATTGAACTGCAATTTCCTTTGTTCAGACCGCTAGTAAAGCTAAATCATTCTCCATATTACTGACACCTCCAGGAAACCTACCAAACCTTCTCCTATGTCACTATCCTTACCTACCAAACCTTCTCCTATGTCCCTATCCTTACCTACCAACCCTTCTCCTATGTCACTATCCTTACATACCAAACCTTCTCCTATGTCCCTATCCTTACCTACCAACCCTTCTCCTATGTCACTATCCTTACCTACCAACCCTTCTCCTATATCACTATCCTTACCTACCAATCCTTCTCCTAAGTCACTATCCTTACCTACCAACCCTTCTCCTATGTCACTATCCTTACCTACCAACCCTTCTCCTATATCACTATCCTTACCTACCAACCCTTCTCCTATGTCACTATCCTTACCTACCAATCCTTCTCCTAAGTCACTATCCTTACCTACCAACCCTTCTCCTATGTCACTATCTTTACCTACCAAACCTTCTCCTAGGTCACTATCCTTACCTACCAAACCTTCTCCTATGTCACTATCTTTCCCTACCAAACCTTCTTCTATGTCACTATCCTTACCTACCAACCCTTCTCCTATGTCACTATCCTTACCTACCAACCCTTCTCCTTTGTCACTTTCCTTACCTACCAAACCTTCTCCTATGTCACTATCCTTACCTACCAAACCTTCTCCTATGTCACTACCCTTACCTACCAAACCTTCCCCTATGTCACTATCCTTACCTACCAAACCTTCTCTTTTGTCACTTACAAATATGGAAAAAATAACAGAACTTTGTGGCCACCATTGCTAAAGTGTGCTTCCAAAGTGTGCTTCTGGCCTACATAGTCTTGAGCTTGTATGTGGGAATACATCTTCCACACTAGGTAGTACTATGTACAGACCTACGAGGCATGCTTCATTTTATCCCCCTTTCACCTATCTGTTTACTACAAATGTTAACCTAATTGGCCTGTAGTCTCTAGCTTCCTCCTTAATACCTTTCTTATGGGTGTGTATCAGATTAGATAGTCCTGGTAGTGATCTTGTAATGTTTTGTAAAAGTAAATACAGTAGTGCCTTGGATTACAAGCATAATTTGTTCCAGGACCGTGCTTGTAATCCAAATCACTCTTAAAGCAAAGCAACTTTTCCCATAAGAAATCATTGAAATGCAGACAATTGGTTCCACACCCCAAAAATAATGATTTTTTTTATTCTGAATAACATGTAAAACAAACAATGAAAAACATCAGAATATGTGATATTATAAGTTACTGTACAGTAATGGAGAGGATGGGAAACACAAGGGCTGACAGAGACTGCAGGGAGTATGAAGGAATGAGCAGGACAGATGCGGGCACATACATGCAGCACTCTCTGTCCGGGGAGAGAGGGGTTACAGCTATGAAGAGATTACCCCACAGTCCTGTCCCCTGATGCAAGCCCCAGCCTGAAGTGGATCTGCTATGATTTGGAAGGTGAGGGAGACTTCCTGGGACAGAATACAGGGATGTAGACCCCGCTATGCAGCCCATGCCCCTCCCCTAAACGCCCTCCTACTCAGTACAGGGAGCTCTTAGACCAAAGCAATGCTCTTAAACCAAGTAACAACTTTGAAAAACTGTGAGCTCTTCTTCCAAAACGCTCTTAAACCAAGGTACCACTGTATATGCAAACTGTTTGGAGGTTATATTACTGAAAAATAAAAACACCTGTATTATTCTTGGCAGATGACTGTACCAGGAGCTCAGGGGGACATCAGATCTCCTCAGAGGATCATATCACACAAGATACATATGAGGAGCCGTCCACTATCCCAGATACACCCTCAGCCCCTCACAACAAAGATCTGTCATCTAATCCCTTTCAAGAAGTCCGATCCGGTCTGAAAAGAAGGAATGTTGAACATCAAAAGCCATTTTCATGTTCACAATGTGGAAAATGTTTTACTACAAAACCAAAACTAGTCTCACATAAAAAAATCCACACAGTGAAGAAGTCTGTTTTATGTTCAGAATGTGGGAAATGTTTTTCTCGCAAATCACAGCTTATTAGACATCTGAGAACTCATACAGGGGAGAGGCCATTTTCATGCACAGAATGCGGGAAATGTTATACTCAAAAAGCATATCTTACTAAACACCAGATTTTTCACACAGGAAAGAAGCCATTTTCATGCCATGAATGTGGACAAGGGTTTATTCAGAAATCAGATCTTATTGAACATAAAAGAATTCACATAGGGGAGGAGCCACTTCCATGTTCAGAATGTGGCAAATGTTTTATTGGAAAATCAAATCTTATTAAACATCAGAGAATTCACACAGCGGAGAAGCTTTTTTCATGCCCAGAATGTGGAAAGAGTTTTAAGGCAAAGTCATCTCTTATTGACCATCAAAGAATTCACACAGGAGAGGAGCCATTTTCATGTTTAGAATGTGGGAAATGTTATACTTGGAAATCAAGTCTTACTAAACATCAAAGAACTCACACAGGGGAGAAGCCATTTTCATGCCATGAATGTGGGAAATCATATGCTGGCAAGGCATCTCTTGATGAACATCTGAGAACTCACACAGGAGAGAGGCCATTTTCATGTTCAGAATGTGGGAAATCTTTTACTTTGAAATCGAAGCTTGTTAGACATGTGAGAATTCACACTGGGGAGAAGCCATATTCGTGCTCAGAATGTGGAAAGTGTTTTGCCCACAAGTCAACTCTATATGCACATCAAATGACCCACATAAGAAAGGCATTTACATGACCAGAACCTAGTCAAGGGCTTTATCCAAAAATAACATGTCCTAAAAGGGACAATCGCGCCAGGTAGAACTTTTTTAGCTCGGTATCTTTAGAAACTATTTTTTCTTTTTTCCCCCAGAATTTTAGCAGTGCTATGCAATTGCTGAGGCCGACCTAGGAAGTTCCGTGCACAATCAGAGCGCCTCTCCCTGTACTGAGATCAGCACCAGCGCCTCTCCCTGTACTGAGATCAGCACCAGCGCCTCTCCCATAGAAGTTCATTCTAGTCTCTTCTCCTAGTGTATGAACGCTCATTATCCAATAAAAAACACACTTATTAACCTGTATTCCCATACTTTATTATGACCCTTGTTTCTCCAGAATTTTTAGGTAACCGATAAGGAATTATTTTTTGTATTTTCTATTAAGATTTAAATATTTTCTGTGTATTCTGTAAAATAATAGAGCAAAAAAATTTCTTGGGTTGTCCCATCATTAACCGATTGATGACAAGGGACAGGCTGCCTGACTGAAGCGATGGAGCCCTGAGGTGATGGATCAATACAGCACATATGTACTGCACTGATCTCTATGAACAATCAAGGTATTGATCAGAGAAGATCCCTAGGCAGCCTAAACAGCAGGAAAAATAAAATCCATTGAAACCGTTAATTACAAGTAACTTTTGCAAGACAAGCTTATAATTTTGAAGGAAAGTACAAGCAGTGAAGGTATCTGGCGCTCCAATAAATTCTAAAATGTATAAACTTTATTGCAAAAAAAAAAAAAAGATAAAATACACTGCACCTTTGCGCTCTAGCATACCATGATTAGGCGCTAGAGAGTGAAACACGTGCACAGGACTCCTGAGATTTTTTTTTTTTTTATATATATATATATATATATATATATATGTTTTCTACAATGAAATAAAGTTTATACATGTTAGGATTTATCAGACTGCTTGTCTTTTCCTTGGACTCAGTGGTTGGCCACTGCCCTGGATCATCGTCCTACAGACACTTTGGAGAATGAGAAGTTTATGAGGAGAGCTGACTTCCATAACCCTTTGTTGGCTTGTAACAATTTTTTAAAAATTCTAACACGGTATTTAGTAACCCGGTATGGGCTCCTAAGTTCTGTTGCACCAGAGTAAGGTAACTCTCTTGTGCTTACACAAGTGAGATGAGGTGTCCGCTTTAATTAGCGTTTTTCACACTAGGTGTCACTACTGTGTTTTTGTATAACCTGTCCTTTGCACAGCTGAAATCTTCCAGGAGTTAACTGTCATGTGTCATGTGTCACCTTTCTGACCACTCACAGGTGCAGGTGCTCTCCCTCATTTCTCTAGCTTATCTCCTTTGCTCTCTCTAATACACACACAGTCCACCAATCACAGCCAGGGTTAGATCCCTGAGGTTAGGAATTAGTTCCTGGTGGCTGGAGTTAGTCAGTCTAGTTGTAGTTTAAGTGAAAGAGAGAGCACAACAGGGATCACTTTGCCCACGACCTCTTTCTAAAAAGTACAGGGCAGTTACCTTCAGAGTATTAGGAACTGACCCCAGTGGAACAAAGGTACTAGGAAAAGTCTACGTATTCCAATGTGCAGTGCAGGACAACTGGGAAGGCTTGAGAGTCTACTCAACCCAGATAACAAGGCCTGGGGCTCGTGTTACCCACCTAGGACAGGTAGCTCACAACTAGGGGGCATAACATGGTCAAGACTAGAAAGTCATCATTGAGTACGAGTATTCTCTTATTCTACACACCTCTACTGTTTCGGAAGCACCAAACTATGGCTTGTCTCTTCTGCACCTGCACACATATCACTACACTTGGGTTTGAAACCCCACCCAATCTGGAGACAAGAAAGGGGGGAAAAGTGGCCATGTTTTTGTAGAGCTTGATAACCCCTTTAACCCACTGCTACTTGATCCACTCTGCCGGGGATGGCACAACTGCTGTTTCCCTCTGACCCCTAAATTAACCCCTTCACCTATAGCTGCTCCAGGCAGCCGGCACTAGTACCAGTAGGTACCAGGGAGTTGTGTGTGGAGGGAAAGTCAACTGGTTAATTCCTTCTTTACTAATACAGTCTTGTTTATTGATACAGAACACCTTACCAACCTTATTTTTGGGTTGTGGAATGAACCGCGTTCTAATTATTTCTTATGGGAAAATTTCCTTTGATAAACAAGTGACTTGGATTAAAGGAGCGTTCCTGGAACAAATTATGCTCATAATCCAAGGTTTTTTGTATAAGAGTCTGTTCACACTGAGTAAAAGTTGCAGAATTCCAAGTGGAACCCTTACCGCGGACTCCGCTCAGAATCCCGCCTGCATATTTGGTATTGTTGCGTGCAGAATTGCTTTGTACATTTAATCTTATATTTGCTTCTAGAATTTACTTGAATTTCATTAAATCCATTATCATCACTGCCCATGGGATGTACCCAGTGCCATAGGCTACAAAATAACCCTCAGGACACATACAGCTCAGCTACATATACATTACACATTGTAGACATGTCACTGGTAAAGTGTTCGAGGGGGTGTACATCTCACCTAGGCTGATACATAACGTGAGATGGTAAGTCCGGAAGAGGTCGGTTGCTCAGCAGTGATATGCTGCTGAGTTGTTATTTAATTTTCCGGGCCGGATTTACTGGAATGGGGGATAGGTTGGTAGTGGGATCTGCCATTCCCTCCCCCTCAATCCAGTGTGGGTTTTGGGATCAGGTGAGCTCTGATCCTATCAGCCTGAGAAGGCAAAAGGTGTGCTCAGTGTGCAGGGGAGTCTCTCAGACAGGAGTGAACAGTTTGGGTGCTGTGTTTGGTGGGAGCTGGGAATACAGCCGCTGCTGAAGCCTATTCACACCCAGCGATGTTGCTTAACCAAGTGTCAGACAGGTGACCTGCATGTTTAGTAAGTGCTCAGACGGGCAAGACCTTTTTGTTTGTTTTAATTTTTAAAAGCACAGTGTTGCTGTATTTCTGTTTGCTGGACTGTTTATGATACAAATAAACGCCAAGCTCCTGTTTTATAAAGCCAAGTCTGTTGTGAACTGTGTCCAAACACACCATCCCCCGGGAAGATCACTACAATTGGTGCTGCGGAGCGGGCAAAACGGTTGCTAGGGGCAACGGTGTGCATCAACTTGGCTACAGCTGCTTATGTCCTGGGTGAAGGCTGCTGCTTCACTCCATAAACAGACAAGCAACATGGAGGAGATGATGAAGCAGTTAATGCAAGTGAGTCTGCAACAGCAACAGGCTCTGACAGGCGCTAACCTGCGCCACGAGCAGGCTAATCGGCAGCAACAACAGGCACTGACAGACGCTAACCTGCGCCATGAACAGACAATGGCTGCACATCAGCAAGCGATGGCTCAACAACAGAGACTTATTGAGCACCTGATAGCGAAGCAAGAGGTGCCTGCAGGTGCTAATCCCCAGCCGGTGGCAGCAGCCGCTCCAGAGACTTTGTCTGTGAGAAGAGCTGTGAAGCGAGCGCTGCAAAAGATGACTGCTGATGACGATGTTGAGGCCTACTTAACTGTATTTGAGCGTGTGGGTGAGCGAGAAAAGTTACCATCCACTGAGTGGGCAGAGGTCATTACGCCCTATTTAACAGGCGAACCTCAAAAGGCCTATTATGACCTCAGTGAGCAAGAGGTCAAGGACTATCCTCGGCTAAGAGCGGAGATACTTGCCCGACTAGGAGTTACTGCTGCTGTCCGTGCCCGGAGGGTCCGCAACTGGAGCTACAGTCTGGACAAGTCAGCGAGGTCCCAGATGTATGACCTAATTCATCTGGCAAGAAAGTGGTTGGAGCCAGACACCTCTACTCCTGCCCAGATCCTAGAGGGTCGTGATGGATCGCTACCTCCGTGCACTTCCTGCTGATCTGCAACGCTGGGTGGGACAAGGTGACCCTAGGAGTGCCAACGAACTTGTCAACCTTGTCGAGAGGTTCCAGGCGACCGAGGACTACCTCCGTGATGTTCCTGCAGCATCTTCACCTCCCCGGAGTGCCAGATCTGTGCCGTCAGCTGGTAAGAGACTTCCATCTATTGGGGGAGTGTGGAGGGGTGCTGATAGGGGGAAGAGCGCTCAGGAGGTGTCTCAAGGGCAAAAGACTGGTGGTGGTCCCAGGTGGCTAAGTGGCCCTAAAAAGGACTCCCTGCCAAGGAGACCAGGCCCTATCCAGTGCTGGCGATGCCATGAGACGGGACATGTGTCTGCCCATTGCGCTGTTACCAATGAGCCCATGGAGTGTGACGCTAGCCGGTGTCAGTCGCTATTTGCGGAACCGTCTTTTGTTGCAGTCACTGGACTAGAGACTGAACCGCAAGTCTGCAACATTACTGTCAATGACTTCCCTGTTAAGGCGTTGCTGGACTCAGGAAGCCTTGTCACCCTGGTGCATGCCAGTCTGGTGGCTGGGGACTTTGTGCCAGAAAGACATATGAGCCTGGTGTGCATACATGGTGATACCAAGGTTTACCCTATAGTACTGGCCAATGTCGGGACTGAACTAGGTGCTGTACAATATCAAGTGGGTGTGGTTAAAAACCTTATGCATAATGTGATATTGGGGCGTGATTTTCCATTGTTCTGGGCTCTATGGGGAAAACAACAATCCCCTGAAAGGAGTGAGGAGACCTCTAAGTCTATTGCATTACCCACGGTAAATGATAAAAATGTACAGGATGAAAATGCTTTTCCTTTGCAGGTCCTGGCTGGTGAGGAAGAGGCTCCTCCCACTGAGCAGAATGTTCCAGACTTAGAGGTGTCTAGGGATAATTTTGGTACTGCCCAATTACAGGACCCCACTCTCAAAAATGCGAGAGAACAGGTTGCGGTTATGAATGGGGTACCTCAGGAACCAGAAGCTGAGAAAAAGTTTCCACATTTTTCTATGACTAACGATCTCTTCTATAGAGTCACTAAGATTAATAATGAGGTTGGGGAACAGCTTCTGGTGCCTAAGTCGTACCGGCGTCAGGTACTCGACATGGCCCATAATCATTTCCTTGGGGGCCACTTGGGGACGGATAAAACGCAGGAGAGAGTCCTCCAGAGGTTTTATTGGCCTGCGATTTATGCTGACATAAAAAAATACTGTGAGTCATGCCCCACATGTCAGCTTAGCGCCCCAGTGTCGCATTTCCGCAGTCCTTTGGTTTCGCTCCCCATCATAGAGGTACCTTTCGACCGGATCGCAATGGACTTGGTGGGTCCCATTGTAAAGTCGGCTAGGGGACACCAGTACATTCTAGTGGTGTTGGACTACGCGACCCGCTATCCTGAGGCTGTACCCCTAAGAAACACTGCCTCTAAAACAATTGCACGGGAATTGTTTTATATGTTTTCCAGGGTGGGGATCCCCAAGGAGATCTTGACTGACCAAGGTACACCGTTCATGTCGAAAGTGATGAAAGAGCTATGCAAACTGTTTAAAATCTCACACATACATACCTCTGTGTATCACCCACAGAAAGACGGGTTAGTGGAGAGGTTTAACAAAACACTGAAACATATGTTGAAGAAAGTGGTGGAAAAAGATGGTCGTGATTGGGATCACTTACTACCTTACCTGATGTTTTCTATTAGGGAAGTGCCCCAATCATCCACAGGGTTCTCTCCCTTCGAATTGGTCTATGGTCGTCACCCGAGGGGTTTGCTGGATATTGCTAAAGAGACATGGGAAAGTGAGTCCACCCCATACAAGAGTGTTATAGAGCATGTAGCACAAATGCAGGACCGTATAGCCACTGTAATGCCCCTGGTAAGGGAACACCTCCAGAGGGCGCAAGAGGGCCAAAGCAGAATTTACAATCGTTCTGCAAGAATCAGGACATTTAGCCCAGGTGACCGGGTACTCCTACTTGTTCCCACGGTAGAAAGCAAATTCTTAGCAAAGTGGCAAGGTCCCTATGAAATTGTAGAGAAGGTCAGTGAGGTGAACTACAAGGTGCACCAACCAGGTAGAAGGAAGCCTTTTAAAGTTTATCACATAAACTTGATCAAGTCCTGGAAAGACAGGGAATCCTTGGTGGCGACAAATCCTGTTAATCATTTGTCACCACCAATCCCTCCGGTCAAGACTGGTGACACCCTATCAGTGTCACAGAAGCAGGAAGCTAAGGAGTTCCTGCAGAAAAATAAAGACAAGTTTTCTGACCTCCCAGGGCGTACGCATCTCATTAGTCATCATATTGAAACTGAGTCTAGAAGCAGAGTAAACCTTAAGCCCTATAGGATACCAGAAGCACGGAGGGAGGCGGTATCATCCGAGGTAAAACGTATGCTTGACCTAGGAGTCATTGAGGTGTCCCAGAGCGAGTGGTCCAGCCCGATTGTCTTAATCCCAAAGCCCAATGGAACTTGGAGGTTCTGTAATGACTTTAGAAAGTTAAATGAGATCTCCAAGTTCGATGCCTACCCCATGCCCAGGGTAGATGAGTTGATAGAAAGGATGGGTAATGCCAGGTACATAACCACCCTCGATCTCACAAAAGGCTACTGGCAGATCCCACTCACTCCTGAGGCTAGAGAGAAGACTGCATTCTCCACCCCGATGGGCTCTTCCAATATGTAGTGATGCCATTCGGGTTACATGGAGCCCCTGCCACTTTTCAGAGGTTGATGGACTTGATTCTGCGACCACATCGTGATTACTCCGCTGCCTACCTCGATGATGTGGTCATTTTTAGCCCGGATTGGGAAAGTCACCTCTGTAAGGTCCAGGCGGTGTTAGATGCCATAAGCGATGCGGGGTTAACCATCAATGCAGAGAAGTGTGCACTAGCCTTAGAGGAGGCCAAATACCTGGGATACATTATTGGGAGGGGGTTAGTGAAACCACAACTAAATAAAATTGAGGCAATACAGAATTGGCCTCAACCCCTCACAAAGAAACAGGTCAGAGCTTTCCTGGGTATTACGGGCTATTACCGAAGGTTTGTGCCGAATTTTGCTTCAGTTGCAGCCCCGCTAACTGACCTGACAAAGGGAGGTAAGTCAGCAATGGTGACATGGACTCCAGAGGCCGAGAAGGCTTTTCAAAGCCTTAAGTCTGCCCTGTGCCAACAGCCTGTGCTAGTTACCCCTGACTTTAGACGTGAGTTTCTAGTACAGACAGATGCCTCTAACACAGGGTTAGGGGCCGTTATCTCACAGGTCGTGAATTGCGAGGAGCACCCGGTGATGTACTTGAGTAGGAAGCTATCCCCGGCCGAGAAAAACTACGCCATTGTTGAGCGAGAATGTCTGGCAGTGAAGTGGGCCCTAGAGGCCCTGAGGTACTACTTACTAGGCAGGAGATTCAAGTTAGTGACAGACCATGCCCCCCTAACATGGATGAAGCTTAATAAGGAGAGAAATGCGAGGGTGACTAGATGGTTTCTGTCCCTACAAAACTTTAATTTCAGTGTGGAACACCGGCCAGGAAAGTTACAGGCAAATGCTGACGCCCTATCAAGGGTATAAAATGTGGGGACAAAATGCTCAGCCCTCCGGTCTGAAAAAGAGGTAGGGGGGAATATGTAGACATGTCACTGGTAAAGTGTTCGAGGGGAGGTACATCTCACCTAGGCTGATACATAACGTGAGATGGTAAGTCCGGAAGAGGTCGGTTGCTTAGCAGTGATATACTGCTGAGTTGTTGTTTAATTTTCCGGGCCGGATTTACTGGAATGGCGGATAGGTTGGTAGTAGATCTAGTATGGGTTTTGGGATCAGGTGAGCTCTGATCCTATCAGCCTGAGAAGACAAAAGGTGTGCTCAGTGTGCAGGGGAGAGCTCTCAGCCAGGAGTGAACAGCCTGGGTGCTGTGTTTAGTGGGAGGTTGGAATACAGCCGCTGCTGAAGCCTATTCACACCCAGCGATGTTGCTTAACCAAGTGTCAGACAGGGGACCTGCATGTTTAGTAAGTGCTCAGACGGGCAAGACCTTTTTGTTTGTTTTAATTTTTAAAAGCACAGTGTTGCTGTATTTCTGTTTGCTGGACTGTTTATGATACAAATAAACGCCAAGCTCCTGTTTTATAAGGCCAAGTCTGTTGTGAACTGTGTCCAAACACACCATCCCCCGGGAAGATCCCTACAACATATACAGCTCAGCTACATGTACATTACCCACATACAGCTCTACTGTGTACACATACAGCTCAGCTAGATGTACATTACACATATACAGCTCAGCTACATGTACATTACACACATACAGCTCAGCTACATGTACATTACACACATATACAGCTCAGCTACATGTACATTACACACATACAGCTCAGCTACATGTACATTACACATATACAGCTCTACTGTGTACACATACAGCTCAGCTACATGTACATCTATATCTATATCATAAAAATGAAAGTCTGTCTGTCTGTCCCATATAGGCTTCCAAACGCCTGAACCGTTTGACCCCAAATTTGGCACACAGATACATTGGGTGGCTGGGAAGGTTATAGCGAAGGTCCCATCCTTGCCAGATGTACAGGAAAGGAGGGTGATACAGAAGAGCATCCCATAAAGATGAATGAGAAAGTCTCCACACTGCACACACAGGTGACATAATTAGCTGCAGCTTTGCCCAGCAGTAAACGGCAGTTAGGAGCCTTAGCAACCAATAGGATTACTACTTTCATTTTCACAGGGAGCATCGGTTGCTAGGGAAGCTGCCTCACAACATCCACAGTAATAACTGGTAGACCCCCTACTCCATCTATACAGTACATGTATATACAGGGCACTACAGGTATACAGGACCCCCTACTCCATCTATACAGTACATGTATATACAGGACACTACAGGTATAAAGAACCCCCACTCTATCTATACAGTACATGTATACAGGGCCCTCTACTGCATCTATACAGTACATGTATACAGGACCCCCTACTCCAACTATACAGTACATGTATACAGGGCCCCCTACTCCATCTATACAGTACATGTATACAGGACCCCCTACTCCAACTATACAGTACATGTATACAGGACCCCCTACTCCATCTATACAGTACATGTATATACAGGTATACAGGACCCCCTACTCCATCTATACCTTACACGTATACAGGACCCCCTACTCCATCTATACAGTACATGTACACAGGATCCCCTACTCCATCTATACAGTACATGTATATACAGGGCCCCCAACTCCATCTATACAGTACATGTATATACAGGGCCCCTACTCCATCTATACAGTACATGTATACAAGGCAGTATTACCAGCTGCTGCTGCCCTAAGCGCTAAACCTGAGGAAGCCAATCCTCACTCACCAATTAGCATCATGATAGATTGGTAGATAATAGCTCCAGAGGTCACATTTACCACCACCATATCAGACCTGACCTATACCGCCATACTGTGACTGGATAACACTGCCATACCAGACATGACCAATACCACTATACTGTGCTGGATAACACTGCCATACCAGACATGACCAATACCGCCATACTGTGACTGAATAACACCACCATACCAGACCTGACCAATACCGCCACACTGTGAATGGATAACACCGCCATACAAGACCTGATCAATACCGCCACACTGTGAATGGAAAACACTACCAGACCTGACCAATACCACCACACTGTGACTGGATAACACTGCCATACCAGACCTGACCAATACCGCCACACTGTGACTGGATAACACTGCCATACCAGACCTGACCAATACCGCCACACTGTGACTGGATAACACCGCCATACCAGACCTGACCAATACTGCCATACTGTTACTGGATAACACTGCCATACCAGACCTAACCAATACCACCATACTGTGACTGGATAACACCGCCATACCAGACCTGACCAATATGGCCACACTGTGACTGGATAACACCGCCATACCAGACCTGACCAATACTGCCATACTGTGACTGGATAACACTGCCATACCAGACCTAACCAATACCACCATACTGTGACTGGATAACACCGCCATACCAGACCTGACCAATATGGCCACACTGTGACTGGATAACACTGCCAGACCTGACCAATACCACTACACTGTGACTGGATAACACCGCCATACCAGACCTGACCAATACTGCCATACTGTGACTGGATAACACTGCCATACAAGACCTAACCAATACCACCATACTGTGACTGGATAACACCGCCATACCAGACCTGACCAATATGGCCACACTGTGACTGGATAACACTGCCAGACCTGACCAATACCGCTACACTGTGACTGGATAACACTGCCATACCAGACCTGACCAATACCACCACTCTGTGACTGGATAAGGCTGCATTCCCACGTTCCGTGATCCTGACGGATCACGGACGTGGAATGCATGTACTGGAGTCCGCCGCGCCCGGACAGCATCTGTAATTAGATGCTGGGAGCGGGGGAGACTGTATTCATAAGCGCCGCGCTGTAGTAACAGCACCGCGCGGCTGCTTCAGTACAGCGCAGCGCTTATGAATACAGTCTCCTCTGCTCCCAGCATCTAATTAAAGATGCTGTCCGGGAATGTGGGAATGCAGCCTTACACTGCCATACCAGACCTGAACAATACCGCCATACTGTGACTGGATAACACTGCCATAGCAGACCTGACCTATACCGCCATACTGTGACTGGATAACACTGCCATAGCAGACCTGACCTATACCGCCATACTGTGACTGGATAACACTGCCATAGCAGACCTGACCTATACCGCCATACTGTGACTGGATAACACTGTCATAGCAGACCTGACCAATACCGCCATACTGTGACTGGATAACACTGCCATAGCAGACCTGAACAATACCGCCATACTGTGACTGGATAACACCGCCATACCACACCTGACCAATACCACCATACCGTGGTCGAAAAGACTATATTTTCTGGCAAGTCTGAACAGGAGGTGAAAGACTAGAAAAATAAAAAAAAATTAAAGTTGTTTCCCTCCCCCGGCTCCCTGGTGCTGTGCCCATGCAAGGTGCTGTCCTAGGCAGACCACGAGTGCCTAATAGTACATACGACCCTGCAGGTATACAGGACACTACAGGTATTCAGGACCCCAAAACTATACACTACAGGTGCACGGGACCTCCACCAACTATATACGACAGGTATACAGGACCCCAAACTATAAACTACAGGTATACAGGACCTCCACCGACTATATACTACAGGTATACAGGACCCCAAACTATACAATACAGGTATACAGAACCTCCACCAACTATATACTTCAGGTATAAAGCACCCCCACCAACTCTATACTACAGGTATACAGGACCCCAAACTATACACTACAGGTATACAGGACCCCAAAACTATACACTACAGGTATACAGGAACTCCACCAGCTATATACTATAGGTATTCAGGACCCTCAAACTATACACAACAGGTATACAGGACCCTTGAACTATATACTTCAGGTATATAAGATCTCCACCAACTCTATACTACAGGTATACAGGACCCCACCAACTCTATACTACAGGTTTAAAGGATCCCAAACTATACACTACAGGTATACAGGACCTCCATCAACTATACACTACAGGTATACAGGACTCCCAAACCTTACACTACAGGTATACAAGACCTCTACCAACCATAAACGACAGGTACACAGGACCCCCAAACTATACACTACAGGTATACAGGACCCCCGAACTATATACTACAGGTATACAAGACCTCCAGCAACGATACACTACAGGTATCCAGGACCCTCAAACTATAAACTACAGGTATAAAAGACCTCCACCAACTATACATTACAGGTATACAGCACCTTCACCAACTATATATTACAGGTATACAGGACCCCCAACTATACAGTACAGGTATAAATGACCTCTACCAGCTATACACTGCAGGAATACAGTACTTCCCAAACTATACAGTACAGGTACACAGCCCCCCCCCCCCCCCCAATTATACACTACTGGTAGACAGGACCTCCCTCAACTATACACTACAGGTATACAACCCCCCCAATTACACAGTACAGGTATACAGGACCACCTCAACTATACACTACAGATATCCAGCCCCCCACCCCTCCAACTATACACTACAGGTATACATGATGGATGGTTGAAGTATTTAGTTTATTTCTAATGTGCATAAGCTACAATTTACATAAACAGTGCAGACTTGTCGGGTATATAGAGGCATATAGGGCTTCTGGTGATTTCCCCTTTAACCAAAAAAAAAAAAAAAAAAAAAGGGCATAGATAGGCCTCCTGGGCACCTTAGAATAAATCTAATTAACACACTGAAACTTTATACCCGGACAGCGCCGGGTACATTTTCTAGTTACACATATACAGCTCAGCTACATGTACATTACACACATACAGCTCTACTTTGTACACATACAGCTCAGCTACATGTACATTACACACAGGGCTCTGCTGCAGGCATATATAACACACACACACAGCTCTGCTCCACACACATCACACACAGACAGCTCTGCTGCATACACATCACTTCAGCTCATCCAGCACAGCAGAGTCCTGCATACACTGAGCAGCAGCCCCTGATCATGTGACTGATCACATGACTGTGACATCATGGCAGGTCCTGTAAGCACAGGGGAAGCACACAGCTCCTGTACAGCTCTGCAGGTGGAGGGAAGGAGCTGGGGGACAGCAGGAGGATTAACCCCTTCAGGACTGGGCGGTGTTAACTCTTAGGTATGAAGTGTTGGTCCTTCTGTCACTGCTGATCACAGACGGCAGATCTGGAGTGTCAAGTGCGGATCATCATGTGGGCGGTTTGGACAGACACCCAAACCGGTAACGTTAAATTATGGGAAAAACAAAAAAAGAAAACACCTTCCTCACGCTCCCCCTGTTGCTGCAGCTTTCCAGAACACTCTCCTGTTACAGACACCACCCGCGTTAAAAGCCCCCACCCGCGTGTCAGTGCTCTGTGAATTGCACAGTGCTGAAAGACGGACGGACTTCTGGCGCAGGCAGTGTCTGTAACATAAGCTGCAGCTACATGAAAAGGAGAGCCGCAGCGACGGGGGGAGCGTCTGGGTTGTGAGGGTTTGTTTTGTGTTTTTTTTTTTCATTGTTTATTGTCTGCATGGAGGGATGTCTGCTAAACAGGGATTACAACAGGGGGCACGTACTATAGGGGGACTACACAAGGGGCATTTACTATTGGAGTAGGACCACACAGGAGGCATCAGCTGTAAAGGAACTACTACATCTACTATAGGGGCCTACACAGGGGGCCATCTACTATAGGGGGACCACACAGGGGCAAGATACTTAAGAGGAAGGAAATAGGGCCATATACTAAAGGGGGACCACACAGGTCCCATGTGTATCACCCACTATATACAGGATGAACAGAGGGCACAATCTACTTTGTTGGACGACGGTATTTGAAGAAATAAATACTTTTATTCCAGAGGCAGATGGGTCAAAGAGGCGGGGCCCAGGCCTGCAGTGCCTCTCTGTGCTTCCTCCCGGCCTCTCTGCATTTCAGTAACACTTATGGGTTGAATTATGTAAATTGCTACTGAGGCAGCACAGGCCTGAGCGAGGGAGTGGGAATCAGGGTTGGTGAACAGTCCGGGGCCCAGAGTACATTTAAAGGGGTGCTCCAGCGTGGGGGCACTTTTTGGGGGTGACCGGGGAGGAGGTGGCTGAAATAAAAGACGTCCACTTACCTCTCTGGTTCCAGCGGCGGGTCCCGCATCACGGCACTCCGTAGCGTCTCGGGCGGCGTCAGACACCCGGAAGCGGCCGGAAACCAGGCACCGGAGTGCCGTGATGCGGGATCTGCCGCTGGAACCGGGGAGGTAAGTGGACGTCTTTTATTTCAGCCACCTCCTCCCCGGTCCCCCCAAAAAAGTGCCCCCACGCTGGAGCACCCCTTAAATCCACAACTGTGTGCTGTTTCCTCTTCTCTCCTGTCATCTGTATTTATGTCATGTTGGGAGAGATGAGAATTGTGGGACATAATATGACTGTTCACTGTGCAGGATCAATAAAGTTATATTATAATGGAGACACCTGATGTATTATATTGTCTCATCTCTCCATTCATCTCCCAACACTCCAGGATCCTCTGCTGATATCTTCTGTATAAGAGACCGACCCATCAACCATGGAGAGAGACAGAGACAAGATGGCCGAGAGGATAATAACCCTCACCCTACACATACTCTTCCTGCTTACTGGGGAGGTGAGGGATTCTGGGAGTGATGTCATCATGACATCATTCTTATCTATGGAATAACAGATGGATAGGACTGGAGAGGTGAGGGATTCTGGGAGTGATGTCATCATGACATCATTCTTATCTATGGAATAACAGATGGATAGGACTGGAGAGGTGAGGGATTCTGGGAGTGATGTCATCATGACATCATTCTTATCTATGGAATAACAGATGGATAGGACTGGAGAGGTGAGGGATTCTGGGAGTGATGTCATCATGACATCATTCTTATCTATGGAATAACAGATGGATAGGACTGGAGAAGTGAGGGGGATTCTGGGAGTGATGTCATCATGACATCATTCTTATCTATGGAATAACAGATGGATAGGACTGGAGAGGTGAAGGATTCTGGGAGTGATGTCATCATGACATCATTCTTATCTATGGAATAACAGATGGATAGGACTGGAGAGGTGAGGGATTCTGGGAGTGATGTCATCATGACATCATTCTTATCTATGGAATAACAGATGGATAGGACTGGAGAGGTGAGGGATTCTGGGAATGATGTCATCATGACATCATTCTTATCTATGGAATAACAGATGGATAGGACTGGAGAGGTGAGGGATTCTGGGAATGGATGGAGTGATAGTAATGTGTCTCTCCATACACAGGATTACACAGTAGTGAAGAAGTCCTCTAGTGGGCGCTGTGGGGCCCCTGGGTGTGAAGGATGGAGAAGAACCCTGAGCCCAATCTCGGGGCCCCTGATACATGAGGAAATGGAGGAAGAGAAGATCCTAGAAGTCACCAACAAGATGGTGGAGCTGCTGAGTGGAGAGGTGAGACTGTGGCTGCTGGGAATGCTGGGACATTATACAGTAACACCACTGGAGGGGTGGGGGGGATGACTGTGTGATTGTAATAAGGATGAGGTTTAAAAAAAAGGAAAAGTGTGCTTTGGAGGGAAATTTGAATTATCCAGGACGGCAGAAGAAAACTTGTAGGTAAAAAATATGGTGGGTTTAATTCTTCACCAAAGGAGGTACAAATATCATATAAGCAGGATATCAATCATAAGAGAAATAAGGCAATAGTCTTACAAATGGCTTAAGAGTGTCTCTGTGGTTCAAGTCTCAGAGTCCCAAAAATGATGGGGATGTAGTCCATTTCCAATGGTGACTGAAGATTTGGCTAGAGAACAAAACTTCCTTGGGTGAATTTCTGAGGTGGGGGCTAATAAACCCCAGATGTGCGTGGAGGCTTCTCTTGAAAGATGGTATACCAAAGACCCCCCAACCAACTAACCTCCTAAGTCTATATGCTCTCTTGACCGGGAAAATATATACACTTATGCCCAAATATGGTTACACCCAGTTCAACTTATATCCCAAAAATGGTATACTGGCAAAGCTCCAAGTGGATTGGTCAAGCTGGACAAGTAGCTATATCTCACTATGATCCATACATTACCCACGTGACCATTTAGACACGACCATATTAGGACTTCTAGTCATCCACCATTTTGGAGGTCAAGGAATTACTAGGTGAGAGTTCAGCCCTATACTCAATATGAGAGTGGAGAAGAGAATGAGACTGTAATACAGTGTAGATATATCTTGGATGATAATAATTTGATTCCACTAATGCCAAAGATAATATGATCCATTCAGCCATTAATAAGGTTAGATGTTATAGATGGGGTTACAGGTTATTAGTTTTTTACAGTGATCATTGTGTGTGTCAGGTTCCTATAAGGTGTCAGGACGTGGCGGTCTATTTCTCCATGGAGGAGTGGGAGTATGTAGAAGGACACAAGGATCAGTACAAGGATGTGATGCTGGAGGATCAGCAGCCCCTCCCATCAGCAGGTAATAGACAGGACTATATACACACCTCCTCTCTGTATTATCTGGATGGAAAGAATGAATTCAGTCTCTGTATGTGTTCCCTCCAGTCAGATCCAGTAAGAGAACAGCACCAGAGAGATGTCCCCGTCCTCTTCTTCCTCAGGATCAGGTAGATGGAGATGTTCCCTATGATCTGTACATCCCACCTGACTTCTCCTACTGTCTGATGACTTTTACAATATTTCTCTCACATATTATGAATCAGGGTGAAGACTGGAACAATATTAATGCTGCAGAGACAGACGACAGCAGTGATGAGCAGTGTAAGGAAAAAATTACTACAGGAAAGGAACTGATCCATAATATTACTATAGACAAGATAGTAAAAGTAGAAGAGGAGACACATGTGAGCAGTGATGAGCAGTATAAGGAGGACATCACTGCAGGCAAGGATCTGAACCATAATATTGCTATGGACAAGATAGTAAAAGAAGAAGAAGAAGAGACAGATGTGAGCAGTGATGAGCAGTATAAGGAGGACATCACTACAGGTAACTGCCAAGGTGAGTACTGACCACTAAATGCAGAGAATATTCACACATTTCTTTCATGGAGTTTTATCAGTTTTTAGCTATATAGCACTTTCAAAACCTTACTCTAATACTTGCGAAATAGCCATACTATGCGCTTTCATCCTTTGGTGTCACCGGCTTTGCCCTCTCCTGGATCTCCTCTTACCTCTCCAACCACACTTCTTCTCACACTTCCACACCACCTCCTCTCCTCATCCCCTCACTGTTGGTGTCACCCAAGGTTTTCTCTTCTCCATCTATACTTTTCACCTTGGATACATCATAGAATCCCTTGGCTATATCTTCCTTCTTCTCCTCCCGCTTCCAACTCAACATGGACAAAACAGAACTAATCATCTCTCCCCATCTCGCTCCACCCCTCCATCTAATTTCTTAAACACAATCAATTGCTGTCCCCCAAGTCCGCTGTCCTGGGGTCACTCTGCCCTGTCTTTTAAACCGTAAATTCAGGCCCTGACCACCTCCTGCCGCCTTCACCTCAAAAACATTTCCCGAATCCGCTCTTTTTTCACCCCTGACTCAACAAAACTGCTGGTACATGCTCTCATTATCTCCCGCTTGGACTACTGTAACAACCTCCTCTCTGGCCTTCGTTTTTTCAATCCGTTTTTTTCATTTGTGTGCATCCGTTTTTCCATTGACTTCCATTGTAAAAAAACAAAAAAAAAACGGATCACAACGGATCCGTTTTTTTAACGGACACAAAAGTAGTGTCAGCTACGTTTTTGTGTCTGACAAAAAAAACAGATCCGTTTTGATTCATTTTTTTTACAATGGAAGTCAATGGAAAAACGGATCAAAACGGATGCACACAAATGCATCCGTTTTTTGCAAAAAACGGATTGCAAAAACGTAGTGTGAACTCAGCCTAACACCCTCGCTCCCCTCCAGTCTATCCTTAACTCTGCTGCCCGACTAATCCACCTCTTCCCTCGCCCTGCCTCTCCCCTCCGCCAATCCCTTCACTGGCTCCCCATTGGCCAACAAATTCATACAAGGCCATCTACAACCTGTCCGTATATCTGACCTGATTTCCAGCTACTGTCCCTCATACAACCTCTGATCCTCCAACGACCTCTGTTTCTGCTCCCCCCTTGTTCGTACCTCACACACCTGCCTACAAGACTTTGGCCGAGCCTCTCCGTACTCTGGATTATTAATGACTAATAATAATTAATAATGATTGTTCTGTCCTCCTTATGTATGAGGGGGCCATAAGTTGTCAGGCAGCTAAACCCTCCCAGCAACTCATTCACAGAGGCGAGATGTCCAGGTTCAACTTTTATGGCAAGGATAGGGTGAAAGTGAGGAATAGAAAGATAATGCACTTACTAAGATGTAAAGACATGTGGCAGTACATTATAACACATTGCTGTACAGGCAATACTGATATAAACGTGATGACATGTAGTACTAAGCATGTGACAAGCATGGTCTGTATGTAGTAACTATAGATGGAAAAATAACATTAGGAAATGTATAAAACACATCAATATACAACAAGATGCAGATATACATCACTGGATGGCTGTATAAACGTACCAGCGATGCTACTGTAAGCCTGAGTGAGGAGGATGGCTCAGGATACAGCTGCCTCTGCAGTTGTTCTGAAGATAATGGCTGAAATGATGGAGATGATGATGATGTCATTAAGGTCATAGGCCACAGATAAGGTAGCTGAGATGGACCAAACAATCTTTTACATACAAAGTACAGTGTGTGCAAATGGCCACTAGAGGGAGCATTTGAGACTTGCATACGGATTCATTACAGCCTGAATACAAGGAATAGCAATGGTTAAACTTTATACAATAGTATACATCCATTTTACATAACAAGAACTGCTGAAGGCGTGACAATGATGATAATCATAATCTATCGATATCCAGGGCATGAGAACATGTTGATGGATGAAATTATGAAAATGTCAGTAAAGGGGGACATTGTAGTTAAAGGGGTAGTGCGGCGGTAAAAAATTATTCACAGAATAACACACATTACAAAGTTATACAACTTTGTAATGTATGTTATGTCTGTGAATGGCCCCCTTCCCCGTGTCCCACCACCCCCGCCCGTGTACCCGGAAGTGTGGTGCATTATACATACCTGATCCGTGTCGACACGCATCCGCCATCTTGTGCCAAACGTGGCTGAGCAGCTGATGACGCGGCATAGCGAAGATGACGTTTGGCACAAGATGGCGGACGGGCGCGACACGGATCAGGTAATGTATAATGCACTACACTTCCGGGTACACGGGTGGGGGTGGTGGGACACGGGGAAGGGGGCCGTTCACAGACATAACATACATTACAAAGTTGTATAACTTTGTAATGTGTGTTATTCTGTGAATAATTTTTTACTGCCGCACTACCCCTTTAAGAGTCTGATGCTGATTGGAATCTCCCCTGTGCTCTTACATGAAAAAGCCAGAATATAATAGAGACCCTTACAGGGACATCTCTAATACAGTTAGTGAGGTCACTGGCCAGAGAACATTCTAGATCACTATCCTTACCTAACAACCCTTCTCCTATGTCACTATCCTTACCTAACAACCCTTCTCCTATGTCACTATCCTTACCTACCAAACCTTCTCCTATGTCACTATCCTTACCTACCAACCCTTCTCCTATGTCACTATCCTTACCTACCAAACCTTCTCCTATGTCACTATCCTTACCTACTAACCCTTCTCCTGTGTCACTATCCTTACCTACCAAACCTTCTCCTATGTCACTATCCTTACCTACCAAACCTTCTCCTATGTCACTATCCTTACCTACCAACCCTTCTCCTAAGTCACTATCCTTACCTACCAAACCGTCTCCTATGTCACTATCCTTACCTACCAACCCTTCTCCTATGTCACTATCCTTACCTACCAAACCTTCTCCTATGTCACTATCCTTACCTACCAAACCTTCTCCTATGTCACTATCCTTACCTACCAAACCTTCTCCTATATCACTATCCTTACCTACCAAACCGTCTCCTATGTCACTATCCTTACCTACCAACCCTTCTCCTATGTCACTATCCTTACCTACCAAACCTTCTCCTATGTCACTATCCTTACCTACCAAACCTTCTCCTATGTCACTATCCTTACCTACCAAACCGTCTCTTATGTCACTATCCTTACCTACCAAATCTTCTGCTATGTCACTACAGTATGATGGAGGTCACCCAGCTTTCCCAGTATCTTATACTCAGTATAATGGAGGTCACCAGCTTTTCCAGCATCCTGTAGTCAGTATGATAGAGGTGACCCAGCTTTCCCAGCATCTTATACTCAGTATGATGGAGGTCACCAGCTTTCCCATTATCTTGTAGTATGATGGAAGTCACCCTGCTTTCCCAGTATCTTGTAGTCAGTAGGATGAAGGTCACCCAGCTTTCCTAGCATCTTGTAGTAAGTATGATGGAGGTCACCCAGCTTTCCTAGTATCTTATACTCAGTATGATGGAGGTCACCCAGCTTTCCAGCATCTTATACTCACTATGATGGAAGTCACCAGCTTTCCCATTATCTTGTAGTATGATGGAAGTCACCCTGCTTTCCCAGTATCTTGTAGTCAGTAGGATGGAGGTCACCCAGCTTTCCCACCATCTTATACTCAGTATGATGGAGGTCACCCAGCTTTCCCAGTATCTTGTAGTAAGTATGATGGAGGTCACCCAGCTTTCCTAGTATCTTATACTCAGTATGATGGAGGTCACCAGCTTTCCAGTATCTTGTAGTCAGTATGATAGAGGTCACCCAGCTTTCCTAGCATCTTGTAGTAAGTATGATGGAGGTCACCCAGCTTTTCCAGCATCCCATAGTCAGTATGATGAAGCTCACCCAGCTTTCCTAGCATCTTGTAGTAAGTATGATGGAGGTCACCCAGCTTTCCTTGTATCTTATACTCAGTATGATGGAGGTCACCCATCTTTCCTAGTATCTTACACTGAGTATGATGGAGGTCACCCAGCTTTCCAGCATCTTGTAGTCAGTATGATAGAGGTCACACAGCTTTCCTAGCATCTTGTATAGTAGGCAGTATAATGGAGGTCACCCAGCTTTCCCAGCATCTTGTATAGTACTCAGTATGATAGAGGTCACCCAGCTAGATAGATACTGTAGATTAAAAGGTAGATACCTAGATAGATAGATAGATATAGAGATACAAAGAGGGATAGATAGTCTATGTTACTATTAGGGATATCAACAGGGGGGGCGCCAAAAGAAAGTTTCGCACAGGGCGCCATCTACCCTAAGGCCGGCCCTGCCTACCAAACCTTCTCCTGTGTCACTATCCTTACCTACCAAACCTTCTATGTCACTATCCTTACCTACCAAACCTTCTCCTATGTCACTATCCTTACCTACCAAACCTTCTCCTATGTCACTATCCTTACCTACCAACCCTTCTCCTATGTCACTATCCTTACCTACCAACCCTTCTCCTATGTCACTATCCTTACCTAACAACCCTTCTCCTATGTCACTATCCTTACCTAACAACCCTTCTCCTATGTCACTATCCTTACCTACCAACCCTTCTCCTATATCACTATCCTTACCCACCAAACCTTCTCCTATGTCACTATCCTTACCTACCAAACCTTCTCCTATGTCACTATCCTTACCTACCAACCCTTCTCCTATGTCACTATCCTTACCTACCAACCCTTCTCCTATGTCACTATCCTTACCTAACAACCCTTCTCCTATGTCACTATCCTTACCTAACAACCCTTCTCCTATGTCACTATCCTTACCTACCAACCCTTCTCCTATATCACTATCCTTACCCACCAAACCTTCTCCTATGTCACTATCCTTACCCACCAAACCTTCTCCTATGTCACTATCTTTACCTACCAAACCTTCTATGTCACTATCCTTACCTACCAACCCTTCTCCTATGTCACTATCCTTACCTACCAAACCTTCTCCTATGTCACTATCCTTACCTACCAAACCTTCTCCTATGTCACTATACTTACCTACCAAACCTTCTCCTATGTCACTATCCTTACCTACCAAACCTTCTCCTATGTCACTATCCTTACCTACCAAACCTTCTCCTATGTCACTATCCTTACCTACCAAACCCTAATGCAGAGTTTCTTATATTGGCTTGTACTATTGATTTCTGCAAAGATGTTTTATATGACTGGGACACTTTAAGCTAATTGGCCTGTAGTCTCCAGCTTCCTCCTTACTAGCCTTCCTGTGGGTGGGTGTAAGATTATACAGCCCTGGTCATGCACTTATAATGTTGTGCAAAATTGACTTTGATGAAGTTATGCTAAATGTTTTGAGGTTATGTTACTGAAAAAAAAATCTTTATTTTGGCAGATGACTGTACCAGGAGCTCAGAGAAAAATCCAAAATCTCCAGATATTACAGCAGAGGATCATATCGAACAAGATACATATGAAGAACAGTCCATGACCCTAGATATACCCCCAGCCCCTCACAGCAAAAATCGGTCATCTGATCCCTTTCAAGTAGTCCGATCCGGTCTGAACAGAAGGAATGTTGAACATCAAAAGCTATTTTCATGTTCACAATGTGGAAAATGTTTTACTACAAGACGAATACTTGTCACACATCAAAAAATCCACATAGAGAAGAAGCCAGTCTCATGTTCAGAATGTGGGAAATGTTTTCCTGGGAAATCAAAGCTTCTTAACCATCTGAGAACTCATACGGGGGAGAAGCCATTTTTATGCACAGAATGTGGGAAATGTTTTACTCAGAAATCATGTCTTACTAAACATCGGATTCTGCACACGGGGGAGAAGCCATTTTCATGCCATGAATGTAGGAAAGGGTTTGTTCAAAAATCAGATCTTATTGACCATCAAAGAACTCACACAGGAGAGAAGCCATTCTCATGTTCAGAATGTGGAAAATGTTATAATTGGAAAAGAGCTCTTGTTAGACATCAGATAATTCACACAGGGGCAAAACCATACTCTTGCCCAGAATGTGGGAAACATTTTCATGCCAAGTCAGATTTAGTCAGACATCAGAGAATTCACACAGGGGAGAAGCCCTTTTCATGCCCAGAATGTGGAAAGGGTTTTAAAGCAAAGACATCTCTTATTTACCATCAAAGAATTCACACAGAGGGGGGCCATTATAATGTTCAGAATGTGGGAAATGTTATAGATGGGAGTCTAATCTTATTAAACATCAATGAACTAATTGTAAGGAGGCAGAACCCAACTCTCCACTAACTATTGGTGAATGGTAGAAGAGGCAACTGAGCGCATCCAGCATCATCTGTGTAGCTCTTCCCTATCAAAGTGCCTCTGCCTGTACTGACATCAGCACCAGCACCTCTCCCCCTACTGATATCAGCACCAGCGCCTCTCCCTGTATTGACATGAGCACCAGCGCCTCTCTCTGGTGATAAAAGTACAATATTCATCTTAATATCTGTACTCAAAAGACATCAATGCTGATTATCCAATAAATAACACGTTTTACCTGTATGAATGTACAGTAGTACCTCGGTTTAAGAGTAACCTGGATTAAGAGTGTTTTGCGAGAAGAGCTCACAGTTTTTAAAAATTTGCCGGGGAGGGGGTGGAAATTGAAGCCGGAGGTCACTTACCTCCCCTGTTCCAGCGTCGGTGCCCGGATCGCGATGCTCGGTGCTCCCGTCCTGCGGCCGCTTCCTGGTCAGAGCTGCCGCATGAGACGTGACGCCTCGAGGCTCTGACCAGAAAGCGTGCACGGGACGGGAGTACCGGGTGGCGCGATTCGGGCGCAGGAACAGGGAAGGTAAGTGACCTCCAGCTTCAATTTTCACCCCCTCCCCGGCGATCCTCAAAAATACCCCCCCAGCCCGGAGTACCCCTTTAAGAGCATTGCTTTGGTGTAAGAGCTCCCTGTACTGGGTGGGAGGGGGAGTGGGGGAGGGACATGGTCTGCATGGCGGGGTCTACAGCACTGTACTCTGACCAAGGAAGTCTCCCTCACCTTCCAAATCATAGCAGATCCACTTCAAGCTGGGGCTTGCATCAGGGGACAGGGGGTAATCTCTTCATAGCTGTAACCCCTCTCTCCCCGGACAGAGAGTGCTGCATTTACGTCCCCACAAATGTCCTGCTCATTCCTTCATGCTCCCTGCAGTCTCTGTCAGCCCTTGTGTTTCCCTTCCTCTGGTATGGTGGTATTATCCAGTCACAGTATGGTGGCAACAGGTCTGGTGGTTTTGTCCAGTCACAGTATGGTGGTATCATGTCTGGTATGGTAATGTTATCCGGTCACAGTATGGTGGTATCAGGTCTGGTATGGTGGTGTTATCTGGTCACAGTATGGTGGTATTATTCAATCAGTATGGTGGTATTATCTAGTCACAGTATGGTGGTATCAGGTCTGGAATGGTGGTGTTATCCAGTCACAGTATGGCCATACCTTCCAACCGTCCCGATTTGGGGTTAATGTCCTGCTGTCCCGAAACGGCCCCCATGTGTCCTGCTCCCCACCGCACTGCCCCGGCCTATAGGTGTACTGTCCTAAGATTTGATAGCACAGTAGACCTGTGGGGCTGGGGGCAGTGTCGGCCTGGCCCCCAGCTGATGCGCCCTCTCTGGGGATGTCTCGGGGATTCCGTCAGAGCACACACCAATGACCTCAGTGTGCACCGCCGGCCTGTACTTCCGGTAGAGGGAGCTCCAGTTAGATATGCTCCCTGTACCGGAAATACCAGCCCTGGCGCACACTGAGGTCACTGGTTCGTGCTCTGCAGGGGAATCCCCGAGACATCTCCAGAGAACGGGTATCAGCCGGGCGCCAGGCCGACAGGGGAAGAGAAGAAGACAGCCGCAGCGAGGGGTTAGGTGAGTTGTGGTTCTTTTCTTTTTGTCTGGGTAATAACATAAGGGAGACATGTATTAGGGGGGCATCTATAAGGCGGACATGTACAGGTGGCAATCTATAAGGGGGATATGTATTAGGGGGACATGTACAAGGGGGCAATATATAAGGGGGACATGTAAAAGGGGGCATGTATAAGGGGGATATGTATTAGGGGGCAATCTATATGGGGGACATGTACAAGGAGGTAATCTATAAGGGTAATGGACAACGCAGAGGGGCCATCTATAAGTGTGATAACATAGGGTTGGCATTTACTATAAGGGGGATCACATAGAGTCAGACTACCCACTAAATGAGGGTGTAAAGGGGCCCTTACAGATGTGCACTTAGTATAGAGATGAGGATGGTGACAGAGTGAGGAACCTAATATGTCTGTCTGGCAGATTCTGTGTATTCGTGGCTTAAAGTTGTTCTCATAACGGCCCAGGGCAAATGGAAAAGAAAGAAGAAAATAAAACTGGAACATCTCTGATCAGAGAAGACGTCCCCTGTGAGTCACTGGATATAACTGCACTGTAATGTATATGGTGTACAGAGCCTCTACCTCTTAATGACTGTATGAGGTGATATTGATCCTTGTACAGTGGATTTTATTCAGTAGCAGTGACGGCATACGAATATCAGTGTTGCACTACCTGTGATTGTGGGAAAAGTATTCGGGTGTGGTTTGGGGGGCGTGTCTTGTGGCATGGGTGTACATCGTCGTACATCGTTAGCTAAAAATTCACAGATTGTTCCGTGTAAACAGTCTTTCAAAGATTCACCCTATGTGAAAGATGGGCTTAAGCGATCGTAAAAACTATCACAATAACGATCTTTCTTACAAATTTTCTAACGATTTATTCGTATAAATGCTGATCATTATAAAAACCAAATTGTTGCTTCAAAGTCGTTGAACGATCGATTAGGCGAATTATTGCTTTGTGTAAACGCAGCATAAGACCGATCAATTATCAATATGATTGTTCATAAACTAAGTCAGTGAAAATGGTTCAGGTTTAGTGCTTAGGGCAGTAGGAGCTGTAAACACAGCCACGGCTCTGCTCCACACACATTACACACAGCGCTCTGCTGCAGGCATATATAACACACACATACACAGCTCTGCTCCACACACATCACACACACACAGCTCTGCTGCATACACATCACTTCAGCTCATCCAGCACAGCAGAGTCCTGCATACACTGAGCAGCAGCTCCTGATCATGTGACTACTCCTCCTCCATGTGACTGATCACATGACTGTGACTTCATGGCAGGTCCTGGAAGCACACCATTGATGTTATTTCCTATGTACCTTTGATGACATCACGCCCATGTGACTTATGTGGGAGGAGCTCAAGTTTCCCCAGTGTTGCCGTAGTCATCTGCTGTAAGTCAGTCTGGGATCTCTTGCTGAATGGTTTGTCAATTTCCGGACTTTCTCTGAGGTAATGACTGTAGTAATAGCCGGGACAAGAGTCACTGGGCATTGGTAAGACACTCTCTGGTCAGGGCTCTGTAATAATGATGTTGTGTGATGGTCTGTAGTAATGATATGTGATTGTCTCCAGGGTCAGGGCTCTGTAGTACTGATATGTGATGATCTGCAGGGCCAGGGGTCTGTCGTAATGATATGTGATGATCTGCAGGGTCAGGGCTCTGTAGTAATGATGTTATGCAATGATCTGCAGGGTTAGGGCTCTGTAGTACTGATATGTGATGATCTGCAGGGTCAGGGCTCTGTCGTACTGATGTGTGATGATCTGCAGGGCCAGGGGTCTGTAGTAATGATATGTGATGGTCTGTAGTAATGATGTTATGCGATGATCTGCAGGGGCAGGGACATGTAGTAGTGATAGTCTGCAGGGTTAGGGGTCTGTAGTAATGATATGTGATGATCTGCAGGGTCAGGGCTCTGTTGTAATGATGTTATGCGATGATCTGCAGGGTCAGGGCTCTGTCGTAATGATGTTATGCGATGATCTGCAGGGTCAGGGCTCTGTCGTAATGATGTTATGCGATGATCTGCAGGGTCAGGGCTCTGTCGTAATGATGTTATGCGATGATCTGCAGGGTCAGGGCTCTGTCGTAATGATGATCTGCAGGGTCAGGGCTCTGTCGTAATGATGTTATGCGATGATCTGCAGGGTCAGGGCTCTGTTGTAATGATGCTATGCGATGATCTGCAGGGTCAGGGCTCTGTCACAAGCACCACCTCATTACAGAATGCCGTCTTGCCTATATACCACATTATTATAAAGAGAAGCTTACCTTACTTCCTCCTTTGATGCTATGGGCCCCCGGGAACGAATAAAAAAATTAATTCAGTGCTTTTCTTTAGTTTACGTCTATCTGTCTTTTGCTGCTTTGATGTATTCACACAGTCCCCTCCCTATTTATACGTAGCATTGACGGGATGACGCTAGTGCGCAGCCGCATGAGGGGTCAGTGAGGCAGAAAACGGGCCGTCGCTGCTCCGGACTCCCAGCTCGTCTCCCTCTCGGCCATAAAATTGTTTACCGCAAATAAAAGAAAAGCGCACAAATAACGGTGAGTGCCGCTTGTCTCATTGCCGCTCATATCAGGATTCCTACAAGTACAAAGGCAAAAACCCAACAGAAAAAAGGCGCAAACACAACGGTAAATTCTACCCTTAGGTCCATGTGGATTCTCACACTGAATAAGATAGAACCAAGTGAGTGATGGAGAAGGTACTTAGATTTAGACAAAGAAGCACACGGCTCCTGTACAGCTCTGCAGGTGGAGGGAAGGAGCTGGGGGACAGCGGGAGGATTAACCCCTTCAGGACTGGGCGGTGGAGCTGTGAGGATGACGTTTCTTTTACGTTTTTTTTTTTTTTTTTAATATATTTATAATTTATTTGCTTATATCACTGTCTGTGGTTTGTTGTATACAGGACAAGTTATAACTTCCAACACTCCAGGATCCTCTGCTGATATCTTCTATATAAGAGACCGACCCATCAACCATGGAGAGAGACAGAGACAAGATGGCCGAGAGGATAATAACCCTCACCCTACACATACTCTTCCTGCTTACTGGGGAGGTGAGGGATTCTGGGAGTGATGTCATCATGACATCATTCTTATCTATGGAATAACAGATGGATAGGACTGGAGAGGTGAGGGATTCTGGGAGTGATGTCATCATGACATCATTCTTATCTATGGAATAACAGATGGATAGGACTGGAGAGGTGAGGGATTCTGGGAGTGATGTCATCATGACATCATTCTTATCTATGGAATAACAGATGGATAGGACTGGGGAGGTGAGGGATTCTGGGAGTGATGTCATCATGACATCATTCTTATCTATGGAATAACAGATGGATAGGACTGGAGAGGTGAGGGATTCTGGGAATGGATGGAGTGATAGTAATGTGTCTCTCCATACACAGGATTACACAGTAGTGAAGAAGTCCTCTAGTGGGCGCTGTGGGGCCCCTGGGTGTGAAGGATGGGGAAGAACCCTGAGCCCAATCCCGGGGCCCCTGATACATGAGGAAATGGAGGAAGAGAAGATCCTAGAAGTCACCAACAAGATGGTGGAGCTGCTGAGTGGAGAGGTGAGACTGTGGCTGCTGGGAATGCTGGGACATTATACAGTAACACCACTGGAGGGGTGGGGGGGATGACTGTGTGACCATTGTGTGTGTCAGGTTCCTATAAGGTGTCAGGACGTGGCGGTCTATTTCTCCATGGAGGAGTGGGAGTATGTAGAAGGACACAAGGATCAGTACAAGGATGTGATGCTGGAGGATCAGCAGCCCCTCCCATCAGCAGGTAATAGACAGGACTATATACACACCTCCTCTCTGTATTATCTGGATGGAAAGAATGAATTCAGTCTCTGTATGTGTTCCCTCCAGTCAGATCCAGTAAGAGAACAGCACCAGAGAGATGTCCCCGTCCTCTTCTTCCACAGGATCAGGTAGATGGAGATGTTCCCTATGATCTGTACATCCCACCTGACTTCTCCTACTGTCTGATGGCTCTTACAATATTTCTTTCACATCTTATGAATCAGGGGGAAGATGGGAACAATATTAATGCTCGAGAGACAGATGTGAGCAGTAATGAGCAGTATAACAAGGACATCACTACAGGGAAGGAGCTGAACTCTATTAAAGATACAGTCACAACAACAGAAGAGGAGACAGATGTGAGCAGTGATGAGCAGTGTAAAGAGGACATTACTCCAGGAGAGAATCTGAAATATATTTATGCTACAAACATAAAGGAAGAAGAAGAGCCAGATGACAGCAGTGATGAGCAGTATAAAGAGGACATTACTCCAGGAGAGAATCTGAAATATATTAATGCTACAAACATAAAGGAAGAAGAAGAGCCAGATGTCAGCAGTGATGAGCAGTATAAAGAGGACATCAGTACAGGAGAGAATCTGAAATGTATTCATGCTACAGACATAAAGGAAGAAGAAGAGACAGATGACAGCAGTGATGAGCAGTATAAGGAGGACATCGCTACAGGTGAGCCACTAAATGCAGAGAACACTCAGACGTTCTTTGTGGAGTGTTATCAGTTCTTAGCCATGGCCATACATGTATATATTCTGTACAGGAAAGCAGAGAGCAGACAAAAGGAGCCATCTATGTTAGGGATATATACTACATCCTATAATCCTATACTACACCATTTAGTATATAGTCCTAGCCAACTCTCCCAATAGTGTCTTATATAGTAGGCAGCCTTCCCCAATAGTCTCTTATAAAGTAACCAGGCCTCCCCAAGTCTATTATATAGAAGACAGCCATCCCCAATAGTCTCTTATATAGTAGCCAGCCCTCCCCCATAGTCTCTTATATAGTAGCCAGCCCTCCGCAAATGTGTCTTATATAAAAGCCAGTCCCTAAAATAGTGTCTTATATAGTAGCCAGCCCACCCCAATAGTTTTTTTTTTTTTTTTTATAGTAGTCAGCCCTCTCCAGTAGTCATATATAGTAGCCAGCCCTCCCCAATAGTCTCCTATATAGAAGTCAGTCTACAAGAATAGTCTCTAAAATAGAAGCCAGCCCCTACTGTAGTTGTTCATGACTGCCCCATTAGCTTGGACTCACCCTTCCTGCGGCTCCAGAGGCTGCAGGAGGCGCATGTCAGAGGATGCTCGCGATGACTTCACCATATTGCCAGCGTTGGGACACTATTGAGATACTTCTAGGCCACGGGCTAAAAACTGCCTGCGGCCTACGAGATTATAATATGGATGGTCTAAGCAGCTCTACAGAACACCCATATTATAATCTGCTGCAACGTCAGGTGCGCTAAATTTAACACAGGCAACGGGACAGAGTTTGACATGACTGATTTAGGAGGTATAAAGAGGCGAGAAGTGTAGCTGACAGAGAGGATTCTAAATGCTGCTAAAGCCTCAAAAGAGGAAGAAATGGCCAAATCTGTTCGGATCCCAAACATGAACATAAAAAAAAAATTTATCATGTTTGGTTCGTGTTCGCGGAACATTCATGAACAAATAAGGAACGTACAGTAGAAGTATAAGTTTCGGTGTGTACAGATTATCAGGTGCAAAGCGCAAAATATCTACTAGCGGAGCAGTTACAAGGCGCGCAACGTTAGCGTATCTTTTATTCGCCCGTGCGAATATTCTCAATTCTGTCACCCTCCTTACACTGACTATTTCACAACATTATAAGCCCTACTCGATCAGCTCTCCCTTCCTACCCTGACTAACAAACTCTGTGAATATTGCTGCCTAACTAAATTCAGATGCTGTCCCTGCTCGTGTCACTCTCCCTACTGAATGGCACAAGAATCAGGAAAGACTATGAGAAAAATTCTCCTCAGCGTCTGCGTTTTTATAGCATGTACATAAGAACACTAATCGTACAGCCAATCACAGTAATGCCAGTAGTGAACATGGCTACTACATTACCTGGTATGCCCATCCTTCCCCACGCCTTCATTGGCTCTATCAAATTGGTGGGAGGAAACTTACGCAGTTGGGTACATTGTGAGATAAACGTTTGCATGTTCGAATATGTCTGAAAATTATATAGCCATATCATGCCGATCATCAAACAAATTGTTCCTGATCGGCGAATACGAACATTTACGAACATGTTTGCTCATCACTATATATAAGTGACAGGAAGAAGAAGAGGAAAAACTGTGGCATTATAGAAAAAGTATAATCATGACAATAAGGCGGTCGCTGACTATGTGAATAGAGATGTCTGCTCAGTGTTTTCAGGAGGAGGCCTTCAAAATCACAATATGGCTGCACGCAGTATTGGCTCTGGTTGTAAGGATTTAACCCCAGTGTTTTCAGAGGCCCGTAACCTGACATCTGTAGTTCTAAAATTAACAACAACATTTCTAAAAAAGAAGATAATTGATCACCTAAAAAGCAACATGGGTCCAAACCAGTATGACTTTACTGAGGGCCGATCATGTTAGACTAATCTCATTGATCTCTTAGACTATGTGGTTGCTGGATAAAGGTGGCACCAAGATAAGAGATCACCTATCCAGATTTCAGCAAAGCCTTTGATAGTTTCTCCTTAAGAGCTGGAAGAGGGGTTAGTGAGGATCGGATTAGTCCGATAGTTCAATGAATTTGTGGTTGGCTGAAGGATAAATTTCAGTCACTGATCTTACCTACCAAACCCTTCTCCTATGTCACTATCCTTACCTACCAACCCTTCTCCTATATACTATCCTTACCTACCAAACCTTCTCCTATGTCACTATCCTTACCTACCAAACCTTCTCCTATGTCACTATCCTTACCTACCAAACCTTCTCCTATGTCACTATCCTTACCTACCAACCCTTCTCCTATATACTATCCTTACCTACCAAACCTTCTCCTATGTCACTATCCTTACCTACCAACCCTTCTCCTATGTCACTATCCTTACCTACCAAACCTTCTCCTATGTCACTATCCTTACCTACCAACCCTTCTCCTATATACTATCCTTACCTACCAACCCTTCTCCTATATACTATCCTTACCTACCAAACCTTCTCCTATGTCACTATCCTTACCTACCAAATCTTCTCCTATATCACTATCCTTACCTACCAAACCTTCTCCTATATCACTATCCTTACCTACCAAACCTTCTCCTATGTCACTATCCTTACCTACCAATCCTTCTCCTATGTCACTATCCTTACCTACCAATCCTTCTCCTATGTCACTATCCTTACCTACTAACCCTTCTCCTATGTCACTATCCTTACCTACCAAACCTTCTCCTATGTCACTTACAGACATGCAAAAAGAAAATAACCTTGTGGCCACCACTTGTTAAAGTAGACCTCCAAAGTTTACGGTCCAGTCAAAGTAGTCTTCAGCTCTAGCATATGGATACATCTTCCATGCTTGCCGGTACTGGGTACAGATCTGTAATGTATGCCTAATGTATGCCTGTTTACTACAGATGTTAAGCTAACTGGCCTGTAGTCTCTAGCTTCCTCCGTACTACCCTTCTTGTGGGTGGGTATCAGATTATACAGCCCCGGTCATTCACTTATCATGTTGTGCAAAATAGGCTCTGTACATTGATGCTAAATGTTTTGACATTATATTACTGAAAAATAATTAATTTTATTTTATTCTTGGCAGATGATTCTACCAGGAGCTCTGGGGGACATCAGATCTCCTCAGAGGATCATATCACACAAGATACATATGAGGAGCCGTCAGCCCCTCACAGCAAAGATCTCTCATCTCATCATTTTAAATCTTCCAATTCATCACAGACTCTTGGGCAAAATAGACGTGACAGAAAGAATGTTAAAAAGCCATTTTCATGCTCACAATGTGGAACACGTTTTACTCTTAAATACAATCTTATAAGACATCAGACAAGTCACACAGGGGAGAAGCAGTTTTTATGCTTAGAATGTGGGAAATGTTTTTCTCGTAAATCAGGTCTCGATAGACATAAAAGAATTCACACAGCGGAGAAGAAATCATTTCCATGTTCACACTGTGGTAAATGTTGTACTACACAACAGAAACTTGTCTTGCATCAAAAAACTCACACAGAGAAGAAGCCAGTCTCATGTTCAGAGTGTGGAAAATGTTTTAGTCGGAAAGCAAATCTTATTTTTCATTTGAGAAGTCATACAGGGGAGAAGCCATTTTCATGCCCAGTATGTGGGAAATGTTATAGTCTGAAACGATCTCTTACTAAACATCAGATGCTTCACGCGGAAAAGAGGCCATATTCATGCTCAGAATGTGGGAAAGACTTTATTCGGAAATCAACTCTAATTGAACATCAAAGAATTCACACAGGAGAGAGACCCTTTTCATGCCCAAAATGTGGAAAAGGCTTTATTCAGAAATCAACTCTAATTGAACATCAAAGAACTCACACAGATGAGAGGCCATTTTCATGTTCAGAGTGTGGGAAATGTTATAAAGGGAAATCATCTCTTATTGACCATCAGAGGATACACACAGGGGAGAAGCCATTCATATGTCCAGAATGTGGGAAGAGTTTTAATCTAAGGTCAGCTCTTGCTGCACATCGAAGAGTTCATACAGGAAAAAAGGAAAAAAGACCTTTTCATGTTCAGAATGTGGTAACTGTTTTTTTGACAAATCAAATCTTACAGGTTATCTGAAAACTCACTCAGGGGAGAAGCAATTTTCATGCCCAGAATGTGTGAAGTGTTTTGCTGTGAAATCACATTTTAATTAACACCAGATGCTTCACACTTGAGAGAAGCCATTTTCATGCAATGAATGTGGGGAGAAAAAAAGTAAAATTGGCAGCACTTCTATGCCTCTGTTCACACTGCAGGTTGCACGCTGCTTGTGGCTTAAGTACAGAAAAAAATACAAAAAGTGCAACAGCAACCCACAGGTGCAAGATCTTACCGTATATACTCCTCAGCCCAGGAGAGGCCATTGCTAGTGTGAAAATGCTAGAGTAGAACCATGTCTCTGAGGACACCTTAACGTGGTGACATGGTACACTCTGTTTGATCCAAAAGTTTGATAAGATCCTTATTTTATCAATATCTACAGAGCAGTTTTTTATTGTGTGTACTCTGGGAGGAGTATATACGGTAAGCACCTGCACCTGTGGGTGGCTGTTGCACTTTTTGTATGAATGTGGGAAAAGATTTATTAATGAATAACTCTGATTAAACATCAAAGATCTCACACAGCAGAGGAAAATGTTATAATGCAAAATCAGCCCTTGATATACATGAAAGAACTCACACAGGAGAGAAGCCCTTTTTTATGCTCAGAATGTGAAAAATGTTATAAAGAGAAATCAGCTCTTAATCAACATCAAAGGTATCACACAGAAACAATGCCATACGGCTGCTCAAAAAGTGGGAAAAGATTTAATGTAAGGTCAAGTCTTATTGAACATCAGAGAATGCACACAGGAGTGATGCCATTTCCATGCTCAGAATGTAGGAAATGTTTTACTAAGAAAACCCATCTCACTTTACATCTCAATGTTTTACTTTGAGCTCAAGGATTAGTATAAATGTGAGAATTCACACAGGGGAGAAGCCATATTAATGCTCTGAATGTGGGAAGTGTTTTATCCAAAAGTCAATTCTAATTAGACATCAAAGAACCCACACGGGAAAACTTTTTCACAACCAGAATGCAGGAAAAGATTTTATCCAAGATAACATCTTCCAAAAAGGACACTTGCATCATAGTTACATAGTTAATATGGTTAAAAAAAAAGACAGAATCCATCAAGTTCAACTTACAGCACCCAACTGTGCTGTAGGCAAAAACCCCTATGAGGCAGATGACAATTGCCCCATCACAGGGAGAAAATTCCTTCCCGATGCCAATGGTGATCAGAATAATCCCTGGATCAGCGTCCTATCACATGTAATCTAATGCCCATAATCTGTAATATTATTTGTATAAAGAAGCATCCAGGCCTCCCTTCTACTTATATAATGAATCAGCCATGACAACATCATATGGCAGAGATTTCCACAGTCTTATCGCTCAAACAGTAAAGAATCCACGTCTGTGCTGATGGTGAAACCTTCTTTCCTCTAGACGTAGAGGATGCCCCCTTGTCATGGTTAGAGGCCTAGGCGTAAAAAGATCACTACAAAGATCTCTGTACTGTCCATTCATATATTTGTACACCCAATTTGATAACTTGTCTTGGTCCTGTAACCCACCCACATGGAACTTTTTTAGCTTATCTTTGGAACAAAAATTTTTTTTTTTTTTTTTTTTTTAGAAGTTTAGCAAGTTTTTATATTTTCTCCTTTATCAGTGCTATGCCAAAACTACAGTGTTTTTTTGTTTGTTTTATTTAGAATTTTTTTCAACAAAACGATAGTGTAAAAGTGTAAAAGATTATGTCCATCAACTAAAGATGAAGTATCAAAAAGGTAACAGACATTGCGGAGAAGGAGACACTAGTCAGTCTCCGGATAATAGTGTTACAGAGGCAAATTGCTAATGTGGCGAGCTTCCGAAGAGGCTACTTTGATTGTCCCCCTGCCTTACCTAGGAAAGGGGAACATAAATAAATGTACAGTGGTACCTCGGTTTAAGAAAAACTTGGATAAAGAGAGTTTTGCAATAAGAGCCCACAGTTTTTCAAAATTGTAACTTGGTTTAGGAGCATTGCTTTGGTTTAAGAGCTCCCTGTACTGCGTGGAAGGGGGAGTGGGGGGGGGGGGGGTGAAAGGTCTGCATAGCAAGGTCTACAGCTCTGTACTCCGACCCAGGAAGTCTCCCTCACCTTCCAAATCATAGCAGATCCACTTAAGGCTGGGGCTTGCATCAGGAGACAGCACTTTGAAGGTAGTCTCTTCATAGCTGTAACCTCTCTCTCCCCAGAGAGAGAGTGCTGCTATACTGTACCCACATATACCTTGCTCATTTCTTTATGCTCCGTGCAGTCTCTGCCCTTGTGTTTCCCATCCTCTCCATTCCTGCTGTAACGTGGCTGCACCCACACTCGGCTATACACACTGCTGCTATACTGTGCCTGCACTCATACTCAGCTATACACACTGCTGCTATAATGTACCTGCACTCACACTCAGTTATAAACACTGCTGCTATACTGTGCCTGCACTCACACTCAGCTATACACACTGCTGCTATAATGTACCTGCACTCACACTCAGTTATAAACACTGCTGCTATACTGTGCCTGCACTCACACTCAGCTATACACACTGCTGAAAAGAAAAGTTTCTGTCACTGTCCTCCTGCACAGCTCTGTGATTCTCACTTCCTGATTGGTCCATACTGAACACACGCCCCTTACCCATTGCTGTCATATGACCACACAGACATCTGACAGCAGCCCTGCTTCTCTATTCTAGCCTGTTGCATTATGGGGATCTGCTATTTCATCCTGTATCTACAAACTGCTGTTGTTTTTTCATTCTTGTGCACTTACTATACATTATACACCACATGCTGATTGCTATATTGTACAGTAACTTATGATATGACATATTCAGCTTTTTAAATGTTTGTTTTACCTGTTATTCAGAATAAAAAAAAAAATGTTATTTTTGGGGTATGGAACCAATTGTCTGCATTTCTATGATTTTTTATGGAAAAATTTGCTTTGGTTTAAGAGTGGATTTGGATTACAAGCACGCTCCCGGACCGAATTAATCCAAGACACCACTATGTATATGATGTAAATATATAAATAATTATAAATAAATATTTTTTCTCTCCTTACCCTATGATGGCACCCCTGGAGTGGTCCACCTCGTACTCCCATTGGACAGGAAACAGGATAGAGGAACCCTGGATCTTTAAAAGAACAAGCGCCCTTTCCAATACCAGTTTCTCTTTCTTGTCCCTGCAGGAGCTGAATGTGGTTTTCCCACCTCTCCTTGGATCTAATGAATTAGACTGGGGGCTTACCGGTCCAAGCAGCGGTTTGTCCAGCATCCCGGTGGTGTCAGTCTCTCATTATGGAGCAGCTGCCCACACTTCCTGAGGATGGACCCCGGTGCTCCCCTGACTCCTGGATGCATAGTGCTTCTCTCCCTGTACTCCATCTGGGGTGGTCGCATGGGCCGGGGAAAGGGGGTGGGGCCTGCGTGATACGCAGTGCATCCAGAGGTGGGATCATCTGCAGGCCGTGTTCGGCAGCTTCCGTGACTGCTGGCCCGCTCAGGTGGACGGAATTCCTAATGCGCAACATGCGAGGCATAATTAGAAAAGAGGTGAGGACCTCCATGCTCTCCCAGACTCAGTCACCAGCTTCGGTAATTCCTCCTGCAGTCGCTCCCTCAGATGAGGCTGGTCCTAGTACATCCATTTTACATCCGCCTCCTACTCCCTCTTTAGAGGATGATAATGAGGATGAGATTTTGTCTGGTCTTGAAGAGCCGGGAGAAGTAGCTGCCGCCGAGTCAGAGATATCTGAGAGCGACTCTACCAGACCACTCCTTGCCACAGATTATGTGGAGTCTCTGGTTAAAGCCGTCAGGCAGACCGTGGATATAGACGATGTTCCTGAGTCCAGATCTATCCAGGACATCATGTTTGAAGGGTTGGCTCCCAAAAAGCGCTTGGTTTTCCCTGTACACCAGAGCATCAAATCTTTTATTAGTCACGAATGGGCTAATACTGATAGGACATTTTTTTGTGCCCAGGACTTAAGTTCCTCACTTTTGGTGTGGCAGTGTACCTTTTTTTACAATATATATTTTGATTTCTGTATTTCTTTTTCAGTTCAAAAGAAAATATCCCTTTAGACAGGATGATTCCGGCTCATGGGATGGTGCCTCCAAGGTGGAACCCCCCCTAAAAATTGAAAATTGAAAAATGCACAACCATTTGAGGACACTGCATGTCTCAAAGACTCCATGGATAGATGTGCAGAGGTTTACTTAAAGGGATACTCCAGCGAAAAGCTTTTTCCCAGTAATTGAAACACATTACAAAGTTATATAACTTTGTAATATGCTTCAATCACCTATCTGCCCCCCTTCCCTATCTTTCCCCCCCTCAATCCCCCACCAGTAAGTGAAGTAAACTCATTCTTACCTAATGACTGCTCTGTGGCAGCCATTTTGTGACAATGACATCATCTGCATAGGCACAGCTTCCTGGTTTGGGGTTTCCCATGATGCACTTTGTCTCCTGTGATGTCTAGCTGACTCTGTAAAACTGTTGGATGGCTTACATCTTGCTCAGCCAATTAGAGCTGAGCAACCTGTGTTATCTGACAAAGGGGGGCTGGTCTAACGGGGCTTAGATCAGCCTCCCTCTTGATGATGTCATTGTCACAAAATGGCTGCCACAGAAAAGACTGGGGTCAACAGTGATTAAGTAAGAATGAGTTTACCTCACTTCCCGGTGAAAGCTTAAGGGGGGGAAAGATAGGGAAGGAGGGCAGATAGGTGATTGACGCATATTACAAAGTTATATCACTTTTGTAATGTGTTTCAATTACTGAGAAAAAAGCCTTTCACTGGAGTACCCCTTTAACCCTTAGACGACCCAGGGTGTATAGTTACGCCATGGAAGTCTGTCCCCAGACGACCTAGGGCGTAACTGTACGCTCTGGGTGTTTCTCCGGCTATGAAGCGCGCTCCGGAGCGGAGCGTGCTTCATAGCAGGTGGGGGCCGGCTTCAATCAGCAGCTGGGACCTCACCGGTAATGACACGCTGCAGCGATCGCGCTGCCATGTGTCATTAACCCCTTAAACGCCGCGGTCGCTTAAGTGTAAGTGACAGGGGGAGTCCCCTGTCACTTACCAATCGGGACCCCCGCAGTGTGACTGCGGGGGTCCCGATCGGTAAAACGGACTGCTGGAGGTCTCTTACCTGCCTCCGTGCGGTCCGATCGGCGATCTGCTGCACTGAGCCTGCACAGGCAGGCTCAATGAGCAGATCGCATATAACACTGATCAATGCTATGCCTATGGCATAGCAATGATCAGTGTAAAAATCAAAGTACTGGATGTAAAAGTCCCCCAAAGGGACTTCAAATGTGTAAAAAAAAAAAAAAAAGTTAAAAACACTAACACACTACCCCAAAACCCCTCCCCCAATAAAAGTTGAAATCACCCTCCTTTTCCATTATATAAATAAAACATATAAAAATAAATAAACATATAATATACCGTAGCGTGCGTAATTGTCCAATATATTAAAATATAACAAGCGTCATTGCGATCGGTGAACGGCGTGCACGAAAAGAGGAAAAAAAGTGCGCGGATTACCGATTTGATGTTACATTATATATAAAAAAAAAAATATAAAAAGTGATCAAAACGTCCGATCTTCACAAATATGGTATTAATAAAAACTAGAGAGCATGGCGGAAAAAATGACACCCCATACAGCCCCATAGGTGAAAAAATAAAACCGTTATAAGCGTCACAATAGGCCCATTTTATTTATAATTAATTGCCAAAAAAAAAGGATTTCATTTAAAAAAAATATATATAACATTAGAGAATCTGTGTAACCTGCATATGGTTGTGTTCGGACTGACCTATAGAGTAATAGTATCATGTCGCTGTTACCATATAGTGCATTACGTAGACACAGGAACCCCCCAAACGTTACCATATTGCATTCTTATTTACGATTTCACCTATTTATATCTTCATAAATAATATATTTGGAATTCCATCATACAAGTTATGGTAAAATGAAAGACGCCATTACAAAGTACAACTATTCCTGTAACAAACAAGACCTTACATGGCCTGTAGATAGAAAACGGAGAGTGCTGGAGCTCTTAGATGGGGAGGAGGGAAAAACGAAAACACTAAGATCAAAATTTGCGCGGTCCACTGGGTCATTTTGGGCCTGGTCCTCAAAGGGTTAAAGAAAAACTGATAAGTTTAGCTTTTGTTTTTGCCTGATTTTATGAAGCCAGACACTCCCCAGGATAGGATGGTTCCGAATTAGAGTTAGCAGCAGCAGTTCTACTTACAACTTAAAATCGCAGACACAGACAACTAACGTATCAGTTAGGGTCCATTTACACAGAAAGATTATCTGACAGATTATCTGCCAAAGATTTGAAGCCAAAGCCAGGAAAGGATTTAAAAAGAGGAGAAATCTCAGGCTTTCCTTTATGACCTGATCCCTGTTGATAGTCTGTTTCTGGCTTAGGCTTCAAATCTTTGTCAGATAATCTGTCAGATAATCTTTCTGTGTAAATGGACCCTTACATAGGTTTGGGAAGCGTGCCCTTTATTGTTTTATGTAAACTTTTATAGAAAAAATATGGGGCGGTATTACTCATGCGCAGTGTATTCACATAAATATATAAAGTTTCAATACAGGCAGGGTTTCATGTCACAAGACACATACATATCACACTCTGATAGGTCAGTCCATAGATGGTCAGCAGTTTCCTGTCCTGCGCAGTCAGGCTGGTACAACGTGTTGTTTACTATAAATTGTTTATATAACAGTGTCTCTTTCTTGCGTCTGTATTGTGGCTGCAATGTAGGTTCAAGGTGCTTTGCTCATTGGTGTGCTGCCAGCATTCCTTTCCTTCTTCCAGACCATCTTTCTGTCACGCTCTGATCACGTTCTGATCATCTTCTAATTCAGAGACCTGTATATATAGATGTAGTCCCACAGGTGCAGTGTAAGCAGGTAAAATCACATCACCTCCCAATTACGGACCACCCAGACTTCCCGCCCGGGGCCTCTACCTCCCCCTTCTTGGGATATACTAAATCCTAGGAGAGATGAATGAAGGAGTGCGAGTTCGACTGCTTGGGTGCAAGACTAACGAGGTTAACCTAGAGCAGGGGTACTCAACAACTTTTAGTGAAGGTCCACTTACCGGGGTCTATTGTCAGGTGAAGGTCCGAGCTGAACATCAGTAGGAAACGTGTTTTGTTACTTTGTCACAAACGTTTAACTATTTATATACAGAATTGCTGCTTATTAGCGGGAAAACTGGCATTTTTTCTCTCTCACCAGGCCTTTGATATTAGGTACAAAGGGGGTGACTGCCCTGGTAGTATATAGCCCCCCTGTTGCTCCCCCAGTAGTGTATAGCCCCCCTGTGCGCTCTCCCTCAGTAGTATATAGCCCCCTGTTGCTCCCCCAGTAGTATATAGCCCCCCTGTGCGCTCTCCCCCTGTAGTATATAGCCCCCTGTGAGCTCCCCCCAGTAGTATATAGCCTCCCTGTGCGCTCTCCCCCTGTAGAATATAGCCCCCTGTGAGCTCCCCCCAGTAGTATATAGCCCCCCTGTGCGCTCTCCCCCTGTAGTATATAGCCCCCTGTGCGCTGTCCCCCAGTAGTATATAGCCCCCTGTGAGCTCCCCCCAGTAGTATATAGCCCCCCTGTGCTCTCCCCCTGTAGTATATAGCCCCCTGTGAGCTCCCCCCAGTAGTATATAGCCCCCGTGAGCTCCCCCCAAGTAGTATATAGCCCCCCTGTGAGCTCCCCCCTGTAGTATATAGCCCCCTGTGAGCTCCCCCTGTAGTATATAGCCCCCCCGTGTGCTGTCCCCCTGTAGTATATAGCCCCCTGTGAGCTCCTCCCAGTAGTATATAGCGCCCCTGTGCTCTCCCCCCAGTAGTATATAGCCCCCTGTGAGGTCCCCCCCAGTAGTATATAGCCCCCCTTGTGCTTTCCCCCTGTAGTATATAGCCCCTGTGAGGTCCCCCCTGTAGTGTATAACCCCCTGTGCGCTCCCCCCAGTAGTATATAGCCCCCTCAGTAGTATATAGCCCCCTGTGAGGTCCCCCCTGTAGTATATAGCCCCCTGTGCGCTCCCCCCAGTAGTATATAGCCCCCTCAGTAGTATATAGCCCCCTGTGAGGTCCCCCCTGTAGTATATAGTCCACCTGTGCCCTCTCCCCCTTGTAGATTCCCCCCAGACAGAAAAAAAAAATAACAAAAACGCGCTCTGTAGGGATGTCCCGGGGATTCCCCAGCAGAGCGCGCATCAGTGACCTCAGCGTACGCCGCCGGCCTGCACTTCCGGGAAGGACAGGCCGGCAGCGTACACTGAGGTCTGTGGTGCGCGCTCTGCTGGGGAATCCCCGGGACATCCCCAGAGAGCGCGTATCAGCCGGGGGCCGGACCGACACTGCCCCCAGCCCCACAGGCGTACTGACATCTAAGGACAGTACGCCTATGGGGCGGGAGGCAGTGCGGTGGGGAGCGGGACCTTCTTACCGCCCCGGGACGGACCGGATCCGGGGCGGTTAGGAGGTCTGACCAGGGGTCCGGACAGCTGGCCTCCACGGTCCGGGTTCGGACCGCGGTCCGCCAGTTGAGGACCCCTGACCTAGAGTGTTCCTATACCCTAAGGAAAAACAGGAAAATGTGGAAAGAGAGGTGTAGGTCCTCTAGCTAGAAATGCAAGTAGATAAGGTATAACAGTATCGATTTAATTTGATAAAATAAGGTCACTAATGTTTATAATAGACATAAAATATTAGTCATACATAACACAAAAAGATGCATCTGAAAATTGAAAAAATGAATGAAAAAATAAAATAAATAAAAAATAAAATAAAATAAAATGGAGCACCAAAGGTGTTGCAAAATAATAGAAAAATAAATCTAAAAAATGAAAAAAATATAAAAAGATTATATGCGCAGTAGTGTAGTTAAAAATGGTTAAAAAATCACGAGTCAGGAGAGCATAGTAAAGTTCATAGACTTGATGTGTCCGTTTTGCTTGTTGTTATGTAATAAACACAATAGAAATACTGTGAGCTAGTTCATCAGAATATGCGATATATTAGATTGTTGCTCAAATCGTCGGCACGGTGTGATACGTACTGTGCTGTAGCGATTAGTATAGACTTGCAACTGTTATATCGCTTATTAGTGAATCAATAATGCACCATCAATTGAATAGTAAATGTAGTATGGTGTATGTACACCGCTCACCGGTCCTTTGTGTGGCTGGCAGTCTGGAGTCCCGATCGGGCATAGGTTTGCAATGCAGGCGGCCGGGTTGTCTCCTGGAGATATGAGACAGGGTTGTTGGTCACTTCTGTGTCAGATAGTGATGGGCGCTCAGTGCTGCAGTCGGCTCAGTATTTAGTGGGATTCTGGTCACGCACATGCGTGATGGCTGCTGTTGCCCGCAGGACCTCGTGCGAAGATGGCGCAAAATTTGAAACTCTTGCAAGTTTGTATTGTAGTTGTACGTGGACCCGGTGAGTTACTGATGGTGGATTATAAGTTTAGTGTTCCAGCTGGACGCGTTTCGAAGCCTTCTTGGCTCCTTTCTCAACAGCAGAATAAGTTGTGACATACTGTTACTGTTATACCTTATCTACTTGCATTTCTAGCTAGAGGACCTACACCTCTCTTTCCACATATACTAAATCCTCTCCCTTGCGTTTTCACCGGGCTCTATCAGCCACCGCCCTCCGTCCACTCTCTGAAATCGTCCCTGGGGACACGCCTGTATCTCGTGCCCCCTTTGCCTATCTCCAACTCCGCCACTTCTACTCCACCACTCACAGGGGTAAACAATTACACCGCTCTCTTACAGATTTTGAAAAGCTTTGCCTTGCCCCCTCGTGCCCCTCACATACCATCTCTACCATCTATGGATTATTACTGGCCTCTAGGTCCCAATCCCTTCCTCCCTACTGTGCAAAGTGGGAAAAGGAACTGAACATAAATGCTTTTCCTGACTCACAAGGCTGTCATAGCTACGAGATCTCAGGAAACGTGTTATAAGATCCTCACCAGATGGTACAGGGTCCCTGAGGCCCTCCATAGATGGTATCCAGGGGTCCCTGAGGACTGCTGGATATGTGGCTCCGCGTGGGGACTATGGTACACATTTGGTGGGCTTGTCCTAGGCAGGGCCGATTCTAGCTTTTCTGCCGCCTGAGGCGAAAACTGACAAAGCGCCCGCCCCCTCAGAGCAATAGTCAGGGAGAGAAGATCCAGGACAGGCACAGTGCAGCATCGCAGTGTGTATGGGACAGCACTAGAGATAACAGTGTGCCGTGCGGTGACCAGATTTTTTAACTGTTTGAGCCACTATGGGCCCCCTGGGAGCTTCAAAACAAAAAACAATCTACAACTGCTGACCTCTGACCTCAGGAGCCAGAGAAGAGCCATTAAACGGGCTGCTCTGTTAACTCTTTCAGTACTGCAGAATGTAGAGTATTACTGTGCATCACTTACATTCTGCAATACAGAAAGAGTTAACAGCAGAGCAGAACATGACTTTTATGCCTCTTCTCCTGCTCTTGCACTATGCTGAGGTCAGCTCGGAGGTCGGCAGTGCAGAGAAGACATAATATAGCGTCCCCGCTGCTGGTAACTTTTTCTTTTCTACAGTGTGTAAGTGATGCAGAGTATAATAACTCTGCATTATTGAAAGGGTTAACAGCAGGAGACACTATATCTATGTCTTATGTGATGTGAATACCTGTGAATACGAGGCTTCCAGCCTCCTCAGCACTTCTCATGAGGCATCTGACAGAAAACACGGCTGGGCACTGAGCCGTAACTAGTTGTAATGATAAGGACACAGGACGCTGATGCCGCCCCCCTCAAGAGCTGTGTTATCTGCCGCCTGAGGCAAACGCTTCACCTCGCCTCATAGCAGATACGGGCCTGGTCCTAGGTTGCAGCCGTTTTGGCAGCTGGTGCTCCAGCTTATTTCGGAAATCACAGGCACCCACATCCCCCGCTCTCCAGAGGCCACCCTGCTATTTATGTTCCCTATACCTCAGCAACAATTCAAAAAATCCCTGCTTCGCCACCTCCTACAGGCTGCGAAAACGGTGATCCCACGACACTGGCGCGCCCCAGACCCGCCATCTTTAGAGGAATGGTTTGCGGAAATTTCCCACACATACCACATGGAAGAATTACTAGCAATCACTCCACAGGCGTCCACCAAGTGCTCCAGAACGTGGTCTCTCTGGCTTCAATTCCTGAACTCCCCCAGATATCGCACGGTCACCCCACTGCTCCCGGGGCCAGATCCCCCGCCCCCCCCCCCCCCCCCCCCCCCCCCCCGTGCACCTCTCACACGAACTAAAGCTGACTGTTATCCTTCCTCCAGTTGGTCGGATATTCCAGAGCACTCGGACTCATACCGCCTCATCGGCTGAAGGTGGGTATGTACCCCCCCCCCCCCCCCCCTTATCCTTCTTCTCTCCCCCTCTACCCTTCCCCCCCTCTTTCTCTCTCTGATTATGTCTAACTTTTCATATTCCTTACTGGCAACCCCGCTTTTGCTATTTGTATGCCTTACCCTATGTAGGGTCCCTGACAATCAGTCACAGTTCTACTATTGTCCTACTTCAGACTTGTACCCCCGTTTATAGTCCTGTGACACGACAAGGAGCTCATTACCTTTCGCGGCAGGGCTCTAGCTGGTATATTACCCCTGACTATGTTTGAGGCTGCGCGCCTTGTTTGCCATGCCTGCCGACTAGTTTATTTATCCATTGGTTATTGTCTTGTGTTCTTTTGTAAGTTCCGATAGTTTAAGTGATGACCTAATGCCAACAGCCATATTTGCCATAATCCTTGGCCTTGTTACTGTTTTTGTATTGGATATACTTTCTTCTTTGATCTCTTGTTTTTGTACTTTTCTATGAAAATCTTAATAAAATCTTCTGAATAAGAAAAAAATCACATCACCTAGTCTTATCAACAACTATCCTCCACTGAAGACTTTAGATTTGGCAGTAGAATTCTACAGGCGGTAGTCCCTCCCTAGACGGGTCACTATTTCTAGTCTAGAAGAAAATGCAAAAGAAGAGCTTTTGGAGCCTCATTGAAGAGTCTCAAAACACAGGACTAGCCAGATATCCCTCCGGGAAGGACCCAGTCAAGGGGCAGCTCCTGTTAGGAAACCACCAAAACCACCATATTAAGTAGCCCTATAAGTCAATGTAATGACAAGGGATAAACCGAGCCTAGGTAACCATGCACATACAGCTGTTTCGGGGTGTTGCCCCTCATCAGTGTGGAGCAGGATTCTGGCTAGGTGGGAGCAATGCCTAGTAGAGCCATGAAAGAAACAGATCGCTGAACTCAGGGAGACCAGCCAAACCACAACACTGCCGGCTGCTAGTGAAAGCGCTCAATACAGTGAAGTCCTAGGTGCATTGCCCCCTGGGAAACATGAATATGCAAAAGAAGAACCCGTGGAGCCTCATTGAAGAGTCTCAAAACACAGGACTAGCCAGATATCCCTCCGGGAAGGACCCAGCTAGGGGATGGCTTCTGTAATGAAACCACCAAAAGCACCATATTAAGTGGCCCTATAAGTCAATGTAATGACAAGGGATAAACCAAGGCTAGGTAACCATCCACATACAGCTGTTTCGGTGTGTTGCCCCTCATCAGTGTGGAGTAGGATTGTGGCCAGGTGGGAGCAATGCACCTAAGACTTCACTGCATTGAGCGCTTTCACTAGCGGCCGGCAGTGTTGTCGTTTGGCTGGTCTCCCTAAGTTCAGCAATCTGTTTCTTTCATAGTCTAGAAGAAAGGAATTCCCACAGCATCCACGGTGAAATAAGTGTTTATTCACACATCAGGGTACAAAGAAATGCAATGTTTCGGCCTTTCTCAATCATACAAATACATCGTAACCACAGGGTATATATACATGTGTATCAATTAGATAAAACCAACCCAGGGGGAGGCTCCACAAGAGGGGAGGGGGGGAAAAGTGAGAGGCGAAAAAGGGGGGGGATGGAGTGGAGTAACAGGGTCAGGGCTGTCAATACATATCAAATGTATATGAGAAATATTAGTAGACATGGTCATGTAGGCTCTCTCCGCCCTCCTTTCCTTTCATTGGTCCACGTCACCCTGCAGGTCACGTGACCACGCACGGCAGCTCGATATAGCCTGGATTGGCGTCTGGAAGCTGACAGCATACAGGCGTGTAGTCCCTCCTCATCTGCCGACATCACTCAAAACCAGGTATGAACTATTGTTATCATGATCTTATGTATGGTGTTCAGCTTTTTGCATTGTTATGGGTAATCGTGAGTCTGTCATATACCACTACTGAGGCATGTGCTATGACAACTAAATAGCATGATATGACTATCTCCACTAAGACCATGTCTACTGTTATTTCTCATATACATTTCATGTCTTAACAGCCCTGACCCTGTTACTCCACTCCATTTTCCCCCTTTTTTTCTCCTCTCACTTCTCCCCCCTCCCCTCTTGTGGTGCCTCCCCCTGGGTTGGTTTGATCTAATTCAGCGGTGGGGAACCTCCGGCCCTGACACCTCTAGATGTTGCCCGCGGCTCTCCTGTGACGTGCGCCGCTCTGAGGGGGAAGGAGCCGGTATACACAGCATCCTCTCTGACAGCTGCCAGACACAGGAGGATGCTGTGAGTGCCGGCCCCTTCCCCACTAGAGCAGCGCAGCGAGAAGACGGGCGCAGGTTAGAGGGGAGAGAAGAGGACCTGGACAGCGTGGGAGCAGAGGAAAGGTGAGTGGGATTTTTATTTAGGGCAGGCACTAGGGGTTAACTAGGCCACCAGGGACATGACTGGGGGGGGGGGGGGGGTAACTAGGCCACCAGGGACATGACTGGGGGGGGGGTAACTAGGCCACCAGGGACATGACTGGGGGGGGTTAACTAGGCCACCAGGGAAATGACTGGGGGGGTTTACTAGGCCACCAGGGACATGACTGGGGGGGGGTGTAACTAGGCCACCAGGGACATGACTGGGGGGGGTTAACTAGGCCACCAGGGAAATGACTGGGGGGGTTTACTAGGCCACCAGGGGCATCACTGGGGGTTAACTAGACTACAAGGGACATCAGTAAGGGGTTAACTACAGCTACCAGGGGCATCACTGGGGGTTAACTCTGGTTACAGGGCATCACTAAGGATTCACATTAGGTACAAGGGGCATCAAAGAGGGTTAACTACAATAGCAGGGGCATTAGGGGAACAATACTTTGCCTTGCCCTGGGTGTTGCAAACCCACACTACTAATTGCCACGCACATTATGCGGCCCTCAAATGATTTTATTAATGCCGACCGGCCCTCGACATCGAAAAGGTTCCCCACCCCTGATCTAATTGATACACAAGTATATATACCCTGTGGTTACACTGAATTTGTATGATTGAGAAAGGCCAGCAGGCCGAAACGTTGCATTTCTTTGTACCCTGATGTGTGAATAAACACACTTATTTCACCGTGGATGCTGTGGGAATTCCTTTCTTCTGAAGTTCGTGGTGCTCGTACCTAGGATTGTGAGCATTCCTGCGTGCATCCTGCATCTCTAATTGTGGCCATAATCGGAGAATCTCCAAGGGGCTGTTGGACTTTTGTTCTTTTTCTATTCCTAGTCTAGTCACCAGGGGGGCCGTCATAGGGCGAGGAGAACCCATAACGGCCCCCCGCCTAATACCCGCCCTGTAAAAAAAGAAGCTATATAGTTTATAGATATTTGTAATAATATTTAGATAAATATATGTATATATTAGCAAAACCCACAAAAAAAATAAAAATAAAAAAAATTGTTGTGTGTTTGTGTGATGTCTTGAGCTTCGCTCCTAGGTCCATGGTAAATGTTGGTATTGGAAGGGGCGTTTGTACTTTTAAAGATCCAGGGTTCCTGTATCCTGTTTCCTGCCCGATGGGAGTACGAGGTGGACCTCTCCAGGGGGGCCGTCATGGGCTCGAAGAAAAGAAATTACCGGTTAGTAATTTTATTTTATTTTTTTTAACCCACAAATATATATTATTTTTTTTTTTCAGATTCACAATCTATTGAAAAATAAAAGGAAAAAGTACAATTGGTCCCACAGGAAAGGGGCCAATGGGCCGTCACCCACCTCTGCAGATGGAACATTGAAAAAATTATGGCTTTTCCAATGTTCATAGAACAAAACAAACAAACAAAAAAAATTGAAGGGGTTTTCCAGGCTTTCTTGCCGCATTCTTTCAGACACAGCACCTCTCCTGTCCTCCCGTTTAGGGCTCCGTTCCATTGATGTGAATGGAGCTGAATTGTAATACCACATACAACCCAAGGACAGGGGTGGCGCTGTTTTTACAAGAAAGTAGTTGTATTTTTTTTTTTCCTGACGCTAGAAAACCCCTTCAGGAGGTAGGTACAAAAATTATCTTTTTTTAAGGAGTAGCTACGGGTATTTTAGATACAAGATATATCAATGACGGAAGAGACTTTCTACAATTATTCCTTGTTAAGAGCAGTTTTTCTCCTCCATGGATGTGTGGTAGCTCCATAGAGGGCTAATAAAAGCGTCATCAGCTCCAAATATCAAATCTGAAAGGCAATTTGTAGATGGATGGAAAAACATTATATTTCTCTAATTTTATGTTTGTTGTTTGTTTCTAATAACATAAAGATCAGTGAATTTTACATTGTGAGCGCAAAGGGCGCTGATCTGAGTGATGGCGACAATGTACAGCGCTGAGGAATACACCGGTGTCATATAGATTATTATTAGTGGGATCAACTTTACAAAACAGGAGGTTCCTGTCTCCACATCTGAGGGAGCAGAGTTCTGGAAACAGTGAGCATGTGACTGATCACATGACTGTGACATCATGGCAGGTCCTGGAAGCACAGGGGAAGCACACGGCTCCTGTACAGCTCTGCAGGCGGCTTCCTGACTTGTTTATCAGCTGCTGCTGGACTGTCCCGCCCGCTCCCTGCCCACAGTATGTACTAATGCTGGGTCACTGCTCAACTCCTGTACTTTTTATTCCCATTCTTTATTATCCATTGTATCTTCTACTTTCTATTCATCTCTCCAGGATCCTCTGCTGATATCTTCTATATAAGAGACCGACCCATCAACCATGGAGAGAGACAGAGACAAGATGGCCGAGAGGATAATAACCCTCACCCTACACATACTCTTCCTGCTTACTGGGGAGGTGAGGGATTCTGGGAGTGATGTCATCATGACATCATTCTTATCTATGGAATAACAGATGGATAGGACTGGGGAGGTGAGGGATTCTGGGAGTGATGTCATCATTACATCATTCTTATCTATGGAATAACATGGATAGGACTGGGGAGGTGAGGGATTCTGGGAGTGATGTCATCATGACATCATTCTTATCTATGGAATAACAGATGGATAGGACTGGAGAGGTGAGGGATTCTGGGAGTGATGTCATCATGACATCATTATCTATGGAATAACAGATGGATAGGACTGGAGAGGTGAGGGATTCTGGGAGTGATGTCATCATGACATCATTCTTATCTATGGAATAACAGATGGATAGGACTGGGGAGGTGAGGGATTCTGGGAGTGATGTCATCATGACATCATTCTTATCTATGGAATAACAGATGGATAGGACTGGGGAGGTGAGGGATTCTGGGAGTGATGTCATCATGACATCATTCTTATCTATGGAATAACAGATGGATAGGACTATAGAGGTGAGGGATTCTGGGAGTGATGTCATCATGACATCATTCTTATCTATGGAATAACAGATGGATGGGACTGGAGAGGTGAGGGTCTCTGGGAGTGATGTCATCATGACATCATTCTTATCTATGGAATAACAGATGGATAGGACTGGGGAGGTGAGGGATTCTGGGAGTGATGTCATCATGACATCATTCTTATCTATGGAATAACAGATGGATAGGACTGGGGAGGTGAGGGATTCTGGGAGTGATGTCATCATGACATCATTCTTATCTATGGAATAACAGATGGATAGGACTGGGGAGGTGAGGGATTCTGGGAATGGATGGAGTGATAGTAATGTGTCTCTCCATACACAGGATTACACAGTAGTGAAGAAGTCCTCTAGTGGGCGCTGTGGGGCCCCTGGGTGTGAAGGATGGGGAAGAACCCTGAGCCCAATCCCGGGGCCCCTGATACATGAGGAAATGGAGGAAGAGAAGATCCTAGAAGTCACCAACAAGATGGTGGAGCTGCTGAGTGGAGAGGTGAGACTGTGGCTGCTGGGAATGCTGGGACATTATAGAGTAACACCACTGGAGGGGTGGGGGGGATGACTGTGTGATCATTGTGTGTGTCAGGTTCCTATAAGGTGTCAGGACGTGGCGGTCTATTTCTCCATGGAGGAGTGGGAGTATGTAGAAGGACACAAGGATCAGTACAAGGATGTGATGCTGGAAGATCAGCAGCCCCTCCCATCAGCAGGTAATAGACAGGACTATATACACACCTCCTCTCTGTATTATCTGGATGGAAAGAATGAATTCAGTCTCTGTATGTGTTCCCTCCAGTCAGATCCAGTAAGAGAACAGCACCAGAGAGATGTCCCCGTCCTCTTCTTCCACAGGATCAGGTAGATGGAGATGTTCCCTATGATCTGTACATCCCACCTGACTTCTCCTACTGTCTGATGACTTTTACAATATTTCTCTCATATCTTATAAATCAGGGTGAAGATGGGAACAATATTAATGCTGCAGAGACAGATGTGAGCAGTGATGAGCAGTATAAGGAGGAAATTACTACAGGGAAGGAACCTAAGTCTATTAATGATAGAGACACAACATCAGAAGAAGAGACAGATGACAGCAGTGATGAGCAGTATAAAGTGGGCATCACTACAGGAAAGAATCTGAAATTTATTAATGCTAAAGACATAAAGAAAGAGGAGACAGATGACAGCAGTGATGAGCAGTATAAGGAGGACATCACTACAGGTAACCACCCAGGTGAGTAGTGACCACTAAATGCAGGGAACACTCACACATTCTTTGTGGAGTGTTATCAGTTTTTAGCTATATAACACTTCCAAAACCTTAAAGACTTTAGTGATTGGGAAATGGCCATACCTGGATATATTCTGTACAGGACAGATGGAGCAGAGAGAAGGAGACATTTATGTTAGGGATATATACTACATCCTATAATCCTATACTATTATACCCTATCCTATTCTAATCCCATACTACTACATGCTATAATCCTATACTACACCATATAGTATATAGTCCTATACTGCAACCGAAGTATTGGATTTAATAAAGACAAATTTAAAGGGGTTGTCCGGCGAAAAAAAATTATTCACAGAATAACACACATTACAAAGTTATACAACTTTGTAATGTATGTTATGTCTGTGAATGGCCCCCTTCCCCGTGTTTCCCCCCACCCACGCTAGACCCGGAAGTGTGGTGCATTATACTCACGTCATCAGCGGCCACGTCATCAGCTGCTCAGCCGCGATTGGCTGAGCACAGTTATGCTCAGCCAATCGCGGCTGAGCTTCGGATGACGCTGCAGAGGGCGGCCGGCACTCGGGAAGATCCGCCAAGCTCCCGAAGAAGACGTCACTGCTGACGATCGGAGACCGTGGTCGGCACGCGACAGGTAATGTATAGCGCACCACACTTCCGGGTACACGGGTGGGGGTGGTGGGACACGGGGAAGGGGGCCATTCACAGACATAACATACATTACAAAGTTGTATAACTTTGTAATGTGTGTTATTCTGTGAATAATTTTTTTTCGCCGGACAACCCCTTTAAGGAAGTGGGGGAGTAGCTAAATATTGGATAATCAGGGTAGGATATAACAGCGAGTGCTCAGTTGGCAGTATATAAAAATGCAGTATTAAACACGGTATATGTACAAGAAATTAGCAAAAGTAAAAGGAAGAAGAAACCACTATAGTTTACAAGAGATATTAACACTATAGTAAAGAAAAGGTCATCCTATAGGAGGATAAAGAAGTGAGAAGTGTAGCTGACAGAGAGGAGGATATATAACATTATACAGCAGGAGGCAAAACTCCAAAACTAAATGCTGCTAAAGCCTCAAAAGAGGAAGAAATAGCCAAATCTGTTACTGAGGGAAATAAAACCTTCAGATATATAACTGGTGATGAGTGAACATCCTGATGTTCGGCTCAGATCTCAAACATGAACGTAAAAGAAAAGGATCGTGTTTGGTTCGTGTTTGTCAAACACTCATTAACAAATAACGAACGTACAGTAAAAGCGTACAGATTATCAGGTGCAAAGTGCAAAATACGTAATAGTGGAGCAATTACCAGGTGCGTATCTTTTATTCGCCCGTGGATATATACACAATGACGTGCATACATGTATCATGCAATTGTCACAAGAAATGCTAGGCCGCAGCGTACAGTCAGCTCAGCAAGTCAAGATGTCCTAGTGAGCCTCCCCGTTTGGCCTTGTGAAGATAATGGACAGGATGGCCGATGATGGAAGTCTGGTCACTACAGGGTTAAGAAATGAATCCTTATAGTGCTAAAACGCTAGATTCTATTACCATTCCTACACTAACAATTTCACAACGTTCTAAGCCCTACTTGGTCAGCTCTCCCTCCCTACCCTGACTAACCACCACTGTGAAAATTGCTGCCTAACTAAATTCAGAAGCTGTCCCTGCTCGTGTCACTCTCCCTACTGAACGGCACAAGAATGAGGAAAGACTGAGAAAATTCTCCTCAGCGTTGTGTTTTTATAGCATGTACGTAAGAACACTAATCGTACAGCCAATCACAGTAATGCCAGTAGTGAATAATTATGTTCATATATATATATATATATATATATATATATATATATATATATATATATATATTATAATATAACGTGTGTGTGTGTGTGTGGAAGTGACAGGAAGAAGAAGAGGAAAAACTGTGGCAATTAAAGAAAAAAGTGTAAGATGAAGATAAGGCGGTCGCTGACCATGTGAATAGAGACGTCTGCTCAGTGTTTTCAGGAGGAGGCCTTTAAAATCACAATATGGCCGCACGCCATAAGGATGCAGCCCCATTGTTTTCAGAGGCCATTGTTTCAAAAGAACTGTTTAAAGTTTAAAATGGCAATAGGTCATCATGGTATCTACCCCAGAAACTCTAATCTGTAATTGCTGCCCCCCTGACGAATCCCTCCTAAAAAGAAATGTTCCTGATGATCGGAGAAATCCAGTGTTATACCCATCCACAAGAAGGGTAGTAGAGAAGAGGCCGGTGACTACAGACCAGTTACCTGACATCTGTAGTTATAAAACTAACGAGATCACTTCGGAAAAAAATGAAGATAATCGATCACCTAAAAAGCAACATGGGTCCAAACCAGCACGGCTTTACTGTGGGCCAATCATGTTAGACTAATCTCATTGATCTCTTAGACTATGTGGTTGCTGGATAAAGGTGGCACCAAGATAAGAGATCACCTATCCAGATGTCAGCAAAGCCTTTGATAGTTTCTCTTTAAGAGCTGGAAGAGGGGTTAGTGAGGATCGGATTAGTCCCTGGATAGTTCAATGAATTTGTGGTTGGCTGAAGGATAAATATTAGAGATGAGCGAACCTGGAGCATGCTCGAGTCGTTCCGAACCCGAACTTTCGGCATTTGATTAGCGGTGGCTGCTGAACTTGGATAAAGCCCTAAGGCTATGTGGAAAACATGGATATAGTCATTGGCTGTATCCATGTTTTCCAGACAACCTTAGGGCTTTATCCAAGTTCAGCAGCCCCCACTAATCAAATACCGAACGTTCGGGTTCGGATCGACTCGAACCCGGTTCGCTCATCTTTAATAAATATCATTCACTGATCTTACCTACCGAACTTTCTTCTATGTCACTATCCTTACCTACCAACCCTTTTCCTATGTCACTGATCTTACCTACCAACCCTTCTCCTATATCACTACCCTTCCCTACCAACCCTTCTCCTATGTCACTATCCTTACCTACCAAACCTTCTCCTATATCACTATCCTTACCTACCAAACCTTCTCCTATATCACTATCCTTACCTACCAAACCTTCTCTTATGTCACTATCCTTACCTACCAAAATTTCTCCTATGTCACTATCCTTACCTACCAAACCTTCTCCTATATCACTATATTTACCTACCAGACCTTCTCCTATATCACTATCCTTACCTACCAAACCTTCTCCTATGTCACTATCCTTACCTACCAAACCTTCTCCTATGTCACTATCCTTACCTACCAACCCTTCTCCTATGTCACTATCCTTACCTACCAAACCTTCTCCTGTCACTATCCTTACCTACCAAACCTTTTCCTATGTCAATTTCCTTACCTACCAAACCTTCTCCTATGTCACTGATCTTACCTACCAACCCTTCTCCTATGTCACTATCCTTACCTACCAACCCTTCTCCTATGTCACTGATCTTACCTACCAAACCTTCTCCTATATCACTATACTTACCTACCAAACCTTCTCCTATATCACTATCCTTACCTACCAAACCTTCTCTTATGTCACTATCCTTACCTACCAAACTTTCTCCTATGTCACTATCCTTACCTACCAAACCTTCTCCTATATCACTATACTTACCTACCAGACCTTCTCCTATATCACTATCCTTACCTACCAACCCTTCTCCTATGTCACTATCCTTACCTACCAAACCTTCTCCTGTCACTATCCTTACCTACCAAACCTTCTCCTATATCACTATACTTACCTACCAGACCTTCTCCTATATCACTATACTTACCTACCAGACCTTCTCCTATATCACTATACTTACCTACCAGACCTTCTCCTATATCACTATACTTACCTACCAGACCTTCTCCTATATCACTATCCTTACCTACCAACCCTTCTCCTATGTCACTATCCTTACCTACCAAACCTTCTCCTGTCACTATCCTTACCTACCAAACCTTTTCTTATGTCAATTTCCTTACCTACCAAACCTTCTCCTATGTCACTGATCTTACCTACCAACCCTTCTCCTATGTCACTATCCTTACCTACCAACCCTTCTCCTATGTCACTGATCTTACCTACCAAACCTTCTCCTATATCACTATACTTACCTACCAAACCTTCTCCTATATCACTATCCTTACCTACCAAACCTTCTCCTATATCACTATACTTACCTACCAGACCTTCTCCTATATCACTATACTTACCTACCAAACCTTCTCCTATGTCACTATCCTTACCTACCAACCCAGGGGCAGACACAGACTGCAAAAGGCCCCTGTGCAAAAAATGTGTTTGGGCCCCCATAACCTATTAGTTTCTGCACCTTTCTGCCTTAAAGGCGCACACATATGTACACCCGGGTATTCGGTACGTGTCCTGGTTTCTCGGCAGCAAAGATGCCAGGGCCCACTAAAGGACTGTACTGCAGTCTGTGCAGGCCCCAGTGTGGGACTGGGGTACCTGTGGCCCACCAATAGAACTGATTATCGGGGGCATTCAAAAAAAGAACCCTACAACTCTCAGAATGCTTAACACTTATGAAACTCTCAGAGAATGCTGGGAGTTGTAGTTTTTGAGAGGTGGGATACATGTTTTGTATGTGGCTGCTTAGGGGGGAAATGAAAGAGTAAAACAACCATGCTGCAGGGGGAGGGGGCACAGTTATTGGCAAAAAAGCGTAAACTCCTAATCAAACATCAGCATCAGAGGGTGGGGGGGCTCTGTGCTTTCTCTTACACAGTTCACCCTATATCTTACACTTCCAGCGGCCTGACAGACACACTGACAATAATCGCTCACTGTCAGAGCTGCTGTTCCTCTTCACAGCCCTTTCCCTGGAAGCCATAACCCTGCAGGATCCCTCCAGCCCCTGTCACCACATGCTCTCTGCCCTCTCCTCCTCATACAAGTTATGCCGGACAGTGGAGTACAGGAGAGGGAGGGGCTGTCAGTAGCATGCAGGAGGAGAGAGGAGAACCAGCGCAGGCCGGGCACAGCATCCAGTCACTAAGTGGGCCCCACAGGAACAGGGGGCCCGCACATCCCGGGTGCTGCTACCACCACCTGAGGGGCCCACTACAGACATGTGCCATGCTGGGCTGACACTTTAGAGTCTGACCTTTGTGGGCCTCTCTATTGGCCTAGGCCCCTGTGCAGCTGAACAGGCTGCACAAGTGATAAGTCATCCTCTGTACCAACCCTTCTCCTATGTCACTATCCTTACTTACCAACCCTTCTCCTATGTCACTATCCTTACCTACCAAACCTTCTCCTATGTCACTATCCTTACTTAACAACCCTTCTCCTATGTCACTATCCTTACTTACCAACCCTTCTCCTATGTCACTTACCCTACCTACTAAACCTTCTCTGTCACTATCCATACCTACTAACCCTTCTCCTTTGTCACTAACCCTACCTACCAACCCTTCTCCTATGTCACTATCCTTACCTACCAAACATTCTCCTATGTCACTATCCTTACCTACCAATCCTTCTCCTATGTCACTATCCTCACCTACCAACCCTTCTCCTTTGTCACTATCCTTACCTACCAACCCCCCTTCTATATACTATCCTTACCTACCAACCCTTCTCCTTTGTCACTATACTTACCTACCAAACCTTTCCTTTGTCACTATCATTACCTACCAAACCTTTTCCTATGTCACTAACCTTACCCACCAAACCTTGTCTTAAGTCACTTACAGACATGGAAAAAGAATAGACAAAAAGAACAGAACCTTGTAGCCACCACTTGTTAAAGTAGACCTCCAAAGTAGGGATGGTCCGAACTCGGCGAGGTTATGGTTCGGATGAACCCGAATGCTCGGCATCGGATTCCCGCTGTCTGCCCACTCCGTGCAGCGGGCGGATCCAGCGGGAAGATCGCCTGGAAAAATGGGATACAGCCTATGGCTGTATCCTCCAGCGGAAATCATTACCGAGGGTTCGGGTTCTTACGAACCCGATCCGAACTCGGTTCGGACCATCCCTACTCCAAAGTTTACGGTCCTGTCCTAGTAGTCTTTAGCTCTAGCATATGAATACATCTTCCATGCTGGCCGGTACTGGGTAGAGATCTGTAATGTATGCTTAATTCTATCCCCCTACCACCTGTTATATACTATATACTACATATGTTAAGCTAACTGGCCTGTAGTCTCCAGCTTCCTCCTTACTATCCTTCCTGTGGGTGGGTATCAGATTATGCAGCCCTGGTCATTCACTTATAATGTTGTGCAAAATAGGCTCTGTACATTTATGCTAAATGTTTTGAGGTTATATTACTGAAAATTCTTAAAAGAAAATCTTTTGTATTCTTGGCAGATTACTGTACCAGGAGCTCAGGGGGACATCAGGTATCCATAGATTATAAAGCAGAGGATCATATCACAGAAGATACATATGAGCAGCGGTCAGCCCCTCACAGCAAAGATCTCTCATCTCATCCTTTTAAATCTTCCAATTCATCACCGACTCTTGGGCAAAATAGAAAGAATGTTAAAAAGCCATTTTCATGCTCACAATGTGGAATACGTTTTACTCTGAAAAGAAGTCTTATGACACATCAGAGGAGTCACGCAGAAAAGAAGCCATTCTCATGTTCAGAATGTGAAAAAGGTTTTAATCGGAAAGAAAGTCTTATTTTACATTTAAGAAGACATACAGGGGAGAAGCCATTTTCATGCCCAGTATGTGGAAAATGTTATTGTTCTAAACGATCTCTTACTAATCACCAGATGCTTCACTCAGAAAAGAGGCCATATTCATGCCCAGAATGTGGGAAAGGCTTTGTTCAGAAATCAACTCTAATTGAACATCAGAGAATTCACACAGGAGAGAGACCATTTTTATGCCCAGAATGTGGGAAAGACTTTATTCGGAAAGCAACTCTAATGGAACATCAACGAACTCACATGGAAGAGAGGCCATTTTCATGCCCAGAATGTGGGAAAGACTTTATTCGGAAACAATCTCTTATTGAACATCAGAGAACACACACAGGGGAGAAGCCATTCAAATGTCCAGAATGTGGGAAGAGTTTTAATACAAGGTCAGCTGTTGCTGTACATAAAAGAATTCATTCAGGAATAAGACCTTTTCATGGTCAGAATGTGGAAAATGTTTTGACAAATCAAATCTTACAGGACATCTGAAAACTCACACAGGGGAGAAGCAATTTTCATGCCCAGAATGTGGGAAATGTTTTACTAAGAAATCACGTCTTAATAAACATCAGATGCTTTACACAGGAGAGAAACCATTTTCATGCCATGAATGTGGGAAAGGCTTTATTAATAAATAACTAAAATCAAGGCTTAGTAGAAATGTGAGAATTCAAACGGGAGAAGCCATATTTACACTCTGAATATGGGAAGTGTTTCATTTAAAAGTCAACTCTAATTAGACATCAAAGAACCCACATGGGCAAACTTTTTCACAACCAGAATGCAGGAAAAGATTTTATCCAAGATAACATCTTCCAAAAGTTACATAGTTAATATGGTTAAAAAAAGACAAGAGTCCATGAAATTCAACTCACAGAACCCAACTGTGCTGAAGGCAAAAACGACTATGAGGCAGATGACAATTGCCCCATCAGAGGGAGAAAATTTCTTCCCGACGCCAATAGCATTCAGAATAATCCGTGGATCAGCGTCCTATTATGCGTAATCTAATGCCCATAACCTGTAATATTATATGTATAAAGAAGCATCCAGGCCTCCCTTGTACTTATATAATGAATCGGCCATGACAACATCATGTGGCAGAGAGTTCCACAGTCTTACCGCTCGAACAGTAAAGAACCTGCGTGATGGTGAAACCTTCTTTCTTCTAGACGTAGAGGATGCCCCCTTGTCATGGTTAGAGGCCTAGGAGTAAAAAGATCCCTACACAGATCTCTGTACTGTCTATTCATATATTTGTACACCCAATTTGATAACCTGTCTTGGTCCTGTAACCCACAAACATGGAACTTTTTAAGCTTGATATCTTTGGAAACCAATTTTTTATTATTTTTTTTTTTTAGAATTTTAGCAAGTTTTTATATTTTCTCCTTTAGCAGTTCTATGCCAAAACTACAATATCTTTTTTTAAATGTTTTTATTAGATTTTTTTTTAACAAAACGATACGATAGGGTAAAAGATTATGTCCATCAACTAAAGATGAAGTATCGAGAAGGTCACATTGCAGGGAAGGAGACACTGGTCAGTCCTCGGATAAGAAAGTGTTACAGAGGCAAATTGCTAATGTGGCGAGCTTCCGAAAAGGCTTCTTTGATTGTCCCCCTGCCTCACCTAGGAAAGGGGAACATAAATAAATATACAGTGATATCTTGGTTCAAGAGTAACTTGGATTGAGAGCGTTTTGCAAGAAGAGCGCACAGTTTTTCAAAATTGTAGCTCCGTTTAAGAGCTCCCTGTACTGGGTGGGAGGGCGAGCAGGGGAGGGGCATGGTCTGCATAGCGGGGTCTACAGCCCTGTACTCCGACCCAGGAAGTCTCCCTCACCTTCCAAATCATAACAGATCCACCTCAGGCTGGGGCTTACATCAGGGGACAGGAGTGTGGGGGTAATCGCTTCATAGCTGTAACCCCTCTCTCCCCGGAGATACAGTGCTGCTATACTGTGCCCACCAGGGCCGTATTTACCACTAGGCACCCGTTGGTCCGATGCCGGGGGCAGCACCAGGGAGCAGGGGGAAAAAACTATTTGTTTTTGTTTTTATTTTTTTAGTCTCCCACCTCCCGGTCAGACTTGCCAGTAAATCTGGTGTCTTTTTGAGGGGGGGGGGGGGATGTATGATCTGGTCTGGTATGGCGATGTTGTTCAGGTCTGGTATGGCTGTGACGCTTGGAGCTATTACCTACCAATCTACTAATCCTGTGGTGAGAATTCCCTCAGACAATATGCAGACGGCTCTTATCATTGATTCTATGTGGAAATTTATGTTTTAAGCCATTAAAAACTATAAATAACGCGATTCAGACAATGTTTCTTAATGTGGAAAAAAGCATGTGGCCGAAACCACTCTCCCCCCAAGCTCCCCAAGATGGGGCGTCTTCAGGTTTAGTGCCTAGGGCAGCAGTAGCTGTTAATACGGCCCTGGTGCCCACATATGTCCTGCTCATTCCTTCATGCTCCCTGTAGTCTCTGTCAGTCCTTGTCTTTCCTATCCCTGCTATAATGTTCCTGCACTTACACTTAGCTATACACACTGCTGCTATAATGTGCCTGCACTCACATTCACACTGCTGAAAAGAAAAGTTTCTGTCACTGTCCTCCTGCACAGCTCTGCTTTTCACTTCCTGACTGGTCCATGCTGAACACACATGCCTTCCCCATTGCTGTCATGTGACCACACAGACCTCTGACAGCAGCCCTGATTCTCTATTCTAGCCTGTTGTACTACGCTACTGCATTATGGGGATCTGCAGTTCCATCCTGTATCTACAAACTGCTGCTGTTTTATCATGGTTATGCACTTACTATACATTATACTCCACATGCTGATTGCTATACTGTACAGTAACTTATAATATCACATATTCAGCTGTTTCTAAATGTTTGTTTTACCTGTTATTCAGAATAAAAAATCATTATTTTTGGGGTGTAGAACCAATTGTCTGCATTTCTATGATTTCTTATGGGAAAATTTGCTTTGGTTTAACAATGGATTTGGATTAAAAGCATGAACCCGGAATGAATTATGCTCGTAATCCAAGGCACCACTATGTATATGATGTAAATATCTAAATAATAAATTCTTTTTTTTGTACCTCACAAATATTTTTTTTGTGATTTACAATCTGTTGATAAATAAAAGTACAATTGGTCCCACAGGAAACGGGCCATCACCTGGCTCTGCAAAAGAACAAAACTAACAAAAATAAATAAATAAAGGGGTTATCCAGGCTTTCTTGCTGCTTTCTTTCAGACACAGCACCTCTCCTGTCCTCCTTTCAGACGAGGGCGACCGTAAGCTCGCTGAAACGCGTTAGATGTTTCTTTCCCTACATCGGCCTCCGTATCCACCAAAGTGACGTCACTCAACTGTGGATTCCTCCCGATCTACTCCACTACGTCGGGTGTAAGGTAGTAGCAGAGCCACCGGCCGGGGCTCGCTCCCGACCCCGATAAAAAGGACATCTATATTCTCCTCCAATCTTTCAGGACTACATTTCGGGTATTATTAAACTGCAAAGTATACACATGTGAAAAAGACATCATAACGGCGCAAAACAGGTAGGAACAACGGGATCCCCCAACTAGCTGTATATCACTCCAGAGTATGTTGTGTAACAGCTGATCAAATATACCTGGGGTAATCAGCTGCCTTTTAGTATAACCACCTCAATATACCTGAATTTATTCTCTTTATGTCATACCTTTTTTAGACACTATATCTCCTTGGTACTATAGCGCTATAGATCATAATGGTAATTTGGTTTGTATATTTTCACTGAGGATACGGAATCCTCAAGATCTATATAGCAGCATATTAGTTACCTTTCTGCAGTGCAGCGCCGACGAGTGTCTAACTCCACGGAGTGCACACTTTTTTGTTTAATTTTAGATACAAGATATATGAATGACTGTAGGGACTTTCTACAAGAATTCCTTGGTAGGAGCAGTTTTTCTCCTCCATGGATGTGTGCTAGCTCCATAGAGGGCTAATCAGTAGTAATCAGTGAGAGGAGATTATGAGGTGATGGGGACTCAGGAGGAGATTATGAGGTGACGGGGGACACAGGAGGAGATTATGAGGTGATGGGGCACTCAGGAGGAGATTATGAGGTGATGGGGGACACAGGAGGAGATTATGAGGTGATGGGGACACAGGAGGAGATTATGAGGAGATGGGGGACACAGTAGGAGATTATGAGGTCATGCAGGATACAGGAGGAGATTATGAGGTGATGCGGGATACAGGGGGGAATATAAAATGGGGGACACAGGAGGAGATTATGAGGTGATGGGGGACACAGGAGGGGATTATGAGGTGATGGGGGACAGAGGAGGAGATTATGAGGTGATGGGGGACACAGGAGGAGATTATGAGGTGATGGGGACAGAGGAGGAGACTATGAGGTGATGGGGGACTGAGCGGGAGATTATGAGGTGATGGGGGACAGAGGAAGAGATTATGAGGTGATGGGGGACACATGAGATTATGAGGTGATGGGGGACACATGAGGAGATTATGAGGTGATGGGGACAGAGGAGGAGACTATGAGGTGATGGGGGACACATGAGGAGACTATGAGGTGATGCAGGATACAGAAGGAGATTATGAGGTGATGGGGGACACAGGAGGAGACTATGAGGTGATGGGGGACACAGGAGGAGACTATGAGGTGATGGGGGACACAGGAGGAGACTATGAGGTGATGGGGGACACAGGAGGAGACTATGAGGTGATGGGGGACACAGGAGGAGACTGAGGTGATGGGGGACACAGGAGGAGACTATGAGGTGATGGGGGACACAGGAGGAGACTGAGGTGATGGGGGACACAGGAGGAGACTATGAGGTGATGGGGACAGAGGAGGAGACTATGAGGTGATGGGGGACACATGAGGAGACTATGAGGTGATGCAGGATACAGAAGGAGATTATGAGGTGATGGGGGACACAGGAGGAGACTATGAGGTGATGGGGGACACAGGAGGAGACTGAGGTGATGGGGGACACAGGAGGAGACTATGAGGTGATGGGGACACAGGAGGAGACTATGAGGTGATGGGGGACAGAGGAGGAGATTATGAGGTGATGCAGGATACAGAAGGAGATTATGAGGTGATGGGGGACACAGGAGGAGACTATGAGGTGATGGGGGACACAGGAGGAGACTATGAGGTGATGGGGGACACAGGAGGAGACTATGAGGTGATGCAGGATACAGGAGGAGATTATGAGGTGATGGGGGACACAGGAGGAGATTATGAGGTGATGGGGGACACAGGAGGAGACTATGAGGTGATGGAGGACACAGGAGGAGACTATGAGGTGATGGAGGACATAGGAGGAGATTATGAGGTGATGGAGGACACAGGAGGAGATTATGAGGTGATGGGGGACACATGAGGAGACTATGAGGTGATGGAGGACACAGGAGGAGACTATGAGGTGATGGAGGACACAGGAGGAGACTATGAGGTGATGGAGGACATAGGAGGAGATTATGAGGTGATGGGGGACACAGGAGGAGACTATGAGGTGATGGAGGACACAGGAGGAGACTATGAGGTGATGGGGGACACAGGAGGAGACTATGAGGTGATGGGGGACACAGGAGGAGACTATGAGGTGATGGAGGACACAGGAGATTATGAGGTGATGGGGGACACAGGAGGGGGATTAGGACTACATCAGAGCACAGGGTGGGGGACTATGACAACATGAGGAGAAGGGGGATTATAACTTTACATCCTGGCAGGTAGTTCTTAAGGCGACAATGTACAGCGCTGAGGAATACACCGGTGTTATATAGATTATTATTAGTGTGATCAATTTTACAAAACGTGAGGTTCCTGTCTCCACATCGGATGGATGTTTGGAGCAGAGTCCTGCATACACTGAGCAGCAGCCCCGATCATGTGACTGATCACATGACTGTGACATCATGGCAGGTCCTGTAAGCACAGGGGAAGCACACGGCTCCTGTACAGCTCTGCAGGTGGAACAGTCCGGAGCCCGGAGTACATGTAATCCGCCACTGTTTTCTGTTTCCTCTTGTCTCCTGTCTCAATATTCATATCATGTTGGGAGAGATGAGAATCCTGGGATATAATGTGACTGTTCACTGTGCAGGATCAATAACGTTATATTATACTGGAGACACCTGATGTATTATATTGTCTCATCTTCTCTCCATTCATCTCCCAACACTCCAGGATCCTCTGCTGATATCTTCTATATAAGAGACCGACCCATCAACCATGGAGAGAGACAGAGACAAGATGGCCGAGAGGATAATAACCCTCACCCTACACATACTCTTCCTGCTTACTGGGGAGGTGAGGGATTCTGGGAGTGATGTCATCATGACATCATTCTTATCTATGGAATAACAGATGGATAGGACTGGGGAGGTGAGGGATTCTGGGAGTGATGTCATCATGACATCATTCTTATCTATGGAATAACAGATGGATAGGACTGGAGAGGTGAGGGATTCTGGGAGTGATGTCATCATGACATCATTCTTATCTATGGAATAACAGATGGATAGGACTGGAGAGGTGAGGGATTCTAGGAGTGATGTCATCATGACATCATTCTTATCTATGGAATAACAGATGGATAGGACTGGAGAGGTGAGGGATTCTGGGAGTGATGTCATCATGACATCATTCTTATCTATGGAATAACAGATAGATAGGACTGGAGAGGTGAGGGATTCTGGGAGTGATGTCATCATGACATCATTCTTATCTATGGAATAACAGATGGGATAGGACTGGAGAGGTGAGGGATTCTGGGAATGGATGGAGTGATAGTAATGTGTCTCTCCATACACAGGATTACACAGTAGTGAAGAAGTCCTCTAGTGGGCGCTGTGGGGCCCCTGGGTGTGAAGGATGGGGAAGAACCCTGAGCCCAATCCCGGGGCCCCTGATACATGAGGAAATGGAGGAAGAGAAGATCCTAGAAATCACCAACAAGATGGTGGAGCTGCTGAGTGGAGAGGTGAGACTGTGGCTGCTGGGAATGCTGGGACATTATACAGTAACACCACTGGAGGGGTGGGGGGATGACTGTGTGATCATTGTGTGTGTCAGGTTCCTATAAGGTGTCAGGACGTGGCGGTCTATTTCTCCATGGAGGAGTGGGAGTATGTAGAAGGACACAAGGATCAGTACAAGGATGTGATGCTGGAGGATCAGCAGCCCCTCCCATCAGCAGGTAATAGACAGGACTATATACACACCTCCTCTCTGTATTATCTGGATGGAAAGAATGAATTCAGTCTCTGTATGTGTTCCCTCCAGTCAGATCCAGTAAGAGAACAGCACCAGAGAGATGTCCCCGTCCTCTTCTTCCTCAGGATCAGGATCAGGTAGATGGAGATGTTCCCTATGATCTGTACATCCCACCTGACTTCTCCTACTGTCTGATGACTTTTACAATGTATTTTTTTACAGACTACAAATCAGGGTGAAGATATGAACTATATTGATGCTATAAACATAATAGTAAAAGAAGAGACAGATATGAGGAGTGATGAGCAGTACAAAGAGGAAATCACTACAGGGAAAGATCTGCATTTTATTATTGCTGTGGACAAGATAGTAAAGAAAGAGGAAGAGACACATAACAGCAGTGATGAGCAGTATAAGGAGAACATCACTACAGGGAAATATCAGAACTTTACTGATGCTTTAGACATAATAGTAAAAGAAGAGGAGACAGATGACAGCAGTGATGAGCAGTATAAGGAGGACATTACTACAGGTAACCGCCCAGGTGAGTAGTGACCACTAAATGCAGAGAACTCTAATGATTGGGAAATGTAATAGAGGCCCTTACAGGGACATCTCTAATACATCTTGTGAGGTCACTAACCAGAGGAGAGAACATTCTAGATTTAGTATTAATTAATGACGTTCGGGTGTTATTGTTTTCTTTGATTATGTCACAGTAGTGCTGGATGAAGGGGCCGTGGATATTGCCTATCTGGACTTAAGCAAAGCCTGTGATACAGTTCCCCATAAAAAGCTGGTAGAGAAGTTAGTGAAAATTAATCTGTGGGGACTGGTTACAGGTGGAGGCCACAAGGGTCTGTTCCGAGTCCTGTTCATTTTAATATGTCTGTAAAGAACATAGGAGAAGGTTTGGTAGGTAAGGATAGTGATATAGGAGAAGGGTTGGTAGGTAAGGATAGTGACATAGGAGAAGGTTTGGTAGGTAAGGATAGTGATATAGGAGAAGGGTTGGTAGGTAAGGATAGTGACATAGGAGAAGGGTTGATAGGTAAGGATAGTGACATAGGAGAAGGGTTGGTAGGTAAGGATAGTGACATAGGAGAAGGATTGGGGAGAATGATATACTGGGCTGTATATAAATAATGGTATGTCGAGCTGTGCATATATATATATATATATATATATGTCTAATGATATGCTGGGCTGTATATATATATATATATATATATATATATTAAATATATGTATATATAGTGGTATGCTGGGCTGTATAGATAGAGGTACAATCAGTAGGAAGAGGGTGGTTGTGATCCCGCTGTATAGAGATCTAGTGACATCACATCTTGAATACTGTGTCCAGTTCTGGAGACCTCACCTACAGGAAGATATTGATAAAACAGAACAGGTCCTAGGACGGCTACAAAAATGGTGGAGGGTGTGAGGCATAAAATTAGGAAAGACTAAGAGATCTAAATCTGTACCGAATATTCTCCTATGTCACTATCCTTCCCTACCAAACCTTCTCCTATGTCACTATCCTTACCTACCAAACCTTCTCCTATGTCACTATCCTTACCTACCAACCCTTCTCCTACGTCACTATCCTAACCTACCAAACCTTCTCCTATGTCACTATCCTTACCTACCAAACATTCTCCTATATCACTATCCTTACCTACCAAACCTTCTCCTGTGTCAGTATCCTTACCTACCAAACCTTCTCTGATGTCACTATCCTCACCTACCAAACCTTCTCCTATGTCACTATCCTTACCTACCAAACCTTCTCCTATGTCACTATCCTTACCTACCAAACCTTCTCCTATGTCACTATCCTTACCTACCAACCCTTCTCCTATGTCACTATCCTAACCTACCAACCCTTCTCCTATGTCACTATCCCTACCTACCAATCCTTCTCCTATGTCACTATCCTCACCTACCAACCCTTCTCCTATGTCACTATCCCTACCTACCAATCCTTCTCCTATGTCACTATCCTTCCCTACCAAACCTTCTCCTATGTCACTATCCTTACCTACCAAACCTTCTCCTATGTCACTATCCTTACCTACCAACCCTTCTCCTATGTCACTATCCTAACCTACCAAACCTTCTCCTATGTCACTATCCTTACCTACTAACCCTTCTCCTATGTCACTATCCTTACCTACCAAACCTTCTCCTATGTCACTATCCTTACCTACCAAACCTTCTCCTATGTCACTATACTTACCTACCATACCTTCTCCTATGTCACTATCCTTACCTACCAACCCTTCTCCTATGTCACTATCCTTACCTACCAAACCTTCTCCTATGTCACTATCCTTACCTACCAAACCTTCTCCTATGTCACTATCCTTACCTACCAACCCTTCTCCTATGTCACTATCCTTACCTACCAAACCTTCTCCTATGTCACTATCCTTACCTACCAAACCTTCTCCTATGTCACTATCCTTCCCTACCAAACCTTCTCCTATGTCACTATCCTTACCTACCAAACCTTCTCCTATGTCGCCATCCTTACCTACCAAACCTTCTCCTATGTCGCTATCCTTACCTACCAAACCTTCTTCTATGTCGCTATCCTTACCTACCAACCCTTCTCCTATGTCGCTATCCTTACCCACCAAACCATCTCCTATGTCACTTACCTACCAAACCTTCTCCTATGTCACTTACAGACATGCAAAAAGAACAGAACCTTGTGGCCACCACTTGTTAATGTGTGCCTCCAAAGCTTTATCCCATAGTCTTAGTCGTAAATCTTCCATGTTTACTACAGATGTTAAGCTAACTGGCGTGTAGTTTCTAGATTCTTCTTTTCTACCCTTCTTATAAATTAGATACTTTTGGTAGTGCTCTTAAAAGCTATTTTCATACCCAAAATGTGGGAAATGTTTTACTTAGAAATTATGTCTTAATGAACACTGGATTTTTCACACAGGAAAGAAGCCATTTTCTTGCCAGGAATGTGGGAAAAGCTTTGTTCAGAAATCAACTCTTACTGAACACAAAAGAACTCACACAGGAGAGAGACCATTTTCATGTTCAGAATGTGGGAAATGTTTTCCTCGGAAATCAAAGCTTACTAGACATCTGAAAACTCACACAGGGGAGAAACCATTTTCATGCCCAGAATGTGAGAAATGTTTTGCTGAGAAAGCATGTCTTGATAAACACCGGATTCTTCACGCAGGAGAGAAACCATATTCATGCCATGAATGTGGGAAAGGCTTTACTGGGAAATCAAATCTTATTGAACATCAAAGAACTCACACAGGAGAAAAGCCATTTTCATGTTCAGAATGTGGAAAATGTTATAATGGGAGATCAGCTCTTGTTAGACATCAGAGAATTCATACTGGGGCAATGCCATACTCTTGCTCAGAATGTGGGAAATGTTTTAATGGAAAGTCAGCTCTTACTGAACATCAGAAAATGCACACAGGAGAGAAGCCATTTTCGTGTATAGAATGTGGGAAAAGTTTTAAGGCAAAGGCAAATCTTATTCACCACCAAAGAATTCACACAGGGGAGAAGCCATTTACATGTCACATATGTGGTAAATCATATGCTGTAAAATCCACTCTTGATGAACATCAGAGAAGTCACACAGGGGAAAAGCCATTTCCATGTTCAGAATGTGGGAAATGTTTTACTTTAAAATCAAATCTTGTTAGACATATGAGAACTCACACAGGGGTGAAGCCATATTCATGCTCAGAATGTGGGAAGTGTTTTACCCAAAAGTCAACTCTAATTCGACATCTAAGTAATCACACGGGAAAAGAGGTTTCATAACCAGGAGGTAACTTTTATTTGCTCAATTTGCTTTTTTTTTTTTTTCTTCAGAATTGCAGCAGTTTTGTATAATTGTATTTCAGCGGTGTTATATAATTATAAGTTACAAAATTACTGATATTGTGAGTTAAGGCTAAAAAGTTTATTCACATATTCATAATTTAAAAAAATCTTGGTGGTTTAAAAATAGCATAAAAAGCTGTGACATCTATTCATAATATGTTTATTTCTGTAAGGCCAAAGCTCAGATGCCTTTTAATTTTAAAATCCAGTGTGGAGTGACACATTTCACACTGGATGGTAGAGATGCTGAGGCCGACACAGTAAGTTGCGTGCACAGTCCTTTTTCTAATAAGATTTTGCTGGGTGACACCCCGGTGTGGACTGCATCCCTCCTCACCCCTCAAGGGACATTTGGTGTGCTGCCATCCAGAGTTATTTGTTATATTTAGCACAACAACCAAGATAAGTAAAAGATACAAAGGCTCTTGATGTCCTCCCGACATGTTTTGCTATACTCGCAGCATCAGCAGAGGTCTCGTACATGGAAGTCCTATTTGGTCATGTACCCTCCTGTACTGCCCTTTCCCATGTGAGGAGGAGAAGCATCATAGCCAATCAGGTATGTGTACATCACGACAATATTCTGTGGTTGGACCGGCCTAATTGTAACTAGAAAAAACTCAACTTAACTCCTTCACGTCAGTAATCTGTATATATACGTTCCTATAGCACATACCCCATGCAGTAGAAATGTACATAATAGTTCCTGACTGTGAAGGGGTTAGGTGTGTGTGGGAGCGCTGCAGTGAGAGTGGCCCTGTACACATCAGTGTTTCTGGAGCTGAGGATGATGAGAGGCAGCTGCAATCCCGCAGCTGCCTCTCATTAACCCCATAAATGTAGCGATCGTGGCGTTTAAGGTAGTGACAGGACAAGCTCCTGTCACTGAGTGATCGGGACCTCCGCAGCCATGCTGCAGGGAGTCCCGATCGCCTGTGCCGACAGGTGGGGGAAAGCCACTTATCTCCGTCCTGTCGGATTGGCCATCCATGCATAGTCTGCTCTCAGGCAGGCTCTATGCACAGATTTCTAATAACACTGATCTATGCTATGACATGGCATAGATCAATACGTGCAATCTATGCATGTTTTAAAGTGAAAAAAAGTGTAATTAAAAAAGTTTTTTAAAGTTAAAAAAAAACTTATAACCCCCACCCCAAAAAAAGTCTAATATACCCCCTTGCCCATTATAAAAATATAAATAAATAAATAAACATATTATATATCATAGCGCACGGAATTGTCCGATCTATTAAACTGTAACATTTTTTTACCGCATGGTGATTGGCATAAGTGAAAAGAAAAAAAAACAAACACCAAGATTGCTGATCTTCTTTAAAATCAGGAAAAAAAATTATAAAAAGCAATCAAGATTTTTCTGTTACAACAATATGATTATAAGAAAAACTAGAGATCATGGCGCAAAAAATGACACCCCGACCAGCCCTGTAGGTGGAAAAATAAAAGCGCTATGGCATTTAGAAGGCGGGGAGGAACATTACATTAATTTGACCCGGACATCCGAGCATCAATGGGCTCAGTCTTGAAGGGGTTAAAATAATTGTAAATAAAAAAAAAACAAAAAAAAAAAAAACAACATATTTGGTATTACTACATCTGGAATTGCCCAGACTATTACAGAATTTTTTTTTCACATGACATCCCAGAAAAAATGAATAAAAATTACGGTAACAGTCAATTCTTTGCTCAGAGAGTGGCTGGTGCGGAGGCAGTGAGCCCTCTCATAAACAGGCTATGGCACACTGAGGAAGGCGGGATTCCGCGGCAGAGAGATCCTCTGCAGAATTCCACCACATTTACTTAGTGTGAACATACCCTAAATGTGGTAACAATAATAACCAGAGATCACAGTGCAAAAATGATCATTCTGTCTGTTCAGGGCCCTGCCGGAGATGGAATACTTCCGGAAGTACCATTCACTGCATACACTTTACAGTGCAGTCCATGGCTCTTCCGGAAAATTCTGGAAAGATTTTTACAGCGTATCAAGCATCGCCGCTTGCTTTCACAAATAACATCACTCTTGTCCTCAGTTTGGGTCCAACGTTGCAGCTCAATTTTATTAACATGAATAAAGCCAAAATATAATACCACACACAACCTGAGGACAGAGGTGGCGCTGTTTTTGCAAGAAAGTAATTGCTTTTTTTTATACACATTATCTTTTTTTTAGGAAGTTGCAATAGTTATTTTACATAGAAGATATATTTGTCTGACATCTGTCTCCCTGATTTAACATATACAGTAACAGTGTCAGCAATTTGGAATGTGAATTACAGCTGACAGATTCACTTTTACCCCCGAAAGTGGCTGCGGCGTAAAGGGTTAAAGTGGTTATCTGGGATATAACTATATTTTACCAGGCTGCAAGGGAGATGTCAGGGACATACATACTTACCTGTCCCGCTCCACCGTGAGGTCCTGGCTGCCAGTTCTCCACCACTGCCAGCAATTTCAAAAGATCCAGCGATGTCTCAATCCTGTCGGAAATGGAAGCTCGGTATAAAATCTAAACTGTGCTCCATTTCTAGCGGGAAGGTCGTGTCATCAGGTGTTTTGAAATCACTGGGGAAGAGTGGGCGGCCCAGGACCTGGCAATGAAAGTGGAGCTAGACAGGTAAGTATATGTGTCTGACATCTCCTCCAGAGCGATGGCAGCATAGCAAAATAGAATTTATCCCAGACAACCCCTTTAAGTAGCTTAAAAGTGTTGTCCAATACCAGAAAAGGGGACAGATATCAGTAGTGGATATTGCATGCGGGTTATACTGTTATTATTTATTTATAGAGCGCCCTTAATTCCAGAGCGCTATAAGAGAGAAAGGGGTAACAAATAGGGACAATGGAAGGTCAAAAACACATTACACAAAGGCAAATGGCAGACTGATACATGGGGGAAGAGGACCCTGCCCGCGAGGGCCTACAATCTATAAATATATATCAAGCCCAGCTACATGTACATCACACACACACAGCTCAGCTACATGTACATTACACATATACAGCTCAGCTACATGTACATCACACACAGCTCAGCTACATGTACATTACACACACACAGCTCAGCTACATGTACATTACACACATACAGCTCAGCTACATGTACATCACACACACAGCTCAGCTACATGTACATCACACACACATACAGCTCAGCTACATGTACATTACACACATACAGCTCAGCTACATGTACATTACACACATACAGCTCAGCTACATGTACATTACACATATATATAGCTCAGCTACATGTACATTACACACATACAGCTCAGCTACATGTACATTACACACATACAGCTCAGCTACATGTACATTACACACATACAGCTCAGCTACATGTACATTACACACATACAGCTCAGCTACATGTACATTACACACATACAGCTCAGCTACATGTACATTACACACATACAGCTCAGCTACATGTACATTACACACATACAGCTCAGCTACATGTACATTACACACATACAGCTCAGCTACATGTACATTACACATATACAGCTCAGCTACATGTACATTACACACATATACAGCTCAGCTACATGTACATTACACACATACAGCTCAGCTACATGTACATTACACATATACAGCTCAGCTACATGTATTGTACACACACAAATACAGCTCAGCTACATGTACATTACACACATACAGCTCAGCTACATGTACATTACACACATACAGCTCAGCTACATGTACATTACACATACAGCTCAGCTACATGTACATTACACACACATACAGCTCAGCTACATGTACATTACACACAGGGCTCTTCTGCAGGCATATATAACACACACATACACAGCTCTGCTCCACACACATAGCTCTGCTGCACACACATCACTTCAGCTCATCCAGCACAGCAGAGTCCTGCATACACTGAGCAGCAGCCCCTGACCATGTGACTCCTCCTCCATGTGACTGATCACATGACTGTGACATCATGGCAGGTCCTGGAAGCAAAGGGGAAGCACACGGCTCCTGTACAGCTCTGCAGGTGGAGGTACAGTATATATATCTATGTGTCCATTGTTGTTAACCCCTTCTGGATAATACCGGATTAGTTTAGCTGTTGGTCTGTGGAGCAGGACACAGATATCACAGGGAGTGAGACGCTGTGCTCTCCTATGTAGAGATTGGTTTTGGTCAGATTAGGCCCTGGTTGTCATGGCGACCCCTCACACCTCATGAATGGTGCCTAACCCTTGTTTTTGCAGCAGATGGTAGATGTGCATTACAGCCGGCACTGGTTAGGCTGGGTTCACACTGCGTTTCTGCAATCCGGTTTTTTTTCCATCCGTTTTTTGCAAAAAAAAACCGGATGCATTTGTGTGCATCCGTTTTGATCAATTTTTCCATTGACTTCCATTGTAAAAAAAAACGGATCAAAACTGATCCTTTTTTTTTTTTACGGGCACTAAAACGTAGCTGACACTACTTTTGTGTCCGTCAAAAAAAAAGCTGATCCGTTTTGCATCCGTTTTTTGAAAAAAACGGATTGTGTGAACCCAGCCTTACAGAGGGTGCGGCTATTCCTCTGGTATACACAGCAGTCACAGTACATGAGGAAGTTTAGCTCCTAAAGAGGTTCTCCAGCTTTAGAAAAACATGGCCACTTTCTTCCATAGACAGCAACGCTCTTGTCTCCAGGTCAGGTGTGGTTGTCAATTGAGCTCCATTCACTTCAATGGAACTGAGTTGCAAAACCTGGACCCAAACTGAAGACAAGAGCGGTGCTGTCTCTGGAAGAAAGTGGCCATGTTTTCTAAGACTGGATAACCCCTTTAACCCCTTAAGGACAGAGCCTGAAATGGCCTTAATGACAGAGACAAATTTTATGAATATGACCTGTGTCACTTTAGTCATTAATAACTTCGGGATGCTTTTACCTATCCGGCTGATTCTGAGACTGTTTTCTCGTGACATATTGTACTTCACGTTTCTGGTAAATTGGAGTCGATATTTATAACGAATATTTATGAAAAAAAACCAAATAACGTGAAAAATTGTGAAAAAATGCATTTTTCCAACTTTGAAACTTTTTTGCTTATACAGAAAATGGTTATACCACATAAATTATATATTAAATAGCATTAGCAACATGTCTACTTTATGTTGGCGGCATTTATTAAACTATCTTTCATTTTTTTTAGACAATAGGAAGCTTAAAACATTAGCAGCAAATTTCCAAATTTTCTGTAAAATTTCAAAATCAGATATTTTTAGGGACCTGTTCAGGTTTAAAGTGTGTTTGAGGGGCCTGTATGTTAGAAAGCCCCACAAAGCACCCCATTTCAGAAACTGCACCCCCCAAACTCTGCAAAAGCATATCCAGAAAGTGTTTTAACCCTTTAGGGGAGTCACAGAAATAAAAACTAAATGTGTAAGAAATTAAAAAATTTTAATTTTCTGTGCAGAGATTTTATTGTAATCCAATATTTTTCATATTTATAAACTTATTACCAGAGAAATGCACCCCAATACTGATTGCCCCGTTTCTTTAGTTTATAGAAATACCCCATATGTGGCCCTATTGCGCTATTTGACGCAACCACAAGCCTCAGATACAAAGGAGCGCCTAGTGAATTTCAACGCCTCCGTTATATTTGGTCATTTCTGACCGTACCACTTCAGGTTGGCAGAGGCTCTGGGGTGCCAAAACCTAAAAAACACCCCTAAAGGGACACCATTTAGAAAACTACACCCCTCGAGGAATGTAACAAGGGGTGCGGTGAGGATCTGGACCCCACAGGTGCTTCACAGATTTTCAGAATAATGTGGTGTGAAAAAAGAAAAATGTATTTTTTACACTATAACGTTGTTCTAGACTTCAATTTTTCATTTTCACAATAGAATAAAAAGAAAAAAAAAACACAAAGCATGTAGCGCAGTTTCTCCCGAGTACAGAAATACCCAACATGTGGACATAAAGTGCCAAGGGGGCGCAGGACGAGCCTCCAAAGGGAAGGAGCGCCAATTGGCCTTTGCAAGCTGGATTTTACTGGAATGGATTTCAAGGGCCATGTCGCATTTACAGAGCCCTCGTGCTGCCAAGACACTTGAAACCCCCCACAAGTGACTACATTCTGGAAACTACACCCCTCAAGGAATCTAACAAGGGGTGCAGTGAGCATATGGACCCCACTGGTGACGGGCACAAATGTGGAACAATGTTACGTGAAAGGGAAATTTTTCATTTTTTCACTTTCACGGCACAAATGTGCCCGTCATCAAGGGGTCCATATCCTCATTACACCCCTTGTTAGATTCCTTGAGGGGTGTAGTTTCCAGAATGGGGTCACTTGTGGGGGGTTTCAAGTGTCTTGGCAGCACGAGGGCTCTGTAAATGCGACATGGCGTTCATCATCCATTCTGGCCGAATCCAGCCTCCAAAATCCAAATGGCGCTCCTTCCCTTCAGAGGCTTGCCCTGCACCCACATGGCGCTTTATGTCCACATGTGGGGTAATTACGGACTCAGGGGGAATTGCTCTACACATTTTGTGTTTTTTTTTCATCTTTTAACCCCTTGTGAAAATGAAAAAATCAAGACAAGATCAATGATTTAGTGTAAAAATTAAGCATTTTTTACTCTAAATGTTGGTCTAGCCTTGATTTTTTCCATTTCCACAAGAAGTTAAAAAAGAAAATGAACACAAAACGTGTAGAGTAATTTCCCCTGAGTACGAAAATAATAATTCAACCTGTGTTGATCCAGAGGAAGGCAAAAAACCCTCGTGAGGTAGACAACAGTAGCCTCATTACTGGGAAAAAATTCCTTCCCGACTCCATAATGGCGATCAGAATAATCCCCGGATCAACGTGACCCCTGAAATAGGAATAAGGGACAGAATTTAGATAATGTAGAACCCCAATGACGTGTGGTACGCCTTGAAGCGATCCAGTATGCAGAGGCCGGGGGGATCAGGACAGGTGTCACACGGGAAAATGGTGTCCTTCCTGATCCCCCTGTTACCCCACACTCTGCACTTCTTCTGGGGTCTCCCGTTCTCCAGTGTGGGGGACGTCACCTGGAAAATTTTTTCCTGGTGCGATACGGGGTCCCTCATATCCAGAAGCGCTGGGTCCGCTCCATGGCTGCTAAATATTAGGGCTCTATTACTGCCTCTGATATTTTCGGATTGTGCGGCAAGCTACAGTAGCTCGGGCAGCGAGGGACCGGAAGAGGGGGTGCTGGTATAAAAGTTATCCCCGTACAGGTGGTAACCTTTATCCAGCAGTGGGAAGATCAGTTCCCAAACGATCTTCCCACTAACTCCGAGGATGGGGGGGGTATGCAGGATTCGGGTGTCCCTTCCTACATACACTCTAAGGGTACGTGCACACTGCGGAATCGCGACAGATATCCCTTCACGCATTCCGCAGCTGGCACCCACCGGCAGACTGATGCAGGCGTGCGTCTCCGTCCGTGTCATGGACTTCATTCTATGCACGGGCGGATTCCTCTCTCCGACCAATGTGTTCATTCTTTGGATGGACGATGGAATCCGCCCGTGCATAGAATGGAGTCTATGACATGGGTGGAGACACACGCCTGCATCGGTCTGCCGATGGGTGCCAGCTGCGGAATGCACAAAGGGTTATCCTTCGCCATTCCGCAGTGTGCACATACCCTAAATCTGTAATTGTACCCTGAGTTACTCTCACAGAGTTTGTAGAATTTCACGCCATACCGTCATCTCTTATTGGGACGGTACTGGCGGAAAAGACGTGTCTGGGGGGCAGCGTACGCTACGCTACCCCCAGACACGTCACTGAATGATGAGGAGGATGAGGATGAATGGAGGAACGAAGTATCCCCCCATTCATCCTCACTGGCTGTTTCGGTGTCGGAGGCATCAATAGCGTATGCCTCTGACGCCGAAAACACCCTGGGGGCCATCTTTATACGGGGATTGGTATATGGGGTATGTAAATGTGTTCTGGTGTAGTGTAAAACTTTATTTTGTGTAGTGTGGTGTAATGTAGTGTTTTTTTACGGTTTTTTTTACAGTAAGAAAAAATATACCTACGCCAAAAAAGAAGCTGCTGATAAATGCCGCACTTATGTGGCGGTAGGATATAGGGGGGGTGGCGGTAGGATATAGGGGGGAAAACCTACGCCAAAAAGGAGGAGTTGCTGATCAGCGGCGCACTTGCGTGCGATGCTGATTAGCACTCAGCGGCGTTAGGGCGAATAAAAAGAAAAAAAAAAATTTGGGAAAAAAACCAAAACTTTTTACCCCAAAGCAAATGATCAGTGTATAATATACACTGATCAGCCGCTAGGCGGCAGTAAAATGGAGCTGGCGGAGATGGCCGAAGATGGGGGTGACGGAAAAGCCTGAAGAGCCGAAGATTCCCGAACGACCGAACGAACCCGGAAGTGGCGGCGACAAGGAGAAGAGGAAGCGGGACCGCGAATCTTCGTTCCGGAGGCCAGGATCAGGTGAGTATGGTACACCTGCACCACACACACACCTGTTCTGCATCCCTCAGCTACCTAGCTGAGGGGTGCAGAACTCGGCCGGACACTTTTTAACTGTTAGATCGCCGTGATGGGCCGGCCGGTACTGGCCGGCCTATCACGGCGATCGTGGGGGTGGCACCGGCGCCATCTTTGTTGGGGACACTAATGGCGACACTTTCACCGATGACCCGGAAAGCTGTATTCAGCTGTATTCAGCTGCTATCGGCTGATCTGTATTAATCAGCCGATAGCAGCGATCGTCGGCACTGGGGGGGGGGGGGGGGGTTAATCACCCCCCGTGCCGACGAGCAGAGATGGCCTGCTATACATTATAGCAGGCCATCTTCCCCGAGCGGGGAAACATTGGGCGTAAATTTACGCCCTGGTGCGTTAAGTACCAGGCTGCGAGGGCGTAAATTTACGCCTGATGTCGTTAAGGGGTTAAAGGCGTTATCCAGTACGTTTAATCTTGCTTTCCTTATATAAGACATAATGGACATCTTGCTACAAAAACATGGCCACTTTCTTTCAGAGACAACACGACTCTTGTCACCAGTTCAGGTGCGGTTTGCAATTAAGTTCCATTCACTTCAATGGAACTGAGCAGCATAACCCCACCCAAGCTGGAGACAAGAGTGGGGCTGTCTCTGGTAGAAAGTGACCATGTTTTTGTAGCGCTGGATAACCCCTTTAAGTTTACCTCTCTGTGTTCCCCCAGTGTCCTTCTATGTTGTCTCCAGATCTACCACTGACTGCAGTTGCTACCACTTTGGAAATGAACTCATCTCAGCAATGACAGCCTGCTCAGCCAATCACTGATTGAGACAGGACATCGCCAAGGCCAGTGATTGGCTGAGAGGCTGTCACTGCTGAGATTAGTTTTTTATCGTAAAAGGCTACAGTCATCAGGTAACCTGGAGACACTGCAGGAGGACACCGGGGGAGCCTGGAGAGGTAAGGATTAGAGGTTTGGTATGTTTTCTACAAGGGAAGTAACATATAAAAAGTTTTAAAGTGGCCATAATCCCGTTTTATTATGATCTCTCTATCTCCCACACCTAAAAATCCCCTATATACTCACCCTGACTTTTTACCTCCTACCAAATTAAGACACTCCACTAACCACCTGTCCAAATTGTAGCAATCATTATTTTGGCAGCTGACATCTTTACTTTTCTCTGACTTTAGCTTACTGTAAGACACAGTTTCATCTTCTTTTCAATTCAGGTTCCTACTATCCAGGATAATCTGCTGATAACTCTCCTGACTGACCAACCATGGAGAGAGACAGGAAGAAGATGGCGGAAAGGATAATATCCCTCACCCTACACATACTCTTCCTGCTTACTGGAGAGGTGAGGGATTCTGGGAGTGATGTCATCATGACATCATTCTTATCTATGGAATTACAGATGGATAGGACTGGAGAGGTGAGGGATTCTGGGAGTGATGTCATCATGACATCATTCTTATCTATGGAATAACAGATGGATAGGACTGGAGAGGTGAGGGATTCTGGGAGTGATGTCATCATGACATCATTCTTATCTATGGAATAACAGATGGATAGGACTGGAGAGGTGAGGGATTCTGGGAATGGATGGAGTGATAGTAATGTGTCTCTCCATACACAGGATTACACAGTAGTGAAAAAGTCCTCTAGTGGGCGCTGTGGGGCCCCTGGGTGTGAAGGATGGGGAAGAACCCTGAGCCCAATCCCGGGGCCCCTGATACATGAGGAAATGGAGGAAGAGAAGATCCTAGAAGTCACCAACAAGATGGTGGAGCTGCTGAGTGGAGAGGTGAGACTGTGGCTGCTGGGAATGCTGGGACATTATACAGTAACACCACTGGAGGGGTGGGGGGGATGACTGTGTGATCATTGTGTGTGTCAGGTTCCTATAAGGTGTCAGGACGTGGCGGTCTATTTCTCCATGGAGGAGTGGGAGTATGTAGAAGGACACAAGGATCAGTACAAGGATGTGATGCTGGAGGATCAGCAGCCCCTCCCATCAGCAGGTAATAGACAGGACTATATACACACCTCCTCTCTGTATTATCTGGATGGAAAGAATGAATTCAGTCTCTGTATGTGTTCCCTCCAGTCAGATCCAGTAAGAGAACAGCACCAGAGAGATGTTCCCGTCCTCTTCTTCCTCAGGATCAGGATCAGGTAGATGGAGATGTTCCCTATGATCTGTACATCCCACCTGACTTCTCCTACTGTCTGATGACTTTTACAATATTTCTCTCACATCTTATGAATTAGGATGAAGATGGGAACAATATTAATGCTCCAGAGACAGATGTGAGCAGTGGTGAGCGGTATAAGGAGGAAAATACAGGGAAAGATCTGAACTGTATTATTGCTATGGACAAAACAATAAAAGAAGAAGAGACAGATATGAGCAGTGATGAGCAGTATAAGGAGGATATTACTACAAGGAAGGATCTGAACTACAATAACGATACATATATGAAAGTGAAAGAAGAAGAGACAGATGAAAGCAGTAATGAGCAGTATAAGGAGGATATCACTACAGGTAACTGCCCGAGTAGTGACCACTAAATACAGAAAACACTCACACTTTCTTTGTGGAGTTATATCAGTTTTTAGCTACATAGCACTTTCAAACCTATCTATAGGGATCTGTTATTAGAATAGGTGTGATCTATAGGGATCTGGTATTAGGATAGGTGTCATCTATAGGCCTCCAGGTTCAACTCAGAACTATGAGAACATTTGTTGACTTGAGAAAATTATCAAAAAGTCAGTAAAAAGCGGCATTGTAGTTATTGGTGATTTAAACATGTAGGAGCATGAATGTAGTAGAGGCCCTTACAGGGGCATCTCGTGTCAGTACTGTGTGGGAACATAGCCTAAATGATATATTGTTTTAGCTATAATTGTTGTGATGAGAATACCCCATTAAGCTAACTGGCCTGTAGTCTCCAGCTTAATCCTTACTACCCTTTATGTGGGTGGGTATCAGATTATACAGCCCTGGTCATTCACTTATAATATTGTACAAAATAGACTCTGTACATTGATGCTAAATGTTTTGAGGTTATATTACTGAAAGTTAATAAAAATATTTTTTATACTTGGCAGATGATTCTACCAGGAGCTCAGGGGGACATCAGATCTCCTCAGAGGATCATATCACACAAGATACATATCAAGAGCATTCCATGACCCCAGATACACCATCAGCCCCTCACAGCAAAGATCTGTCATCTGATCCCTTTCAAGAAGTCCAACCTTTTCATTCATCACAGACTCCTGGGCAAAATAGAAGTAACAAAATGAATGTTGAACGTGAAAAGCCATTTTCATGTTCACAATGTGGAAAATGTTTTACTCATAAGAAAAATCTTGTGAGACATCAGAAAATTCACACAAGGGAGAAGCTGTTTTCATGCCTAGAATGCAGGAAATGTTTTACTTTTAAATCAGATCTTGATAGACATAAGATAACTCACATAGAGAAAAAATCATTTCTATGTTCACATTGTGGCAAATGTTTTACTACAAAACTGAAACTTGTCTCACATCAAAAAACTCACACAGAGAAGAGGCCAGTCTCATGTTCAGCATGTGGGAAAAATTTTCTTCGGAAATCAGATCTTATTATACATCTGAGAACTCATACAGGGGATAAGCCATTTTCATGCCCAAAATGTGGGAAATGTTTTACTCAGAAAATAAGTCTTGATAGGCATCAACTTCTTCACACAGGAAAGGTGCCATTTTCATGTCATGAATGTGGTAAAGGCTTTATTCGGAAATCAACTCTTATTGAACATCAAAGAACTCACACAGGAGAGAAGCCATTTTTGTGTTCAGAATGTGGAAAATGTTATAATGGGAAATCGGCTCTTGTTCAACATCAAAGAATTCACCTAGGAGCAATGCCATACTCTTGCACAGAATGTGGGAAAAATTTTAATGTGAAGTCAGCTCTTATTGAACATCAGAGAATACACACAGGGGAGAAGCCATTTTTATGCCCAGAATGTGGGAAATGTTTTGCTCAGAAATCATGTCTTGCGAAACACCAGATTCTTCACACAGGAAAGAAGCCATTTTCATGCCATGAATGTGGTAAAGGCTTTATTCAGAAATCAACTCTTGTTGAACATCAAAGAACTCACACTGGAGAAAGGCCATTTTCATGTTCAGAATGTGGAAAATGTTATAATGGGAAATCGGCTCTTGTTAGACATCAGAGAATTCATACAGGAGAGAAGCCGTTTTTATGTTCAGAATGTGGGAAAGGTTTTAATTTAAAGTCAGCTCTTCTTGAACATCAAATAACTCACACAGGAGAGAAGCCATATTCATGCCATGAATGTGGAAAAGGCTTTATCCAAAATTCATCTCTTATTGAACATCAAAGAACTCACACAGGAGAGAAGCCATTTTCATGTCCAGAATGTGGAAAATGTTATAATTGGAAAAAAGCTCTTGTTAGACATCAGAGAATTCACACAGAGGAGAAGCCTTTTTCATGCCCAGAATGTGGGAAACGTTTCTATGCAAAGTCAGATTTTATTAGACATCATAGAATTCACACAGGGGAGAAGCCTTTTTCATGCCCAGAATGTGGGAAAGGTTTTAATACTAAGCCAACTCTTATTGACCATCAAAAAATTCACACAGGGGAGGAGCCATTTTCATGCCACATATGTGGGAAATCATATGCTGTAAGATCAACTCTTGATGAACATCTGAAAAGTCACACAGGGGAGAGGCCATTTTCATGTTCAGAGTGTGAGAAATGTTTCACTTTGAAATCACGGCTTGTTAGACATATGAGAATTCACACAGGGGAGAAGCCATATTCGTGCTCAGAATGTGGGAAGTGCTTTACCCAAAAGTCAACTCTAATAAGACATCAAAGAACCCATATGGGAAAATAATTTTCATGACCAGAATGGAGTAAAGGGTTTCAGCTAAAATAACAGGAGAGCCACGCCTGTAAATATTGATTTTCTTGCAGCTTCTGAAATAATAAAGAAAGGCGTTTTGAGCAAGGGTAGGGGGCATAATTAATGTGACCAGAGATGTTCCATTCTGAAGTTGATGGTACAAAGCTGAGTAGGTGCTTACAATGCGAAATCTTTGACCCATTTGCAGAAGACTAGGATTTAAACCCTTGAAGGCCGAGCCCATTGATGGCCGGATGGCCGGGTCAAATTAGTGCAATGTTCTTCCCCGCCTTTTAAGATAAGAGCCATAGTGCTTTCATTATTCCACCTACAGGGCTGGTTGCGGTGTAATTTTTTGCGCCATGATCTCTATTTTTTATTATCATCATATTGGTGTAACAGAAAACGCCGTTCACCGTGCGGGAACAATAATGGGCAAAGGGGTATATTAAACTTTTATAGGGAGGGGGGTTTATAAGGGTTTTTTTAATACTTTTTAAAACTAATTAGTGATCTGCTGATCATTGATACAATACACTGCACTACTACGATAGTGTATTGTCTATGGTCAGCACTGTGCAATCCGCTCAGCCATATACAAGATCAGGAGCCCGGACTTCGCGATCACGTGACTATACCCATGTGGCCACCGGAAGCCGTTACATGCCACTGACATGATTTGACAGTGGCATTTACCAGGTTAAACTACCCAGGAGCGTAGCAGAGCCTTCCGACACATACACCATAAAAAGGCATAAGTATCAGAATAAAGCCCCTTGGTGACCACTGTGAAAAGGCATATTGGCGGTCACTAAGTGGTTAAGAAAATCAAAACAGGTTCTTGCCCACAATGTTTTAAAGGATCACAGCAGGCTCTTACCCACAATTAGAAGGAGGGTCCCCACTGGGCTCTCATCCACAGTTTCACCCACAATTTTTACGTGGATCGATACCAGGAGGGTCACACCAGGCTTTCATCTATCATTTTTACGGAGGTCACCACCAAATGTCATGGCTTCTTAAGAATACTGTATTGTTATTTATCGTCACTACTCTATACAGAGTGTGGAGTTGGGAGGGATCATTTGTGCGCCTACTGCCCTTCATGTACACCAAACTCCAATTCACCTGCGCGGTCATCTACCACCTCCTCCACAGCGTTCATTGCAGTCAGGTTTCAGCCCTCCACCAATGTTCAATTTCAAATTCAATTCAAATAAAATTTTCTATTTCAAATTGTATATTAAAAAAAAAATTCATGGGGTCACACAAGACAATTTTTAGCGGGTCACACCAGGGTGTTGCGCAAAAGTACGATGCTGAATTTTGCATTATTCACCCACGCCCTTCCCAACAACATTACTGGAAAGTGGCTGTGGGCAGAGTTACCACACTTGCTCTCTCAATTTACTTTTCAGGACTAGTAATCTCTCATTGTCATTATACAGAAGTGATAACAAGTTTAAAAAGGTTCACACCAGGCTCTCGCCCACAATTATTTATTTATTTATTTTTATTTTATTTTATTTTTTTTTGGGGGGGGGGTTTCACGTCACCACCAAATTCCATGGCCTTTTAAGAATAGAGTCAGGTGTCATCCTCCCACCAATGTTGAATTCTAAATTCAACTTTAATTAAAGCAAATGTACCATTATTATTACTGAAATATATATATATATATCTATATATTCCAGTTCAAAAAATAAATCCCGGCACTCCAAAGATCAAGTTAGTGTCTTTTATTGAAAAACTTCATTAGTGCACAGCACAGCAAATAGGTTATGATGCAACGTTTCGGCAGTCAGTTACCGCCATTTTCAAGCATAACCATAGTGACAACAACCTCCATTAAATACATGTGCATTCATTAAACAAGTGTCATTTCATAGGTGCAGATACATGTCAATTAAATTCAAACATCGTGACGTGTCCATTCCGTCACACCTCAAGGGTGTGTGTAGTGTCCGTGATTTTTGTTCAGGATTTTGCGCTCGAAAAATCCTGAACAAAAATCACGGACACTACACACACCCTTGAGGTGTGTCTGAATGGACACGTCACGATGTTTGAATTTAATTGACATGTATCTGCACCTATGAAATGACACTTGTTTAATGAATGCACATGTATTTAATGGAGGTTGTTGTCACTACGGTTATGCTTGAAAATGGCGGTAACTGACTGCCGAAACGTTGCATCATAACCTATTTGCTGTGCTGTGCACTAATGAAGTTTTTCAATAAAAGACACTAACTGGATCTTTGGAGTGCCGGGATATATTTTTTGAACTGGAATCTATTGAGTCCGTGGTCTGGACATTCCCTGGCACCCGTGTTTCTAGGAGGTGCGGCTGGATATCGATTATATATATATATATATATATATATATATATATATATATATATATACACACACTTACCGGCCACTTTATTAGGTACACCATGCTAGTAACGGGTTGGACCCCCTTTTGCCTTCAGAGCTGCCTCAATTCTTGGTGGCACAGATACAACAAGGTGCTGGAAGCTTCCTCAGAGATTTTGGTCCATATTGACATGATGACATCACACAATTGCCGCAGATTTGTCGGCTGCACATCCATGATGCCAATCTCCCGTTCCACCACATCCCAAAGATGCTCTATTGGATTGAGATCTGGTGACTGTGGAGGCCATTTGAGTACAGTGAACTCATTGTCATGTTCAAGAAACCAGTCTGAGATGATTCTAGCTTTATGACATGGCGCATTATCCTGCTGAAAGTAGCCATCAGATGTTGGGTACATTGTGGTCATAAAGGGATGGACATGGTCAGCAACAATACTCAGGTAGGCTGTGGCGTTGCAACGATGCTCAATTGGTACTAAGGGGCCCAAAGAGTGCCAAGAAAATATTCCCCACACCATGACACCACCACCACCAGCCTGAACCGTTAATACAAGGCAGGATGGATCCATGCTTTCATGTTGTTGACGCCAAATTCTGACCCTACCATCCGAATGTCGCAGCAGAAATCGAGACTCATCAGACCAGGCAACGTTTTTCCAATTTTCTACTGTCCAATTTCGATGAGCTTGTGCAAATTGTAGCCTCAGTTTCCTGTTCTTAGCTAAAAGGAGTGGCACCCGGTGTGGTCTTCTGCTGCTGTAGCCCATCTGCCTCAAAGTTCAAAGTACTGTGCGTTCAGAGATGCTCTTCTGCCTACCTTGGTTGTAACGGTTGGCTATTTGAGTCACTGTTGCCTTTCTATCAGCTGGAACCAGTCTGCCCATTCTCCTCTGACCTCTGGCATCAACAAGGCATTTCCGCCCACAGAACTGCCGCTCACTGGATGTTTTTTCTTTTTCGGACCATTCTCTGTAAACCCTAGAGATGGTTGTGCGTGAAAATCCCAGTAGATCAGCAGTTTCTGAAATACTCAGACCAGCCCTTCTGGCACCAACAACCATGCCACGTTCAAAGGCACTCAAATCACCTTTCTTCCCCATACTGATGCTCGGTTTGAACTGCAGGAGATTGACTTGACCATGTCTACATGCCTAAATGCACTGAGTTGCCGCCATGTGATTGGCTGATTAGAAATTAAGTGGTAACGTGCAGTTGGACAGGTGTACCTAATAAAGTGGCCGGTGAGTGTATATATATATATATATATATATATATATATATATATATATATATATATATATATATATTTTATACTTTATACTGCCTTGGTGGTACATTCACTTTAAAAATAAGTTTTCTTTTTTAAATTATAAATATTTTTTTTCATAGGGTCACACTCTCCAGCAATTTTTTTGAGAGTCATACCAGGCCATCCACAATTTTTTGTGGGGTCACCACCAAATTCCATGGCCTCTTAAGAATAGTGTCCGGTGTCATCCTCCCACCAATGTCAAATTGCAAATTCAATTAAAATTTAATTTCAAATTATCAATCATTTTTTCATAGGGTCACACAAGACACTCTCCAACAATTTTTGTAAGGGTCACACCAGGCTCTCACCCACACCTTTTGAGAGGGTCATACCAGGCTCTCGCCTACAATTTTTATGGAGATCACCACCAAATTTCGTGGCCTCTTAAGCATAGTGTATTGTTATGTATCGTTTATGCTCCACCAGGTCGGGAGTGATCATTTTTGTGCCTGCTGCCTTCCATGAAAGTAGTAGCTATTTCACAGGCAGGATCAACCAGGTCGGTAGAGGCTACCCTAATTGGTGATTTTTTTTTTTAAATCTTCAATTAAAAATTTTAATGTAAATTTTTTATTTATTTAAAGCGTCTCAAACATGGATATATATTGGAATGCTGTCACGCTCTTTTGCTGAACCAACCCCTCCACCTCCCATGCGTGCTGTACCTGGGCCACGTTTTTAACTGCGCATTTTGACTGCTCTCCACAGGTGTAAAGGGTAAATGTTGCAGCTTTTATTACTTATTTTATATTACACCTCATGGTGCTTGTTCTGGTAAAAAGTCGTTTTTACCACCTGTGGATTGGTATATGTGGGCGGGGCCTCACGGCCTATGTGCCGCATCGCTCCGCCCCAGCACCACTTAGCCCCGACCCCATCCGTGACGTCATCACCGCATAGTCCCTGCCCCCTCAGCGGCCATTGGTGTGGGACAATATAGAGGGGTGGGGCCTAGAGCTTTAGGCTGGCCCTTCCAATGGCTGCTAAGGGGGCGGGGCCTATGTGGCGATAATGTCACGGATGGGGCGGGGCTAAGTGGCACTAGGGGCGGAGCGATGTGGCACGTAAGGCGCAAGAGCCCGCCCACATATACTAATCCACAGGTGGTAAAAACGACTTTTTACCAGAACAAGCACCATGCGGTGTGATATAAAATAAGTAATGAAAGCTGTAAGATTTGCCCTCTACACCTGTGGAGAGCAGTCAGAATGCAAATAGGGGGTGACAGTGTGACTTTAAATTCCAGGGCCTCTTAGGAAGACTGTATTCTTATTAATCTTTACTAGCTCCACCCACAATAAAGAGGAGGGTCACCATCAGGGTCTCAGGCTAAATTTTCCTGTATCACCTTTGGATCTTGAACCTGTTTACCAGGGTCACAGTATTGTTACATGTCAAATAGAATTTCGATTATGAAATATATCCTGGTTTGCCAGACTTTTCCTGTCATAGATTCTCATTAAAGGATTGAAAGTGTCCTCATTCAAATTCCATGGCCTCTTAAGAATTCTATATTATTATTTATCATCACTGTTCCATCGAGTCAGGAGTGATAAGGTCAGGAAATAGGAACAAGTCAAATGGAGTATACAGGTACTGACACCTTCGCAGTAGTAAACTACTTTTGTTGCTCAGGCACTGGTGAGTCACATGAAATGGATGAAGCCAGATGGGGGGGATAGGTGGAAGGCACATGCGGGCGACCCCCCTTGGAGACAGACCATGGTGGAAGCAGGGAAGTCACCAGCAGAGGAAGCTTGTGTCAGTCAGATAGTGGGGAGGTGGAGCAGAGAGTATGACCCAGTGGCGGTGAGCGCCTGAACACGCTGCAAGCTGCCTTTACACAACTCTTCCAGAGAGATCACATGGGAGAAGCCATTTTCATGCCCAGAATGTGGGAAATGTTTTGCTCACAATTCAAATCTCGTTAACTATCAAATATCGAATAAACCATCAAATAATGAAGCAATTTTCATGCCCAGAAAAGAAATCACTGATCATTATCCAATAAATAACAATAAAAGAATTTATATGCTTCACTGTGACCTTTGTTTCTCCTTAATTTTTATTTGTTACCTTATTTATTCTTTGTATTTTCTATTAAAATGTAAATGTTTTACTGGGTTCAATGAAATAAAAGAAAAAAAATTACATTGTCTTTTTTTATATATATATAAATTTTCGTAATATAAATATATAATCTTTATAATTGTAATTTTCACCTCCCAAATACATTTTTGTTTGGTTTCACTGCATTTTTTAATAGAGAAATGAACAGTGTCAAAAATACACATCACTTCAGCTCATCCATCACAGCAGAGTCCTGCATACACTGAGCAGCAGCCCCTGATCATGTGACTGATCACATGACTGTGACATCATGGCAGGTCCTGGAAGCACAGGGGAAGCACACGGCTCCTGTACAGCTCTGCAGGCGGAGGGAAGGAGCTGGGGGACAGCGGGAGGATTAACCCCTTCAGGACTGAGCGGTATTAAGTCTTATGTATGAAGTGGTTTTTTTTTATGGTTTCAAGCCATACCAGATATATTACATTGTCTCATCTTCTCTCCATTCATCTCCCAACACTCCAGGATCCTCTGCTGATATCTTCTATATAAGAGACCGACCCATCAACCATGGAGAGAGACAGAGACAAGATGGCCGAGAGGATAATAACCCTCACCCTACACATACTCTTCCTGCTTACTGGGGAGGTGAGGGATTCTGGGAGTGATGTCATCATGACATCATTCTTATCTATGGAATAACAGATGGATAGGACTGGGGAGGTGAGGGATTCTGGGAGTGATGTCATCATGACATCATTCTTATCTATGGAATAACAGATGGATAGGACTGGAGAGGTGAGGGATTCTGGGAGTGATGTCATCATGACATCATTCTTATCTATGGAATAACAGATGGATAGGACTGGGGAGGTGAGGGATTCTGGGAATGGATGGAGTGATAGTAATGTGTCTCTCCATACACAGGATTACACAGTAGTGAAGAAGTCCTCTAGTGGGCGCTGTGGGGCCCCTGGGTGTGAAGGATGGGGAAGAACCCTGAGCCCAATCCCGGGGCCCCTGATACATGAGGAAATGGAGGAAGAGAAGATCCTAGAAGTCACCAACAAGATGGTGGAGCTGCTGAGTGGAGAGGTGAGACTGTGGCTGCTGGGAATGCTGGGACATTATACAGTAACACCACTGGAGGGGTGGGGGGGATGACTGTGTGATCATTGTGTGTGTCAGGTTCCTATAAGGTGTCAGGACGTGGCGGTCTATTTCTCCATGGAGGAGTGGGAGTATGTAGAAGGACACAAGGATCAGTACAAGGATGTGATGCTGGAGGATCAGCAGCCCCTCCCATCAGCAGGTAATAGACAGGACTATATACACACCTCCTCTCTGTATTATCTGGATGGAAAGAATGAATTCAGTCTCTGTATGTGTTCCCTCCAGTCAGATCCAGTAAGAGAACAGCACCAGAGAGATGTCCCCGTCCTCTTCTTCCTCAGGATCAGGTAGATGGAGATGTTCCCTATGATGTGTAGATGTGAGGCTCTTGCTCTTAGTCTGGGTTTATCTTACAGTATTATATGGATTATACTTGTGTAATGAGGAAGGTGGAGATGGCGGATATAGACGACCATAGACATTACATGGTGTCTGGATCTTATCCCAGTTTCTGGCTATGGAGACGGCTGGTTGGGATAAGGAGACAACAGGTTGCATTTTTTCCTATCTGATCCCTTATTTCCCCCAGATGTGTCTGGCAGAGGCCGACCTGTAGCCATGGCGGATATCCAGTGTATGAGGTTCTTGAGGTTTTATTTAAGCCATCAAGAGACCTGCAGCTGTGGGACTCATATTTCCTCCTGTTATTTTTAGTTCTTATGTTGAATAATTATATATTCTGCCCACCTGACTTCTTGACTTTTATAATGTTTTTCTCCCATATTATAAATCAGGGGGAAGATTTTAACTATATAAATGGTATAAAAATAATAATAAAAGAAGAGGAGACAGATGTGGGCAGTGATGAGCAGTACAAGGAGGACATTACTACAGGTAAGCGCCCAGGTGAGTTGTGACCACTAAATGCAGAGAACACTCACCGATTGTGTGAGTTTTCAGCTATTAACTACTGTGTAAGCTTTCAAAACTAGAGGTGATAATATTTTATTCCATCAGTTAGCAAAGTAAATGAGCAGAAGAGAAATCCTATCAGGGTTCACTTTGACCTTTGCCTTCTCCCTTCAGCATCCGTTCTTCTCATATTGCTCGGTAACACTTTGCGCTCCTAGGACTACCTGACACCCATCCCCTCTTTTCCCTATACTACAAGTCCCCACCACCACCACCACCATCATAGAGAACCCTGTCTTTCGTGCATGGACCATCTTGAATAAGGGCAGAGCTAGCACCACCTTATGGAATGGCTTATGGCCATCTCGCCTTCCTGTAAGAAAATGTCGACCTTGCCCCTTAGGCTGGAGGAGAAGCTTCTAGCTTCTCCACTTTCTATCTTCCTGCACTCTCCCTCTGTGCCCGCTCTACTACTCCATTTTAATTTCTATGTTTGGGCTCTGACCCTCTCAGACATTCCCTCTCCTTGCTACAGGATTTACCCCGACCCACCCGCCCGCCCACTCCCACCTGTCCACATGGGAAGACGACTTTGATGTTTCTTTCTCTGACTCCCAAATGAGTCGTCTCCTAACTTTGGCTCATACAGCTTCCATCTCCAGCCATTACAAAGAAGCGAGCTTAAAAGATGCTGATACTTTCTACCTTCCCGTCTACACAGTATCTTTTTAGGCTGCATTCACATGTTCCGTGTTCCTCACGGAACACAGACGTGGAATGCCTGTAACGGACTCTCCCCCGCCCGGGCAGCATCTGTAATAAGGTGCTGGGAGCGGGGGGAACTGTACAGTTATGCGCTGCGCTGTAATGACAGAGCCGCGCGACTGATTCATTACAGCGCGGCGCATATCTGTACAGTTCCCCCGCTCCCAGCATCTTATCACAGATGCTGCCCAGAAGGGGGAGACTCTGTTACAGGCATTCCACGTCCGTGCGGAACACGGAATGTGTGAATGTAGCCTTACAGTTTTCCTCATTATGTTAAAGTTGTTGCAGGAAAGCGGGCTCCCTTCTCCATATGTCTTCCCTTACAGATCGCCTGCTCCCTTTTACGCCAGCCCTTTTCCTTCTCCATTGCCCTGACGATGTATCGGTGCTCTTTTTTACTCCGTATAGTCAATACAGCGAGAGTTTGTAAGCCTCTATACTGTACTATGGAGACGTTCAGAACCACCCACGATAGCTCTTTGGTTGTAGATCTACTGCATATATGGATTATATTGAAGACATCACTGCCCATCCTCTTGAACACAAACTATCATGTGTTAGGGCCCTATTACACTGGACGATTATCGTGCGGAAAATCGTTATAGTGCTTGAATTTGAACAATAATCGTCCTGTGTAATTGCAGGCAACGATCGAAAAATCATTCGTGTGTCGTTGATCGTTGATTTAGATCTGACCCTAAAATTATCGTTAATCGTTCACTAATCATTCGCTGTAATTCTGCATTTATTCACTAATCTTTGAGAGTAATTGCACATCATTCCTCCTTTTGCTGGGATCAGATGGAGTAAACGACCGTAGTAACGATCGTATCTAGCGACTATTGCTGTATAATATGGAAAACGATTTCAGGTTAACGATAAATAATCTCGTCTGCAATCGCTAATCGTTAAAAATAGCTTTGTCTAATGCTGCGTTTACATGGAGTGATGATCTGCCCAATCGAGCGATTGACGATTTCGAAATAACAATGTGTTTTTTACAACGATCGGCATTTAGTTGTAACGATATATTGTTTGGAAAAATCGTTTTAAGGGTGCCTTCACACCTACCGGATCCACAGCAGATCTTACTTCTGCGAATTCGGAGTGAGATCCACTGTGGATCCGGTACCATTCACCCTAATGATAGCACATACCCGCAGTGGGATTGACATCCTGCTGTGAGTATGAGCTTTAACCCCCTGGCGCCTGCAGACCCGCCGCTTCCCCGCCTCCTGCAGCTCCGCCGCTGCCCCCATCAGCCCCGGCGCCCGCATCCCCAATCGCCGCCCGCCTGCATGCCCGACCATCCCCGCAGCCAGCATCCCCGATCGCCAGCATCCCCCATCATCCCTGCAGCCCGCACGCATCCATGATCATCCCCGCAGCCCGCCCGCATCATCCCAGCAGCTGCGCCGAGGAGCAGGTAATGTATGCTCTCGGCGGCGGGCTGCGGGGATGATGCGGGGGGATGCGTGCGGGCTGCAGGGATGATCGAGGATGCGTGCGGGCGGCGATTGGGGATGCGGGCGCCGGGGCTGATGGGGGCAGCGGTGGAGCTGCAAGAGGCGGGGATGCAGCGGGGCTGTGGGCATCAGGGGGTTAAAGCTCATACTCACAATGGGATGTCAATCCCGCTGCGGGTATGTGCTATCATTAGGGTGAATGGTACCGGATCTGCAGTGGATCTCGCTCCAAATTCGCAGAAGTGAGATCCGCTGTGGATCCGGTAGGTGTGAAGGCACCCTTAGATCGCTTAAGCCAATCTCGCAGATTCAATGAATCGGTGAAAGACTGTTTACACAAAGTGATCTGCGAATTTTCAGTGAACGACCAATGACAATTTGAAAGATCACGATGAACGATTTATCGCTTGTCTCTTGATCGTTTGCCGTGTTTACACCAGCCGATGATCGCTCAAATGCGATCGTTATCGCGAAAGTCCGGATGATAATCGTTCTGTGTAAACGCACCATAAGATGGACATGATCAGCCCTAAGTACCGCCAGTAAAGACTACCATGTTGGTTTTAGGTCGTCATTGTCCGATGTCAGGTAAGTGGCCTGTCGCTCTAGCTTCCTCTTGACTACCCTCCTTATGGTCCTTTTACACGGAGCGATTATAATTAGAATTTTCGCGATAACAATTGCATTTGAGACATAATCGGCACGTGTAAACACAGCGAATGATCAAGCAACGAGCGAGAAATCGTTCATTGTGGTCTTACAACATGTTCTCAAATCTTCGTTGGTCGTTGGCTGATAATTCACAGATCGCTTCATCTAAACCAGTCATGTCAAACTCTGGCCCACGGTGGCATTATTTTTGGCCTGCCAGGCAATTTAGAGTTTGAATTACATCTTGCCCGCCATTGCATTAGATTGTAATATGGGTGGTCCGGACAGCCGCTTGGACCACCAATATTATAATCTTGTAGGCCACAGTTTTTAGCCTGTGGCCTAGGAGTATGTGAGTGGTGTTCTGACGCCGGCAGTGCAGTGACGTCATCACACATGTCCTGCCTCTGGGGCCGCAGAAAAGGGCGAGTCCAAGCTAATGGGACAATCTGTTAGCCCTGGACGGCCCCCCGAACCCACCCTACCCCTGGATATGGCCCCCATACTTACATGAGAAGATGAGTGGGCGGCCATAGCTGCACGGTGGGATCGGCAGGATGGGGTAAGTATGGGGGGCCGTCCACGGATGACGGATGGTTTTCTTTAACAACTGTTCTAGTGGCTACTATATAGTAGACTATGGGGGAGGGTTGGCTACTATATAGGAGACTATGGGGAAGAGCTGGCTACTATATAAGAGACTATGGGGGAGGGCTGGCTACTGTATGAGATTGGGGAGGGCTGGCTACTATATGAGACTACAGGGGAGGGCTGGCTACTATATGAGACTATTGGGGAGGGCTGGCTTCTATAAAGGAGACTATGGGGGAGGGCTGGCTAATATATAAGAGACTATTGGGGGGGGGCTGGCTACTATATGAGACTACAGGGGAGGGCTGGCTACTATAAAAGAGACTATGGGGAGGGCTGGCTACTATATGTGAATATAGGGGAGGGCTGGCTACTATATGAGACTATGGGGGAGGGCTGGCTACTATATGAGACTATGGGGGAGGGCTGGCTACTATATAAGAGACTATGGGGAGGGCTGGCTACTATATAAGAGACTATGGGGAGGGCTGGCCACTATATGAGACTACAGGGGAGGGCTGGCTACTATATGAGACTACAGGGGAGGGCTGGCTACTATATGAGACTACAGGGGAGGGCTGGCTTCTATATGTGACTATGGGGGAGGGCTGGCTTCTATATGTGACTATGGGGGAGGGCTGGCTACTATATAAGAGACTATTGGGGAGGGCTGACTACTATGTGAGACTGGGGGAGGGCTGGCTCCTATATGAGACTATGGGGGAGGGCTGGCTACTATATGAGACTATTGGGGAGGGCTGGCTTCTATAAAGGAGACTATGGGGAGGGCTGGCTACTATATGAGACTACAGGGGAGGGCTGGCTTCTATATGAGACTATGGGGGCGGGCTGGCTACTATATGAGACTATTGTGGAGGGCTGGCTACTATTTAAATCTATTGTGGAGGGCTGCCTACTATATAAGACTATTGGGGAGGGCTAGCTACTATATAAGAGACTATGGGGGAGGGCTGGCTACTATATGAGACTATGGGGAGGGCTGGCTACTATATGAGACTATTGTGGAGGGCTGGCTACTATTTAAATCTATTGGGGAGAGCTGGCTACTATATGAGACTATTGGGGAGGGCTGGCTACTATATAAGACTATGGGGAAGGGCTGGCTACTATATAAGACTATTGGGGAGGGCTGGCTACTATATAAGAGACTATGGGGGAGGGCTGGCTACTATATAAGAGACTATGGGGGAGGGCTGGCTACTATATGAGACTATTGGGGAGGGTTGGCTACTATATAAGAGACTATGGGGAGGGCTGGCTACTATATAGAAGACTATTGGGGAGGGCTGGCTACTATATGGGTCACTTGGTGGGCTGGCTACTATTTGGGGACTATCGGGAGGGCTGGCTAATATGTGGGCCAATTTTGGTTGGGTTGGCTACCACAGGGGCAATATTAGGGAGTTGGTGATTAATCATATTATAGTAATTTATCATAGTGCACAGGGCTGGGAGACGCACACCACTGACAGTGCCAGGAACACCGCACGCTACATTCGCACTTCAATAATTATCAAGGTTGGCCCACTGTGTATTTGAGTTTGACACCCCTGATCCAAACCGTCTTTTACCGATTCATCCAAGTGTGTGAGATGGCCTTTAGCAATCTTAAAACGATCGTAATAACGAATTTTCGAACAATTTATCTCTCCCTCTAGACGTTGATCGGCATAAAAAACAAATCGTTACTTTGAAATCATTAAACGATTAATCGTTAGGCGAATTATCGCCTGCGTAAAAGGACCATTATGGGTGGGTAACAGATTACATAGTTCTGGAAATGCACTTATAACATTGCCCAAAATTTCTGCAATTTTTGAGGTTATATTACTGAAAATTTCCTTTTATTCTTGGCAGATGACTGGACCAGGATATCAGAGGGACATCAGATATCATCATATTATAAAAAGAATGAACCTATCACACCATATACATATGAGGAGCGTTCCATTAACCCAGATATACCCCGATCCTTTCACAGCAAAGATCTGTTACGTGATCCTTTTAAAGAAATCCGATCTTCTGATTCATCTCAGACTGTTAAGCGAAATAAAAATAAGGGAAGAAGTGTTGAACGTGAGAAGCCATTTTCATGTTCACAATGTGGAAAATGTTTTACGCATAAAAAATATCTTGTGAGGCATCAGGTTATTCACACAAGAGAGAAGCTGTTCTTATGCCTAGAATGTGAGAAGTGTTTTACTCAAAAATCAGAACTTGATAAGCATCAGAGAACTCACACAGGGGAAAAAACTTTTCTGTGTTCACCTTGTGACAAATGTTTTGCTACAAAATCGGAACTTATCTTGCATCAAAAAACTCACACTGGGGAGAAGCTTTTTTCATGTTCAGAATGTGGGAAATGTTTTCCTCGAAAATCAAAGCTTATTAGACATCTGAGAACTCATACGGGGGAGAAGCCGTTTTCGTGCCCAGAATGTGGGAAATGTTTTGCTCAAAAATCATGTCTTGGTAAACACCGGGTTCTTCACACAGGAGAGAAGCCATATTCATGCCATGAATGTGGGAAAGGCTTTATTCAGAGATCAACTCTTATTGAGCATCAAAGAACTCACACCGGAGAGAAGCCATTTTCATGTTCAGAATGTGGTAAATGTTATAATGGGAAATCTGCTCTTGTTAAACATCAAAGAACTCACACAGGAGCAATGCCATACGCTTGCTCAGAATGTGGGAAATGTTTTAATGCAAAGTCAAATTTTGTTAAACATCAGAGAACACACACAGGGGAAAAGCCTTTTTCATGCCCAGAATGTGGGAAGGGTTTTAATGCAAAGGCAACACTTATTGATCATCAAAGAATTCACACAGGAGAGGAGCCATTTTCATGCTCAGAATGTGGAAAATGTTATAGTGGGAAATCTAGTCTCATTAAACATCAAAGAACTCACACAGGGGAGAAGCCATTTTCATGCCGAATATGTGGGAAATCTTATGCTGTAAAATCAACTCTTGATGAACATGAGAGAATTCACACAGGGGACAAGCCATTTTCATGTTCAGAGTGTGGGAAATGTTTTACTTTGAAATCAAAACTTGCCAGACATGTGAGAATCCACACAGGGGAGAAGCCATTTTCATGCTCAGAATGTGGGAAGTGTTTTACCCAAAAATCAACTTTAATTGGACATCAAAGAACCCACACAGGAAAAGCATTTTCATGACCAAAAGATGGAAAATTACATCTTCTAAAAGTGACACTTGCATCATGGGATTGTTTTACTCAGTGTTGGATATTTTTAAACATTTTTAGCAGTTTTTTTAATTGTATTCCAGCAGTGTTATACACGTAAGGGAAATAACTAGAAAATTATTTTTTTCTAATATATCAAAACCTTTTAGGGCCACAAAGGAGCCAGCTACTCATATCAAGTTAAAACTACAAACTTTATTCATATATTCCTAATAAAATCTAAGTATAAAATAAGCATAGAAAGTGGTGGAATCTGATCATTATATCACTTTATCACTGTGCTAATACAACTGAGAAGTTGCAACACCAAGGTACTGCAGCCTCAGCTCCTTGTCACTTCAATAGTAGCTGAGGCTGCAGTAATGCGGCAGCACCACAACACTGAATACAAAGGCAACTGCTCTGGGTTCCATAGTGCAGGAGTCAGATCTTGGAACCCCACCGATCAATTATTGATAGTCTATTCAGTGGATATGCTATTTATAGTTTCATGCTGAAAGGTAGAGTTGCCGAGGCCAATCCAGTTCCCTGTTGAGTAACTTTTCTTATTAATAGAAATTTGCTGGGTGACACTTCAAGTTGAACTGCATCTCTCCGCAACCCCTTGTGAAGATCAGGTGGCAGCTGAAGTTTCGAGGTAAACTTGGTGTTCTGCCATCCAGACTTAGGGTCCTATTACACGAAGCGATTTTTAACGACTAACGATTGCAAACGAGATTGTTTATCGTTAACCTGAAATCGTTCAACATATTACACAGAACGATAATCGTTACGATCGTTTAATCCTTCTGATCCCAGCAGAACAATGTGCAATTACACTGAACGATTAGTGAAAAACCACTGAACTTGAGCAAACGAATGTGGAATTACAGCGAACGATTAACAATAATTTTAGGTTTAGATCTAAATCAACGACATACGAACGATTTTTGGATCGCTGCCTGCAATTACACAGAACGATTATCGTTTAAATTTGAACGATTTAACAATTTTTCGTCCCGTGTAATAGAGCCTTTACGTAGTCATTTGATATATTTACCACAGCAACCAAGATAAGTAAAAGATACAAACACCCTCATTGTCCTCCTGACATGTTTTACTGCAGTCGGCATCAGCAGAGGTCTCGGACACTGAAGTCCTGTTCGGACATGTTTCCCTTCCCATGTCAGGAAGAGAAACAGAAGCCAATCACCTATGTGTGCATCACAAGAATATGGTTGAACTGGCCTAATTGTAAGGAGGCAAATGTCAACTCTCCACTGATTGTATCTGTGAACGGTAGAGGAGGAAAGTAGGCACGTCCAGCATCATCTGTATAGCTCTTCCCTCTTCTCAGAGCACCTCTCCCTGTACTTAAATCGGCAACCAGCGCCTCTCCCTGTACTGATATCAGCACCAGCGCCTCTCCCTGTACTGACATAAGCATCAGTGCCTCTCTCTGTACTGACATCAGCACCAGTGCCTCCTCCTTTACGGACAGCACCAGCACCTCTCCCCGTACTGGCATCAGCACCTTTCCCTATACTGACATGAGCACCAGCACCTCTCCCTGTACTGACAACAGCACCAGCGCCTCTCCCCGTACTGACATCAGCATCAGTGCCTCTCCCTGTACTGACATCAGCACCAGCGCCTCTCCCCGTACTGACATCAGGACCAGCGCGTCTCCCTGTACTGACATCAGCACCAGCTCTTTTCCCTGTACTGACATCAGGACCAGCGTGTCTCCCTGTATTGACATCAGCATCAGTTCCTCTCTCTGTACTGACATCAGCACCAGCGCCTCTTCCTTTACGGACAGCACCAGCACCTCTCCCCGTACTGACATCAGCATCAGCGCCTCTCTTTGTACTGACATCAGCACCTCTCCCTGTACTGACATTAGCACCAGCACCTCTCCCTGTACTGACATCAGCACCAGCGCCTCTCCCTGTACTGACATCAGCACCAGCACCTCTCCCTTTACAGACAGCAGCAGTGCCTCTCCCTGGTGACAATGCAGAAGTACAATATTCATCCCAATATCTGTAACCAAAAGATATCAGTGCCCTTTTTCCAACTAGATTTATTTCCCCTTTTATTTACCTGTATGAATTAATATGCTTTATTGTAACTTTTGTGTCTCCTAATTATTTATTTGACCTCTAAGGATTTAGTCTTTGTATTTTCTGTATTCAATGAAATAAAATGGCCTTTCAGCTGACGGAGCGCTCAGCCAATCACAGGCCGCGGCGGCCTGTGATTGGCTGAGTGGTCTGTCAGCTGACAGGCCATTCTGAAGCCAGAGCGTGCGGGACCCGGAGATGAAGACAGAGCGGAGGAGAAGCCCTGACAGGTAATGTATGCTGCAAGGACATCGGTAACGATGTCCCTGCAGCCCTCGCTCAACGATCATGGGGCCGTGGAATAGGCCCAGTAAACGAGCAGCGATCTAGCAGATCGGCGCTCGTTTACATAGTTGATGATGGGAACTGTACTGATATGCGCTGCGCTGTAATGAATCAAACGTGTCCGTTACAGGCCTCCCATATCCGTGTTCTGTGCGGAAAACGGAATGTGTGAATGCAGCCTAAGACATCTACAGATGTATAGGGATAAATAGTCAAAGCTGTCCTGCTCAGGATCTTTGGGAGCAAAACCAAGTAATACAATAGACCGATTTATGTTCTCAATTGTGGCACGGTTAGGGATAAAAGCTGGAAGAAATCCGAGAACTACATGTTCATTCTTTGGACAGACGGTAGAATCCGCCCTTGCCTAGAAATGAGTCTATGGCACGGGCTGAAATGCGCGTGGCCGCCAGAGTCTGCACGCTGCGGAATCCGCAACAGGTTTTCCACCGGGATTCCGTAGTGTGCACCAGCCCAAAAGCTGAGCGTGCTGCCAGCTGAACGTTAATGCTTCCTTTTACCTCACACTGACTGGGCTTCCTTCCTAATCTTTCTATGCCCCTCCTCTCCCAGCATGCACATCACAGCTCCCACTGTTAACTTCATCACTGCTGGACAACTACCAATGTTGTGAGCTGGCATCACCAGCATTCTCTGTCAGACAGAGATAGTAGCGGATTATAATAGGTCCGTTTTGGGCAGTAGCCCGGGGCCCTGAACTTCTGAGGGGCCCAAACAGACTTATGTTCAGTCATGATTTTTATAAAAATCACTGCTTTTTACTGCAATTTTGCATAAATCAGGGCAAAACTGTAGCCAGGAGACAATGCAGTAATATTAGAGAATATATTGAAGGACCTTATCATGTGACAATGATGTCACCACAGGCCCTTTACAGGCTGCATTATGGAGAAAAAAGACTTAAAGGACAACTCCGGCGGGACCCCCCCCCCAAAAAAAACAAACACAGACACCATACTCACCATCCCTCCGGTGACGATCCCCACTTGATTCGCCCGCCGTCCTGCGATGTCTCTGACTTCTGGGTCCATGGGAGAGAAAAGGCTGCCAGTGGGCTTGCGCACCGGCAGCCTTTTCATTGGCTGGAGCGCATCACATGGCTTCCAGCAAGCTCGGGGGGGGGGGGGGGGGGTCGGGGTTTCGGAAAGTGGGGGAAGGGAGCCAGACCGGGCATTTAACCACATTACAAAGTTATATAACTTTGTAATGTGTGTTAAATAAGCTAAAAAAAAATTTCGTGGGAGTTGTCCTTTAAGTTAGTGCCGCCATAGTTACAGTGGGGTGGGGGGGCCCAAGCTTGATGAACAGCCCGGGGCCCATGGTAAAGATAATCTGCCCCTGGACAGAGATGATTAATTATCCCTTGGCAGTCAAACTTAGGGCCCTATTCCACAGTAAAAATAATCGGCCAGATCGGGCCCATTTTGCCGATTATCGTTCAGTGAGATAGAGAGAACGATCAGCCGATGATCGTGTCATCGGCTGATCGTTCATTTAGGGCCAGACCTAAAATCATAGTTCCCCCACCGCGCATCGCTACGGTTGAATAGCGGTGCGCGGCGGGCGACCGACGATTTGAGAAGAAGCAGCATCATCATCATACATTACCTGGCTGCAGGGCTTCTTCTCTGCGCTGTCTTCATCCCCGGGTCCCGCGCTCTATCTTCTGAATGGCCGGTCAGCTGACGGAGCACTCAGCCAATCACAGGCCGGGACCGCCGCGTGTTTGGCCTGTCAGCTGACCGGCCATTTAGAAGATAGAGCGCGGGGGACCCGGGGAGGAGACGGAGCGGAGGACAAGCCCTGCAGCCAGGTAATGTATGATGCTGCAAGGACATCGGTAACGATGTCCCTGCAGCACTCGCTCAACGATCATCGGGCTGTGGAATAGGCCCAGTAAACGAGCGGCGATCTAGCAGATCGCCACTCGTTTACACCGTTGATCGGTCCCTCCTCGGCGTGTGGAATAGGACCCTTACCCTTGGTCACATCAGTGTTCTGCTTTAACAACCTAGAGGATGGTCATATCTTACTCTTATTCTCATGTTTAAAGGTTTTTCAATTTTGCTGCACACCAAAATCGGAATTCCTCAAACAAAAACAAAAAAAAGTTCCACTAGTTTGTGTACAGCTCTATTGTTTACAAGCACAGCTCAGCTACATGTACATTACACACATACAGCTCAGCTACATGTACATTACACACATACAGCTCAGCTACATGTACATTACACACATACAGCTCAGCTACATGTACATTACACATATACAGCTCTACTGTGTACACATACAGCTCAGCTACATGTACATTACACATATACAGCTCAGCTACATGTACATTACACACATACAGCTCAGCTACATGTACATTACACACATACAGCTCAGCTACATGTACATTACACATATACAGCTCAGCTACATGTACATTACACACATACAGCTCAGCTACATGCACATTACACATATACAGCTCAGCTACATGTACATTACACACAGGGCTCTGCTACATGTACATTACACATATACAGCTCAGCTACATGTACATTACACACATACAGCTCAGCTACATGTACATTACACATATACAGCTCAGCTACATGTACATTACACACATACAGCTCAGCTACATGTACATTACACATATACAGCTCAGCTACATGTACATTACACACATATACAGCTCAGCTACATGTACATTACACACATACAGCTCAGCTACATGTACATTACACACATATACAGCTCAGCTACATGTACATTACACACATACAGCTCAGCTACATGTACATTACACACATATACAGCTCAGCTACATGTACATTACACACATCACACTCACACAGCTCTGCTCCACACATTTCACTTCAGCTCATCTAGCACAGCAGAGTCCTGCATACACTGAGCAGCAGCCCCTGATCATGTGACTCCTCCTCCTCCCTGTGACTGATCACATGACTGTGACATCATGGCAGGTCCTGGAAGCACACAGCTCCTGTACAGCTCTGCTGGGGGACAGCGGGAGGATTAACCCCTTCAGAACTGAGCGGTGTTAAGTCTTATGTATGAAGTGTTTTTTCTTTGGTTTTGAGCGATACCAGATATATTACATTGTCTCATCTTCTCTCCATTCATCTCCCAACACTCCAGGATCCTCTGCTGATATCTTCTATATAAGAGACCGACCCATCAACCATGGAGAGAGACAGAGACAAGATGGCCGAGAGGATAATAACCCTCACCCTACACATACTCTTCCTGCTTACTGGGGAGGTGAGGGATTCTGGGAGTGATGTCATCATGACATCATTCTTATCTATGGAATAACAGATGGATAGGACTGGAGAGGTGAGGGATTCTGGGAGTGATGTCATCATGACATCATTCTTATCTATGGAATAACAGATGGATAGGACTGGAGAGGTGAGGGATTCTGGGAGTGATGTCATCATGACATCATTCTTATCTATGGAATAACAGATGGATAGGACTGGAGAGGTGAGGGATTCTGGGAGTGATGTCATCATGACATCATTCTTATCTATGGAATAACATATGGATAGGACTGGAGAGGTGAGGGATTCTGGGAATGGATGGAGTGATAGTAATGTGTCTCTCCATACACAGGATTACACAGTAGTGAAGAAGTCCTCTAGTGGGCGCTGTGGGGCCCCTGGGTGTGAAGGATGGGGAAGAACCCTGAGCCCAATCCCGGGGCCCCTGATACATGAGGAAATGGAGGAAGAGAAGATCCTAGAAGTCACCAACAAGATGGTGGAGCTGCTGAGTGGAGAGGTGAGACTGTGGCTGCTGGGAATGCTGGGACATTATACAGTAACACCACTGGAGGGGTGGGGGGGATAACTGTGTGATCATTGTGTGTGTCAGGTTCCTATAAGGTGTCAGGACGTGGCGGTCTATTTCTCCATGGAGGAGTGGGAGTATGTAGAAGGACACAAGGATCAGTACAAGGATGTGATGCTGGAGGATCAGCAGCTCCTCCCATCAGCAGGTAATAGACAGGACTATATACACACCTCCTCTCTGTATTATCTGGATGGAAAGAATGAATTCAGTCTCTGTATGTGTTCCCTCCAGTCAGATCCAGTAAGAGAACAGCACCAGAGAGATGTCCCCGTCCTCTTCTTCCTCAGGATCAGGTAGATGGAGATGTTCCCTATGATCTGTACATCCCACCTGACTTCTCCTACTGTCTGATGACTTTTACAATATTTCTCTCACATCTTATAAATCAGGGGGAAGATGGGAACAACATTAATGCTCAAAAAACAGATGTGAGCAGTGATGAGCAGTGTAAAGAGGAAATTACTACAAGGAAGGATCTGAACCATAAAAGTGCCATAAACCATAAAAAGGTAGTAAAAGAAGAAGAGACAGATGACAGCAGTAATAAGCAGGATGACATTCCTATGGGGAAAGATCTGAACTATATTAATTACACAATAGTAAAAAAAGAAGAGACAGATGACAGCAGTGATGAGCAGTATAAGGAGGACATCACTACAGGTAACCGCCCAGGTGAGTAGTGACCACTAAATGTAGAGAACAGTCACACATTCTCCTCAGTCACCGGCTGTAACTATTCTGTGTGGAATATTATAAGCTCTGTGTCCTGTCAGTTTTCCAGCTATATAATCATTCAGCCTAAATTTTATTATTCCCACCACTATTCAATGTATACGATTTGTCCCTATATTCTTCCAATATAATATAGCTTCTACCAGCGTGGTCCAGTGCCTAGGGAAACACCTTGCAGGGGGGCAGCACCAGGGAGGAGGCGGAAGGAAACAACTTTTTTTTGGTGTCTTTTTGAGGGGGGGTATGGTGGCATTGGTCAGGTCTGGTGTGGCGGTGTTATCTACTCACAGTATGGCGGTATTGTTCAGGTCTGGTGATAAATGTTACAACTGAAACTATTACCTACCAATCCTGTGGTGAGAATTCCCTCAGACAATATGGAGACGGCTCTAACCATTGATTCAATGTGGAAATTTCTTTATGTTTTAAGCAGCTAAAAACCATTAAAAACACAATTCAGACATGGTGTAAAGTGAAACTGGCTCAGTCGCCCCTAGCAACCAATCAGATTCCACTTTTTATTCCTCACAGACTCTTTGGAAAATTAAAGGTGGAATCTGATTGGTTGCTAGGGGCGACTGGGCCAGTTTCACTTTACACCATGTTTGATAAATCTTCCCCAGTGTTTCTACATGTAGAGAATTGCATGTGGCCGTGGCGTTCCCATTTCTCCCCCAGTAGTCATTTGCTGTTACCAGGATTATTGGCCATATGCCTATTGGTTACTGCATTAGGGTCTGGCATCTGCTGCATGTGGTGACGTACAGTAACTGTGGAAGCGCAGCCTAAGACTGATCAGATATCAATATGATGTTCAGAAGCTAGAAAATCCTGATGCTAATTGGTAAGTGAAGATGGGGCGTCTGTTGGTGTAGTGACGGGGGCAGCAGCTGGTAATACGGCCCTGGCTTCTACAGAAACCAACTTAATACTTTGCCCTTTGTGGCTGTGATGTCCCTTGTTCTGGGAGGGTCGTCCAGAGAGCTGTTTGGAAGGTTCTGACCACTTACCAAGGACGTATGTAGCCAGAGGTCGGCCGGGTCGGGGACGTCACTGCAGCACGTGACTTATGCAGAAAATAAGAGAAAAAGCGGTGATGTGCCCCCAATAACGCCATGCTGGTTGGGGTCCTGCAGGTTATCGGTATGTAGGGGGTCAATAGTCCTATTATTTATTTGAGAAGAGTTTCCATTACTTTTCCTACTAAGGACGTCATCTCACCGGCCTCCAGCTTCTAGACTCTTCTCCCTGACACTTCCTGTGGATGGGAACAGATCTGATCATTCTTATTATGTTACATAAAAAAGAGTAACTTTCCATGTCTGCAATATGTTTAAGCTTCTATTACTGGGAAATAAGAGAAATGCTGTTTTCTCCTTTGCAGATGATTCTACCAGGAGCTCAGGGGGACATCAGATCTCCTCAGAGGATCATATCACACAAGATACATATGAGGAGCCGTCCACTATCCCAGATACACCCTCAGCCCCTCACAGCAAAGATCTCTCATCTCATCCTGTTATACAAGTCCCATCTTCTGATCCATCACAGCAAGCTGACATTTACAGAGAAGACGATGAACAGCAAAGAGAAAATACAAGAAAGCCTCATTTTTCAGATTTACAATGTGAAAAAATCTTTAATCACAAAAGATATGTTATAGGAAAGAAGTCATTTTCATGCTCAGAATGTGGGAAATGTTTTACTCAGAAAGCAAAGCTTGTTACCCATCAAAGAATTCACACAGGGGAGAAGCCATTTTCATGTTCAGATTGTGGAAAATGTTTTGCTGACAAATCAAATCTTCTTCACCATCAAATAATTCACTCAGAGGAGAAGCCATTTTCATGTCCAGAATGTGGGAGATGTTTTAAAAGGAAATCAATTCTTGTTGAACATCAAAGAATTCACACAGGGGAGAAGCCATTTTCATGTTCAGAATGTGGGAAATGTTTTACTCGGAAATATTATCTTGTCAACCATCAAAAAATTCACACAGGGGAGAAGCCATTTTCATGTTCAGAATGTGGAAAATGTTTTACTGTGAAATCAAATCTTGTTGACCATCAACAAACTCACACAGTGGAGATGCCAGTTTCATGTTCAAAATCTAGGAAATGTTTCACTCAGAAATTAAATTCTGTTGAGCATCAAAAAGTTCACTTAGAGGAGAAGGCATTTTCATGTTTAGAATGTGGTAAATGTTTTACTCAGAAATCAAGGCTTATTAACCATCAAAGAATTCACACAGGGGAGAAGCCATTTTTATGTTCGGAGTGTGGGAAATGTTTTAATCACAAGTCAAATCTTCTTCATCATCAAAGAATTCACACAGAACAGAAGCCATTTTCATGTTCAGACTGTGGGAGATGTTTTATAAAGAAATCAAAACTTGTTGAACATCAAAAAATTCACACAGGGGAGAAGCCATTTTCATTTACAGATTGTGGAAAATGTTTTGCTCGGAAATCACATCTTGTTATCCATCAAAGAAATCACACAGGGGAAAACACATTTTCATGTTGAGAATGGGAATGGGAATGTTTTACTGTGAAATAAAATCTTGTTGACACTCAAAGAATTCACACAGGAGAGAAGCCATTTTCATGTTCAGAATGTGAGAAATGTTTTACTAAGAAATCAACTCTTGGTACACATCAAAGAACTCACAAAATGGAAAAGTCAGTTTTATATTTAGAATGTGGGAGATGTTTTACTCCTAAATCAAAATTTGTTGAATATCAAAGAATTTCATGTTCCGATTGTGGGAAATCGGCACTTCTCCAGCTTGATGGTCAAGCCTGCCTGGTGGATCCGCCCAAACACCTGCGACAGAAACTTGAGGTGATCCTCCTGTGTGCGACTGAAGATGGCAATATCATTCTGGTACATGGCCGCGTACCCTTCCAGTCCCTTAACCCTTTCTGGACTGGGATAATTTTCGTTTCTGCGTTTTTGTTTTTTCCTCCTTGTGCTTAAAAGGCCATAGCACTTGCATTTTTACACCTACAGAACCACATGAGCCCTTATTTTTTGTGTCACTAATTGTACTTTGCAATTACAGGCTGAATTTTTGCATAAAATATGCTGCGAAACCAGAAAAAAATTATATGTGCAGTAAAATAGAAAAAAAAAACTATTCTTTTTTTGGGGGGGGGATTCGTTTTTACGCTGTGTGTCCTATGGAAAAACTGACATGTTATATATATTCCTCAAGTCATTACGATTACAACAATATGTAACATGTATAACTTTTATTTTATTTAACGGCTTGAAAAAAATTCAAACCATTGTTAACAAATATATGTTCCTTAAAATCGCTCCATTCCCAGGATTATAGCGCTTTTATCCTTTGGTCTATGGGGCTGTATGAGGTGTCATTTTTTGCGCCATGATGTGTTCTTTCTATCGGTACCTTGATTGCGCATATGTGACTTACGCCGTTTACCGTGCGCGATCAGGAATGTGATAAATTAATAGTTCGGTTGATTACGCACGGGGCAATACTAAATATGTTTTTTTATTTATTTTTATTTATAACATGGGAAAAGGGGGTGATTCAGACTTTTATTAGGGGAGGGGGCTTTTTACTAATAACCCTTTTTTTTTTTTTTACATATACTAGAAGCCCCCCTGGGGTTAGGGTTAGTCCCCCTGGTAGACTACTCGTACAAGCACACTGATCTCTCATAGAGATCTATGCTGTAAAGTTATACAGCATAGATAGATGAGATCAGTGTTCTATTGCTTTTGGCTGCTGCCAAAAGCAATAGAATGCCGAGCCAGGATCAGTGCCATTACGGCGCAGACCCCGCCAGAACCAGACGTGGAGATCTCCCCACTCGACCACCAGGGAACAGCTGCAGTAAGTCTTCAGATGCAGCTGTCAACTTTGACAGCTGCATCTGAAGACTTAATTAGCGGCCACGGCGATTGGTCCATGTCCGCTAATAGCTGTGGACTCTGGCTCCATGCCGCACCCGGGATCGCGGTGGTTCAGACGCGGCCCTACTCAGAACGCCCCCACCCGCGAGGACGTACAGTTTTGTCCTGTTTACCATCCGCTAAAAAGTGGCAGGGGCATTCTTCATGCTGAATGGCATGACCGTGAATTCATACAGTCCAAACAAGGTGATAAAAGAAATTGGACCCATTGGTCCTCAGGCAAGTAGTACTGAGAACATGTCTTTTTAAATGCCAGAAAATGTCCAAGTCTTCACCTTTGTGCAGCAGACGGAAGTTCTCCACCAGTAATTTTGGGACACAGATCTCAAGGGACTCGTGACTGGCTGGGATGGTCGGCTGGAGCATTTGGAGCTGGTGCTCACACTCCTCCTGACACTCGTGCTGCTCACACTCCTCATGTATGGCCGCCATGAGTGTATCGTAGGTGTTCTGGTTTCCCCGCCTTGAAGCTGGCCAGAGCAACTTCAGTAGGGCAGAGAAACTGTCCTGGGTGTCAGGATGGGTGGGGGTTAGTCGCCCCCCCTATAGAAGGGGCCGCAAGTGACTGGCTCCCTGGGCTAGCCGTAGCTCAGGAATTCAGTCATGTGCGTTCGTGGATCATCCTCAGATTAAATGAAATATTTAATTGCTTTAAAGGGGAACTCCAGGTAGAGGTTAAAAAAAAATGAACTTCTGCAAAAGCATAAAGCATTACCTATCTATTCCATTTTTTGAAACTACCAAAAATCCATTTGTTCTGGGGGAGTTTGTTCTGTATTGTGTTTTCTGTACTTCCTGGTTGAGCAGTTGTACAAAGTACTACAGGTTCCAGAATGCAATGCTTTCCCTCAGCTGTTCATCACAGTCCCCCCCCCCTGCCTATTCCCCGCCCAAAGCTGTTGCAGAACATATAGGCTGTGTTCACACATTGTAGTTTCATTGTTTTACTGAATTATTTGCAGTAATTTATGATTTCATTGTGGTCCCACCCACCCACATAGCACGCTGTATTCTCTACCTGTAACACCACACAGCACACTGTATTCTCTACCTGTAACACCACACAGCACGCTGTATTCTCTACCTGTAACACCACAGAGCGCTGTATTCTCTACCTGTAACATCACACTGTATTCTCTACCTGTAACACCACACAGCACTGTATTCTCTACCTGTAACACCACACAGCACACTGTATTATCTACCTGTACCACATAGCACGCCGTACTCTCTACCTGTAACACCACACAGCACGCTGTATCCTCTACCTGTAACACCACACGGCACTGTATTCTCTACCTGTAACACCACACAGCGCGCTGTATTCTCTACCTGTAACACCACACAGCACACTGTATTCTCTACCTGTAACACCACACAGCACGCTGTATTCTCTACCTGTAACACCACAGAGCACGCTGTATTCTCTACCTGTAACACCACACAGCACGCTGTATTCTCTACCTGTAACACCACAGAGCACTGTATTCTCTACCTGTAACACCACACAGCACGCTGTATTCTCTACCTGTAACACCACACAGCACACTGTATTCTCTACCTGTAACACCACACTGTATTCTCTACCTGTAACACCACACAGCACACTGTATTCTCTACCTGTAACACCACACAGCACCCTGTATTCTCTACCTGTAACACCACACAGCACGCTGTATTCTCTACCTGTAACACCACACAGCACGCTGTATTCTCTACCTGTAACACCACACAAACGCTGTATTCTCTACCTGTAACACCACACAGCACGCTGTATTCTCTACCTGTAACACCACACAGCGCTGTATTCTCTACCTGTAACACCACACAGCACGCTGTATTCTCTACCTGTAACACCACACAGCACACTGTATTCTCTACCTGTAACACCACACAGCACGCTGTATTCTCTACCTGTAACACCACACAGCACACTGTATTCTCTACCTGTAACACCACACAGCACGCTGTATTCTCTACCTGTAACACCACACAAACGCTGTATTCTCTACCTGTAACACCACACAGCACGCTGTATTCTCTACCTGTAACACCACACAGCACGCTGTATTCTCTACCTGTAACACCACACAGCACGCTGTATTCTTTGCCTGTAACACCACACAGCATGCTGTATTCTCTACCTGTAACATCTGCATCATCAGCCTGTGCTCAGCAAACACACACAATGTGAGACAGAGGCATGGAAGATTTGTCTCCTTAGGTGGGAGAGCAGAAGGAGCAGGACACAATGTGGATTTGCACAGGGGCAATTTTTTTTCACTTCCTGGATTTCTGTCAGCTACCAGTATGACAGAACCGTACAGATACAGTAATACATTGTATAGACACATATATTTTAACTTTTAACCCTTTGAGGACCAGGCCCAAAATGACCCAGTGGACCGTGCAAATTTTGATCTTAGTGTTTCCGTTTTTCCCTCCTCCCCTTCTAAGAGCTCCAGCACTTTCAGTTTTTTATCTACAGGCCATGTAAGTGCTTGTTTTTTACAGGAATAGTTGTACTGTGTAATGGCGTCTTATATTCTACCATAACATGTATGATGGAATTCCAAATATATTATTTATGAAGATATAAATTGGTGAAATCGCAAAAAAGAATGCAATATGGTAACGTTTGGGGGGTTCCTGTGTCTACGTAATGCACTATATGGTAACAGCGACATGATACAATTATTCTATAGGTCAGTCCGAACACAACCATATGCAGGTTACACAGATTCTCTAATGTTATATATTTTTTTTAAATGAAATCCTTTTTTTTGGCAATTAATTATAAATAAAATGGGCCTATTGTGACGCTTATAACGTTTTTATTTTTTCACCTACGGGGCTGTATGGGGTGTCATTTTTTCCGCCATGATCTCTAGTTTTTATTAATACCATATTTGTGAAGATCGGACGTTTTGATCACTTTTTATAAATTTTTTTATATATATAATGTAACATAAAATCGGTAATCCGCGCACTTTTTTCCCTCTTTTCGTGTACGCCGTTTACCATTCGCAATGACGCTTGTTATATTTTAATAGATCGGACAATTACGCACGCTACGGTATATTATATGTTTATCTATTTATTTATTTTTATATGTTTTATTTATATAATGGGAAAGGGGGGTGATTTCAACTTTTATTGGGGGAGGGGTTTTGGGGTTGTGTGTTAGTGTTTTTAACTTTTTTTTTTTTACACATTTGAAGTCCCTTTGGGGGACTTGTACATACATTAGTCTGATTTCTACACTGATGAATGCTATGCCATAGGCATAGCATTGATCAGTGTTATCGGCGATCTGCTCATTGAGTCTGCCTGTGCAGGCTTAGAGTAGCAGATCGCCGATCGGACCGCACGGAGGCAGGTGAGAGACCTCCTGCAGTCCGTTTTACCGATCGGGACCCCCGCAGTCACACTGTGGGGGTCCCGATCGGTAAGTGACAGGGGACTCCCCCTGTCACTTACACTTAAACGCTGCGGTCGCGCCGCTATCGCGGCGTTTAAGGGGTTAATGACATGCGGCAGCGCGATCGCTGCAGCGTGTCATTACCGGTGAGGTCCTGGCTGCTCACTGCAGCCGGCCCCCACCTGCTATGAAGCGCGCTCCGCTCCGGAGCACGCTTCATAGCGGGAGAAACACCCAGGGCGTACAGTTACGCCCTAGGTCGTCTGGGGACAGACTTCCATGGCGTAACTATACACCCTGGGTCGTCTAGGGGTTAATGTACTTTTAATAGAAAACAAGTTTTTCTTATGCGGAGTTCCCCTTTTAAGTACGCCCTAAACAACACTCTATATACACAGGGAATAATATATACAGAGGCCAGATGCAAAATACGGATGGTAGTACGAAGCAGTCTTATGGTGCTTTTACACGGAGCGATAATTCGCACGATTAACGATTTAGAATGAACAATGTTTTTTTCATAACATCAGCGTTTACACGGAACGATACATCGTACGGAAAAATCGTTTTGTGATCGCTTAAACCTATCTCATACATAGGTGAAATCGTTGAAAGAATGTTTACATGGAACGATCTGCGAATTTTTTCCGAACGATCAACGACGATTTGAGAAGTTGTTGAAAGATCAAAATGAACGATTTCTCGCTCGTCGCTTGATCGGTCGCTGCGTTTACACGTACGATTATGGTTCGAATTCGACCGTTATCGTGCAAATTCGAACAATAAATCGTTTCGTGTAAAACCACCATTAGGGTCCTATTAGACAAAGCTATTTTTAACGATAATCGCAAACTAGATTGTTTATCGTTAACCTGAAATCGTTCACCATATTACACAGAACGATGGTCGTTAGTTACGCTCGTTACTATGATCGTTTACTCCATCTGATCCCAGCAAAACAAAGAACAATGTGCAATTACACTGAACGTTTAGTGAACTTGAGCGAACGAACATGGAATTACAGCGAACAATTAGTAAACGATTAACAATGATTTTAGGTTCAGATCTCGATCAAAGACACCAACATTTTTCAATTGTTGCCTGCAATTACACAGAACGATTATCTTTTAAATTCGAACGATATAACGATATTCTGCACAATTATCGTCCTGTGTAATAAGGCCCTTAGCAGTAGGTCGTTACCATAGAAGGCGGATCTTGGTGGTGGAAACACCTGAAGCATTTGCATGCTGCTTGGTCTCAGGATCTTATCCAACATGTAGTCCTGGCCTCCCCGGACAAAGGACACTGCGTGTTACTCAGCCCCTCTGGCAGACCAGCTGTGGGACCCCCCTAGGGCTCCGGGCTCTCTAGTGCTCACAGATCACAACCTGGCTGAGGGACTGGTCGCTCAGCCAGTCAGTGACTAGGGAGGGACTCCGCTCCAGGCAGTGATTGGTTGAGGGGCCAGTCCATCAGCCAGATCAGGCCTTTCCCTATGACAACTCAGGGGAAAATGCCTTCCGTTGGTGATACGGGAATAAGTAAGTTAGTATTGTAATCATTTCCACCCCACCCCCCCCGCCCGCGACAGATTTTATAATCCGACGGACTTCTCCTTTAAATTGCAGATATCCATCTGGTAAATGTATTCCGAGGGATTTGTCGAACCTGCTGATATCTCCCTGCAGCTGCGTACTTCATCTTTCCGGTGCTGGTCTACTTTCCCTTGTCGGTCCTGTGTTTTTCAGGAACTTTAATTAAAAAGAATTATGTAAATGAGCTCATTAGGAGCACTGGGGGCGTTCCTCAGACCCCCGATACACTGCTCAACTTACCTGCCGCAGCCTCCTAAACACCGGCCTCATGTATAATTGAATATACATAGGTAGGGGTGACCTAAGAAGGCGGCAGTGGGCTGGTGGAACGGTGCATTTGGGGGGGGGGGGTCATCTTAGGAACGCCCCCAGTGCTCCTAACAAGCTCCTTTACATATTCCTGTTTAATTAAAGTTCCCAAAAACAGCGGGACCAACAAACAAAAGAAGACCGGCACCAGAAAGATGAGGGAGATATCAGCAGGTTTGTTTGGAATGTTTCTGGAGGTAATGATACGATAAAAATAAAAAGAGTTTTCACAGTTTTTAATCTACAGTGTCCGAAAAGCAACATGAAATCTGCTGCTGATCTGCAGGACCGAAAAAGACTTTGTTAATTGACTTTACCAGAAAATAAAGGGAACAATGTGACATCTGCAGACAGATAAGTCACTGACATGGTGCGTTCACACCTACAGGATCTGCAGACAGATAAGTCACTGACAAGAAGTAAAATATAAGGCAGATGTATGTACCATCCCAGACTCCTATGACATCCCAGCTGCCGATCCCATCTAGTTGTTACCTTACATAAACTTCATCTACTGGATCCTCCGCACTGTCTAGTCTGATGTTACATCCAGGAGCAGCACCAGTTTTCTTGCCGTCTCGTCGTATCTTTAATAATTAGTTTTTTACTATTAGACAATTGTGCCATCTATCCTAACACCCAACACCCTCAGCACTGACAGGGCCGCATATCCCAATCCAAATAGTATCTGTCACGATCGGCAGGTGAAGACAACACACTCGACAGTGGGCCCTAAATCTGACCCCACCCACTGTCACCTGCCTACTTGCCTCAGTCGACCCTAGGCAGTCGCGGACAACCACGAAGACAATCCCTATACTGTATACGTGCAGAACATAAAACGCAGACAGACAGACAAACAAAATGCGGAAAGTCAACTAGCCGAGTCAGGAACCAAACGAGCAACGCAGTACAAAATCAGAACCGAGCGGAGAGTCAGGGGACAGGCAAAAGGTCAGAATCCAGGCAAGACAAAATGGAAAAGGATAGGACAGAATACAAGGGACTGGGGAGCTGGGATCAGAAACAACTAATAGCCAGCGATTAGAGGCTGACACTGCAAACACTTTATACTGGATCAGGAGCCCGGACCAAAGACTGATTGGTCCGGCCTCCTGAATCCAGACACATAGCAGCTGGTGCGCTGCAGGCTGAGTGGCAGAGCGATCCGTCACTCAGCCTGAGCTCAACAGCACTCAGCTGCTTGGCCGGGCGACGTACACTAACGCGAGACCCGCGGCTTCCCTGGTTACTAGGGACGCCGTCGGGTCTCCGTGACGTCACCCGGCTCGGCCGAGGAGGACGGCGCTGCGCTCCAGCCGGACCAGACGACGCTGGAGCGCGGTCAGGTAAGTTACTGACATTACCCCCCCCTTCAGGAGGGGCCTCCGGACCTCTACCTAAGGGACCAGGCTTAGATGGATTTTGCAGATGAAACTGTCTAACTAGACGTGAAGCATGCAAATCTCTACTAGCTACCCAAGTGCGCTCCTCTGGTCCAAATCCTTTCCAATGAACTAAATATTGTAAAGAACTCTGAACCCGACGAGAATCCAGAATTCTCTCCACCTCATATTCCAGTTCACCTTGAATGATTAACGGAGCGGGAGGAGCAGACGGAATCACTGGATTAACAAATTTTTTCAATAGAGATTTATGAAAAACATTGTGAATTCTAAGACTCCTAGGCAACAGCAGCTTAAATGAAACTGGATTTATGATTTCTACTATAGGATAAGGACCAATGTATTTTGGAGACAATTTACCAGATGGTGTCTTTAATTTCAAATTTCTAGTGGAGAGCCACACCTTGTCACCCACCCTGTACTCAGGGCCAGATATGCGTCTTTTATTAGATTGTTTTTTACAATTCTCTTGAGCTTTAACCAGGTTCTGCAGAGCCTGGGCCCAAACTGTGCACAGTTTTCTGTAAATTTTTTCGGCGGATGGATTAGTGGATTCGGACGCATGTACAGAAGAACAACGAGGATTAAACCCAAAATTACAAAAGAACGGCGACATTTTGAGAGACTGACTTTCACGATTGTTCAGGGCAAATTCAGCCAATGGTAAGTATTCTCTCCATTTCTCCTGTGAGCCTGCAACGAAACACCTTAAGAATTGCTCCAGTGACTGATTTACCCTCTCCGTTTGTCCATTGGATTGTGGATGAAAGGCTGAAGAAAATGACAAAGATATACCTAGACGACCACAAAACTCTTTCCAGAATCTAGATACAAACTGTACCCCCCGGTCCGACACGATATTCTCTGGTACCCCATGCAACCGTAAGACATGACTAATAAAAAGAGAGGCCAAAGTACGCGCATTGGGCAGTTTGCTGAGAGGAATTAAATGACACATCTTCGAGAACCTGTCAACAACCACCCAAATCACCGTTTTACCCTTAGAGGGTGGTAAATCAGTTATAAAATCCATGGAGATGTGGGTCCAAGGTCTAGCAGGCAGGGGCAGGGGTTGAAGAAGTCCCTCCGGTAACCTGCGAGGAACCTTGGACCTGGCGCAAATCTCACAAGCTTCTACAAACAGTTTAGTATCCGTAGCCCAGGATGGCCACCAGTAATGACGAGACAGTAGGTACTTGGTACCAGCAATACCTGGATGACCTGCCAGTACTGAACAATGTGTTTCTTCCAACACTTTCAACCGAAGATTAGGGGGAACAAATAGTCTATTTTCCGGGGTGTTTCTAGGTGCCATGGACTGAGACTGAACCACCTGAGCAGCCAGATCGGGCTGCAGAATTGCCACCACCACCCCAGGAGATAAGATGGTTTCGGATTCTCTTACAGGGACCTCTTTAACACTGAAACTACGAGATAACGCATCTGCCTTTACATTCTTGGACCCTGGTCTGAAGGTGATTTCAAAATCAAACCGTGCAAAAAACAATGCCCATCTGGCTTGCCGTGGAGTAAGGCGCTTGGCTTTATCTAAATAAACGAGGTTTTTATGATCGGTAAGAACTTTAATTTTGTGTTTAGCCCCTTCTAAAAAATGTCTCCACTCATCAAATGCCCACTTAATGGCAAGGAGCTCTCTATTGCCAATATCATAGTTGCATTCGGTCTTGGAGAACTTTCTAGAGAAGTAGGCAACGGGTCGGAGGTTAGTGAGTGTTACGGGACCTTGAGAGAGGACAGCCCCTACACCCACCTCTGATGCGTCTACCTCGACAATAAAAGGTAATTCAAAGTTAGGTTGAATCAACACTGGAGCGACAGAAAAACATGTTTTGAGTTTGTCGAAGGCCAGAATGGCTTCAGGAGTCCAGTTATCCATATCGGAACCCCTTCTGGTGAGATCAGTTAAGGGTTTAGCAATTACTGAGAAGCCTTTAATAAATTTTCTGTAGTAGTTGGCGAAACCCAGAAATCTTTGAAGAGCTTTAAGATTCCTGGGGCGTTCCCACTTTTCAATGGCTGCCACCTTAAGGGGATCCATACCAAAAGAACTAGGGGTGATTTTATATCCCAGGAAAGAGACCTCCTGAACACCAAACTGGCACTTCGACAACTTCGCAAATAACTGATTGTGTCTTAACAGTTCCATAACTCTGCGAACATGATTGACATGTGAAGACCAATCTGGAGAAAAAACCAAGATATCGTCCAAGTACACCACCACAAAACGACCCAGGTACTCACGAAACACATCATTGACGAAGCGTTGGAAAACTGCAGGCGCATTACACAACCCGAAGGGCATGACTAGGTATTCAAAGTGTCCCTCGGGGGTATTGAATGCAGTTTTCCACTCGTCACCCTCCCTTATTCGAATCAAATTATAGGCCCCCCGGAGGTCGATCTTAGAAAACCACCGGGCCCCCCCAATCTGATCAAACAAATCTGGAATCAAAGGGAGCGGGTGTTGATTCTTAATGGTGATTTTATTTAGCTCCCGATAATCAATGCAGGGACGTAATCCACCATCTTTTTTACCTACGAAGAAAAATCCGGCCCCAAGGGGAGAACAGGAGGGACGGATGTGACCCTTATGTAAACTTTCCTTAATATAATCCCGCATAGCTTCCCTTTCTGGTCTAGACAAATTAAAGATACGCCCTTTCGGGTATTTAGATTCAGGAACCAAATCGATAGCACAATCGTATGGACGATGAGGGGGTAGTTCATCCACCGATTTTTCATCAAAAACATCACCAAAATCAGACAGAAACTCGGGGATCTCCCCTTCTAATGAAGAACATCCTGTTAGATTTAAAGAAATACAGTGAGCAGCACACCCGGGCCCCCATTGGACGAGCTCTCTGCTTGCCCAATCAAAAACAGGGTTATGCTGGGTCAACCAGGGCAAACCTAAAATAACATTGGAAGACAAATTGTCCATAACCAAAAAATCAAGACACTCCGAATGGATCGACCCCACTTTTACTTCTAGAGGAGGAGTGATATATTTCACTCTACCTTGAGCCAGTGGTGTAAAGTCCGCCCCAGTAATACTCAGCGGGCATTTAAGCTGAAGTGGACATACCTCCAAACTGGACCAAAACCCGGAATTAATAAAATTAGCGGATGCCCCTGAGTCCACATGGGCCATTCCCGAAATACACTTCTCACCCAAACATAGTGAGATGGGGACCATTAATTTATTCTTATCGAGTGGTACCTGTGCGCCTGAGTGACCCCCTCGATAGTCACTCAGGCGCTGGAGTTTTCCGGCGATGATCCAGGCTTGGAAGTACATTCCCGAACTCGATGTCCAGCTTTGCCACAGTACAGACACAGATTATGTTGCATACGATGGGCCCGTCTAGTTTTCGCATCGGTAGCCCCGATCTGCATGGGCTCCTCCGGAGGTGGTAACGGGGAAGGAGGAGGTTTAGAAGGAGACAGAAAAGAGGTAGGGGTTTTACAGAGTTCAACGATTCCTTTCTCCCTACGTCTGTCCCGCGTACGACGGTCCACCCTGATGGCTAACGTCATGGTCTCTTCTAACGTTTCAGGGGGAGGATAAGCTACCAACCAGTCCTTTAGCTGCTCAGATAGGCCCACCCGAAACTGAAAGCGCAGAGCAGAGTCGTTCCAACCGGATGGGATACACCACTGGCGGAACTCTGCGCAATAGTCCTCAACTGGCCTTTTACCTTGTTTTAAGGATGTCAACTGTCGCTCGGCTACAGCAGTCCTGTCAGGGTCGTCATACAATAACCCCAAAGCTGAAAAGAAATAATCAACCGAGGTTAACTCTATGGCGTTGGGAGGAAGAGAAAATGCCCACTCCTGTGGTGGCCCCTGCAACAGTGACATGATAATCCCCACTCTTTGAGACTCGTCCCCTGAGGAGCGGGGACGTAGTCGAAAGAACAGTCTGCACCCCTCTCTGAAGGTCCGGAAATTCCTTCTATCACCCTTAAATTTTTCTGGGAGTTGTACCGGTGGTTCAGGGGGGGAAGGGGTGGTCATAGTAACTTGTCGGGGAGCAGCCTCCTGCTCCTGAACCCGCTCAGCAAGGCTCTGTACCATAGTATTTAGGTTCTGCATTTGCTCCAACAATGCTTTCATAGGATCCATAATAGAAATCCTGGTGCACGTCACGAAACTGTACAGGCTGGCTATTCTGTCACGATCGGCAGGTGAAGACAACACACTCGACAGTGGGCCCTAAATCTGACCCCACCCACTGTCACCTGCCTACTTGCCTCAGTCGACCCTAGGCGGTCGCGGACAACCACGAAGACAATCCCTATACTGTATACGTGCAGAACATAAAACGCAGACAGACAGACAAACAAAATGCGGAAAGTCAACTAGCCGAGTCAGGAACCAAACGAGCAACGCAGTACAAAATCAGAACCGAGCGGAGAGTCAGGGGACAGGCAAAAGGTCAGAATCCAGGCAAGACAAAATGGAAAAGGATAGGACAGAATACAAGGGACTGGGGAGCTGGGATCAGAAACAACTAATAGCCAGCGATTAGAGGCTGACACTGCAAACACTTTATACTGGATCAGGAGCCCGGACCAAAGACTGATTGGTCCGGCCTCCTGAATCCAGACACATAGCAGCTGGTGCGCTGCAGGCTGAGTGGCAGAGCGATCCGTCACTCAGCCTGAGCTCAACAGCACTCAGCTGCTTGGCCGGGCGACGTACACTAACGCGAGACCCGCGGCTTCCCTGGTTACTAGGGACGCCGTCGGGTCTCCGTGACGTCACCCGGCTCGGCCGAGGAGGACGGCGCTGCGCTCCAGCCGGACCAGACGACGCTGGAGCGCGGTCAGGTAAGTTACTGACAGTATCCTCTTGTGATGGTCTCCTGCTCGGCCAAAGATGGAGACATAAATAATAATGTAAATTTGTATTAGATTATAATTCACCATTACTATCCTACAATTAACTAAAAAGTGAACTAAGTGCAGCATTCGTCATATACAGCTCAGCTACATGTACATTACACACATACAGCTCAGCTACATGTACATTACACATATACAGCTCAGCTACATGCACATTACACATATACAGCTCAGCTACATGTACATTACACATATACAGCTCAGCTACATGTACATTACACATATACAGCTCAGCTACATGTACATTACACACATACAGCTCAGCTACATGTACATTACACATATACAGCTCAGCTACATGTACATTACACATATACAGCTCAGCTACATGTACATTACACACATACAGCTCAGCTACATGTACATTATACATATACAGCTCAGCTACATGTACATTACACACATACAGCTCAGCTACATGTACATTATACACATACAGCTCAGCTACATGTACATTACACACATACAGCTCAGCTACATGTACATTACACACATACAGCTCAGCTACATGTACATTACACACATACAGCTCAGCTACATGTACATTACACACATACAGCTCAGCTACATGTACATTACACACATACAGCTCAGCTACATGTACATTACATACATACAGCTCAGCTACATGTACATTACACATATACAGCTCAGCTACATGTACATTACACACATACAGCTCAGCTACATGTACATTATACATATACAGCTCAGCTACATGTACATTACACACATACAGCTCAGCTACATGTACATTACACACATACAGCTCAGCTACATGTACATTACACATATACAGCTCAGCTACATGTACATTACACACATATACAGCTCAGCTACATGTACATTACACACATACAGCTCAGCTACATGTACATTACACACATACAGCTCAGCTACATGTACATTACACACATACAGCTCAGCTACATGTACATTACACACATACAGCTCAGCTACATGTACATTACACATATACAGCTCAGCTACATGTACATTACACATGTACAGCTCAGCTACATGTACATTACACATGTACAGCTCAGCTACATGTACATTACATACATACAGCTCAGCTACATGTACATTACACACATACAGCTCAGCTACATGTACATTACATACATACAGCTCAGCTACATGTACATTACACATATACAGCTCAGCTACATGTACATTACACACATACAGCTCAGCTACATGTACATTATACACATATACAGCTCTACTGTGTACACATACAGCTCAGCTACATGTACATTACACACACACAGCTCAGCTACATGTACATTACACATATACAGCTCAGCTACATGTACATTACACATATATACAGCTCAGCTACATGTACATTACACATATACAGCTCAGCTACATGTACATTACACACATACAGCTCAGCTACATGTACATTAAATGACTAAGCATAGCTCCGCCCACACAAGAGGCTTGTCACATGACCTTGATCATGTGACTGCTGATGTCACACCGTCCAAGAAGCCCATACACTCTAGGCGTTACCGTTACCGTAAGCACACGGCTCCTGTACAGCTCTGCAGGTGGAGGGAAGGAGCTGGGGGACAGCGGGAGGATTAACCCCTTCAGGACCAAGTTGGTTTTTGAGACTGCAGACAGATATTTTATTCTATTTGCTGGAACTTTTGATGAGTTGTGTTTACATTGTTTCCTCTTATATACATTCAGGTTCTTACACTACAGGATCCTCTGCTAATTTTCTTGACTAACCAATTCAGGATGAAGCAAGACAGAGACAAGATGGCCGAGAGGATAATAACCCTCACCCTACACATACTCTTCCTGCTTACTGGGGAGGTGAGGGATTCTGGGAGTGATGTCATCATGACATCATTCTTATCTATGGAATAACAGATAGGACTGGAGAGGTGAGGAATTCTGGGAATGATGTCATCATGACATCATTCTTATCTATGGAATAACAGATGGATAGGACTGGAGAGGTGAGGGATTCTGGGAGTGATGTCATCATGACATCATTCTTATCTATGGAATAACAGATGGATAGGACTGGAGAGGTGAGGGATTCTGGGAATGGATGGAGTGATAGTAATGTGTCTCTCCATACACAGGATTACACAGTAGTGAAGAAGTCCTCTAGTGGGCGCTGTGGGGCCCCTGGGTGTGAAGGATGGGGAAGAACCCTGAGCCCAATCCCGGGGCCCCTGATACATGAGGAAATGGAGGAAGAGAAGATCCTAGAAGTCACCAACAAGATGGTGGAGCTGCTGAGTGGAGAGGTGAGACTGTGGCTGCTGGGAATGCTGGGACATTATACAGTAACACCACTGGAGGGGGGGGGGGGATGACTGTGTGACCATTGTGTGTGTCAGGTTCCTATAAGGTGTCAGGACGTGGCGGTCTATTTCTCCATGGAGGAGTGGGAGTATGTAGAAGGACACAAGGATCAGTACAAGGATGTGATGCTGGAGGATCAGCAGCCCCTCCCATCAGCAGGTAATAGACAGGACTATATACACACCTCCTCTCTGTATTATCTGGATGGAAAGAATGAATTCAGTCTCTGTATGTGTTCCCTCCAGTCAGATCCAGTAAGAGAACAGCACCAGAGAGATGTCCCCGTCCTCTTCTCCCACAGGATCAGGATCAGGTAGATGGAGATGTTCCCTATGATCTGTACATCCCACCTGACTTCTCCTACTGTCTGATGACTTTTACAATATTTCTCTCACATCTCATGAATCAGGGGGAAGATGGGAACAATATTAATGCTCCAGAGACAGATGTGAGTAGTGATGAGCAGTATAAGGAGGACATCACTACAGGTAACCGCCCAGGTGAGTAGTGACCACTAAATGCAGAGAACAGTCACACATTCTCCTCAGTCACCGGCTGTAACTATTCTGTGTGGAATATTATAAGTTCTGTGTCCTGTCAGTTTTCCAGCTATATAATCATTCAGCCTAAATTCTAATATATACAGCACAGTCCCAGCGGACAATATATCACTCTCAGGGCCCTATTCCACGGGATGATTCACATAATCGTTAACGATAAATGATTTCAAATGACCACTGTTGCGAATGGCCTGAAATCGTTCAGCCATAAACATGGAACGATAATCATTACTTATGATCATTCTTGCGGTCGTCTTTTTGTCGCTCTTGCGTTTGTTGCTACTGCAAACGACCGAACGACGTCTTATTCAATGTGAACGATTTGCGAAAGAGCAACGATAAAAATAGGTCCAGGTCTTATTAAACGATCAACGATTTCTCGTTTGTCGTTTAATCGTTAACTGCTATTTAACCAAACGATTATCGTATAGATCCGAACGATGTAAATATAATTAGAACGATAATCGGCCCATGGAATAGGGCCCTTAGTCTCATGCTGCTGCATCTATAGTGACTGTCCTCATCTTACAGCGCACCTGTAATGTTATGAAACATTTTTTTAACAAAAATCGACCTGGTTTGTAATCACAAGCAGTTATGTAATATACTCACTTTAATTTAAAAACAAATATATACACTCACCGGCCACTTTATTAGGTACACCATGCTAGTAACGGGTTGGACCCCTTTTGCCTTCAGAACTGCCTCAATTCTTGGTGGCATAGATACAACAAGGTGCTGGAAGCATTCCTCAGAGATTTTGGTCCATATTGACATGATGGTATCACACAGTTGCCGCAGATTTGTCGGCTGCACATCCATGATGCAAATCTCCCGTTCCACCACATCCCAAAGATGCTCTATTGGATTGAGATCTGGTGACTGTGGAGGCCATTGGAGTACAGTGAACTCATTGTCATGTTCAAGAAACCAGTCTGAGATGATTCTAGCTTTATGACATGGCGCATTATCCTGCTGAAAGTAGCCATCAGATGTTGGGTACATTGTGGTCATAAAGGGATGGACATGGTCAGCAATAATACTCAGGTAGGCTGTGGCGTTGCAACGATGCTCAATTGGTACCAAGGGGCCCAAAGAGTGCCAAGAAAATATTCCCCACACCATGACACCACCACCACCAGCCTGAGCCGTTGATACAAGGCAGGATGGATCCATGCTTTCATGTTGTTGACGCCAAATTCTGACCCTACCATCCGAATGTCGCAGCAGAAATCGAGACTCATCAGACCAGGCAACGTTTTTCCAATCTTCTACTGTCCAATTTCGATGAGTTTGTGCAAATTGTAGCCTCAGTTTCCTGTTCTTAGCTGAAAAGAGTGGCACCCGGTGTGGTCTTCTGCTGCTGTAGCCCATCTGCCTCAAAGTTGGACGTACTGTGCGTTCAGAGATGCTCTTCTGCCTACCTTGGTTGTAACGGTTGGCTATTTGAGTCACCTGTTGCCTTTCTATCAGCTCGAACCAGTCTGCCCATTCTCCTCTGACCTCTGGCATCAACAAGGCATTTCCGCCCACAGAACTGCCGCTCACTGGATGTTTTTTCTTTTTCGGACCATTCTCTGTAAACCCTAGAGATGGTTGTTCGTGAAAATCCCAGTAGATCAGCAGTTTCTGAAATACTCAGACCAGCCCTTTTGGCACCAACAACCATGCCACGTTCAAAGGCACTCAAATCACCTTTCTTCCCCTACTGATGCTCGGTTTGAACTGCAGGAGGTTGTCTTGACCCTGTCTACATGCCTAAATGCACTGAGTTGCCGCCATGTGATTGGCTGATTAGAAATTAAGTGGTAACGTGCAGTTGGACAGGTGTACCTAATAAAGTGGCCGGTCAGTGTATGTATATGGCTAAATCAATGTTACACATAACTGTGCTCGGTAATGACTGACTGTAAAGTTCAGTGAGCACTATAATGCCCAAATGATTGTAACTAGAGTCGAGAATTTTTCTATGATTGAGTTCATGACCCCTCATGAACTTTGCATTTTTTTTCTTAGTTTAAATGAAGACAACAAGACCTCATGGCCCTTTATTCCCACCACTATTCAGCGTAGACGGTTTGGCCCTATATTCTCCCAGTATATTATAGCTTATACAGAAACTGACGGTAACTCCAGATTAACAGATGTAATACTTTGCCCTTTGTCGCTGTGACGTCCCTTGTTCGGGGAGGGTCATCCAGAGAGCTGTTTGGAAGGTTCTGACCACTTACCAAGGACACATGTAGCCAGGGGCCGGCCGGGGTGGGGACCTCACTGCACCACGTGACTTATGCAGAAAATGAGAGAAAAAGCCGTGATCTCCCCCAGTAACGCCATGCTGGTTGGCGTCCAGCAGGTTATCGGTATGTAGGGGGTCTATAGTCCTGTTTTTTATTTGAGAAGAGTTTCCATTACTTTTACTACTAAGGACGTCATCTCCCCGGCCTCCAGCTTCTAGATTCTTCTCCCTGACACTTCCTGTGGAAGGGAACAGATCTGATCATTCTTATTATGTTACATAAAAAAGAGTAACTTTCCATGTCTGCAATATGTTTAAGCTTCTATTACTGGGAAATAAGAGAAATGGTGTTTTCTCCTTTGCAGATGATTCTACCAGGAGCTCAGGGGGACATCAGATCTCCTCAGAGGATCATATCACACAAGATACATATGAGGAGCCGTCCACTATCCCAGATACACCCTCAGCCCCTCACAGCAAAGATCTCTCATCTCATCCTGTTATACAAGTCCCATCTTCTGCTCCATCACAGCAAGCTGACATTTACAGAGAAGATGATGAACATCAAAGAGAAAATACAGGAAAGCCTCAGTTTTCACATTTACAACATGAAATATGGTTTACTCACAAAAAATATCTTTCAGGGGAGAAGGCATTTTCATGTTCAGAATGTGAGAAATGTTTTAAAAGGAAATCAACACTTGTTGAACATCTAAGAATTCACACAGGGGAGAAACCATTTTCATGTTCAGAATGTGGAAAGTGTTTTACTCGGAAATCACATCTTGTTGACCATCAAAGAACTCACACAGGGGAGAAGCCGTTTTCATGTTCAGAATGTGGAAAATGTTTTACTGTAAAATCAAATCTTGTTGACCATCAAAGGACTCACACAAGGGAGAAGCCATTTTCATGTTCAGAATGTAGGAAATGTTTTACTCAGAGATCAAGGCTTGTGGAGCATAAAAACATTCACCCAGTGAAGAAGGCATTTTCATGTTCAGAATGTGGGAAATGTTTTCCTCACAAGTCAAAGCTTGTTACCCATGAAAGAATTCACACAGGAGTGAAGCCATTTTCATGTTCAGAATGTGGAAAATGTTTTACAGACAAATCAAATCTTCTTCACCATCAAAGAATTCACATAGTGGAGAAGCAATTTTCATGCTCAGTATGTGGGAAATGTTTTGCTCAGAAAGCAAAGCATGTTACTCATCAAAGAATTCACACAGGGGAGAAGCCATTTTCATGTTCAGATTGTGGAAAATGTTTTACTGACAAATCAAATCTTCTTCACCATCAAATGATTCACACAGGGGAGAAGCCATTTTCATGTCAAGAATGTGGGAGATGTTTTAAAAGGAAATCAAAACTTGTTGAACATCAAAGAATTCACATAGAGGAGAAGCCATTTTCATGCTCAGATTGTAGAAAATGTTTTACTCAGAAATCACATCTTGTTATCCATCAAAGAAATCACATAGGGGAGAACACATTTTCATGTTAAGAATGTGGGAAATGTTGTACTGTTAAATAAAATCTTGTTGACTATCAAAGAATTCACACAGGAGAGAAGCCATTTTCATGTTTAGAATGTGGGAAATTTTTACTAAGAAATCAAAACTTGTTAAATGTCAAAGAATTCACACGGGAGAAGATATTTTCATGTTCAGATTGTGAGAAATGTTTTGCGCAGAAAATGGCAAAAATCAAAGAACTCTCACAAGAAAGAAGTCACTTTAGTGTTCGTGTGATGTGACACACTGCACCAGGAGTATGGGAGGTCAGCTAGGTAATGATTTACACTGACACTCACTGTCCATATTAGCACAGAAAGGCTGGTCAGGCTGCCACCAGCTTCTCACTAATATATAATAATATTATATCGGGCCAGAAGCCAGCCCTGTAGTGGATAGCGTTAGCTCAGGAATACGGGCATGTGGGTTCATGGCTCGAGACAAAAGAACAGCCTCAGATTAAGTGGAATATTTAATTGCCTTAAAGTGGAACTCCGGATAAGAAAAACTTGTCTTCTATTAAAAATACATTAAAAGTTATATAGATGTGTCTATACAATGTATTACTTTATCTGTGCGGTTCTGCCACACAGGTAGCTGATAGAAATCCACGAAGTAAAAAAAATGGCCCCTTTGCCAATCCACATTGTCTCCTGCTCCTTCTGCTCTCCCACCTTAGGAGACAAATCTTCCATGCCTCTGTCTCACATGTGTGCGTTTGCTGAATATGCAGACAGGGGGCAGGGCGTGATGTCACAGGAGGCGCGGCTGGATCCCCCAATCCCCTGAGTGATTCACCGTCCCTGAATGGCCAGAAGCAGGTGCAACACTAAATTTACTGATTGTGATGGGTGGGGGGCTGTGATGGTCAGCTGAGGGAAAGTATTGCATTCTGGGAACTGATCAGGAAGGACAGAAACAAAATACAGAACAACCCCCCCCCCTTTTTTTACCCTCTACCTGGAGTTCCCCTTCAAGGGCGCACTAAACAACACACTATATACACAGGTAATAATATATACAAAGGTCAGATGCAAAATACAGGTGGTAGTACGAAGCAGTCTTAGCAGTAGGTCATTACCATAGATTGTGGATCTTGGTGGTAAAGCAAACACATGCTTAGTTTTAGGATCTTATGCGACATGTAGTCATGTCCTTCCCGGACAAATACCCCAGCCCCTTGTACATATAACACCCCCCTAGGTATGGGGCGGTCCCAGTTTTTCCCCTTAGGCTTACAGGAGAACCCATACAATCCCCAAAATGTGTCATAACTCCATAACACTGGGCCAAACATGGCTTCTCTTTCCAGCTAAGTCTACCCGGTCTGCGTATCCCCCTAGCCCGGGGTCCCAGAGAGGGGGGGGATCAGGCGGTTTTAATGTAATCTCTCACCTACAACTGTCACTGTTAGGGCAAAAAGACTTACGTCAAAGGGGAAGTCCAGCGGCGGGCAGGGGGGAAATGGATTACTAACTTACCTCTCTCCGTGCTCGCGGTAAGTGGTGGAACTAGCTGAGGGACCTCCGCCGGGCTCTCAAGTGGTGACAGATCACAACCCGGCTGATGGACTGGTCGCTCAGCCAGTGACTGGGGAGGGACTCCGCTCCTGTCAGTGATTGGCTGAGGGGCTAGTCCATCAGCCGGAACAGGCCTTTCCCTATCACAACTCGGAGGAAAATGCCTACCGGTGGGGGTAGGTGGTGAAGTAAGTTAGTACTTGTAATTAATTCCCACCACCGATTTTAAAATTTGAAGGACTTCTCCTTTAAATTGCAGATATCCATCTGTGCTTTCATGGTGGTGTAAACTACCTTGATTGTATGGTAAAAGTATTCTGAGGGAATTATCGAACCTGCTGATATCTCCCTGCAGCCGCGTACCTCATCTTTCTGGTGCCGGTCTATTTCCCTTGTCGGTCCTGCGGTTTTCAGGAACTTTAAGCATCATGTAAATGAGCTTGTTAGGAGCACTGGGGGCGTTCCTTATACCCCCAATACACTGTTCAACTTACCTGCTGCAGCTTCCTGTTACAGCTACCTAACAACCGACCTCATATATAATTGAATATACATAGGTAGGGGTGACCGAAGAAGGCGGCAGCGGGCTGGTTGAACGGTGCATTTAGGGGGTCTGAGGAACGCCCCCAGCTCTCCTAACAAGCTCATTTACTGCCGGACCAAGAAAATAAAACTGGCGCCAGAAAGATGAGGTACTCGCTGCAGGGAGATATCAGCAGGTTTGTTTGGAACATTTCTGGAGGTAATAGACGTCCATATTTTGATAGTTACGGGCAACTAAATTATTAGGATGTAACGGCCTGCACGTGGTGCTGAATATAGCCTGACTCTGCAGGTTGGATACAGCAGATAGGATAAAAATAAAAAATTTACACAGTTTGTAATCTACGGCGTCCATAAAGCAGCATGAAATCTGCTGCTGATCTGCAGGACAGACAATGGGGGAGATTTATCAAACTGGTGTAAAGTAGAATTGTCTCAGTTGCCCCTAGCAACCAATCAGATTCCACCTTTCATTCCTCACAGACTCTTTGAAAAATGAAAGGTGGAATCTGATTGGTTTCTAGGGGCAACTGAACCAATTCTACTTTACAGCAGTTTTTTTTTTTTTGTAATCAAAGTTTATTATAAAGATTTTTCAGATATCATAACAGGAAAAGAAGAAAGATTTAAAAATAGCAATGTCATGGTCGGGGAACAGTCCTTAGGAGGCACATGGTAAAAACTAAGAAAAGACAATAACATAACCATATACATGCACATCCAAAGTATGTCTACACACGAGAAATGTAAAACTGAGACAAGTGGCCGGCTTGTCAATATGTATGACCTGAAATGTCGCATCACCGACCATCATACTCATGGGGTATGACCTCTCCGGTCTGAGTCAGCAAACTATGCATTCTGACATCTGGGAGAGAAATATGCATTTGCACGAGAGTAGAAAAAAGGACAAGAGGGGTTTTCGGTAGGCGGAGACAGAGATAGAAAAAGAAGGGGTAAGCACAGAGAGAAGGGGGGATTAGAAGGGGGGGAGAGAGAGCAGAGAGAATCCCATGGGTAGGGACGGGAGCACCATGCCATCTCTAGGGCAACAGAGGGAAGAAAGCCTCTGTGAAAGCATTCATGCCAATCTTTGTGCAAAAAGTGGGCTTGCCTTATACAGAGTCCAGGGAAGCCACTGTTTCTCGATCTTAGAGCCCCGGGCCTGGTCTTCCGCCATCAGAGACTCCATTCTGAACAGAAAATCCATTTCATGTACCCACTCAGTAATAGTGGGTGGATCTGTGTCTTTCCAATGGCGGGGAATGACTGTACGTGCTGCTGTCAAAAAATTACGCAACAGTCCTTTCCTCACAGCAGAGACCGGGCCAGGTATCAAAGATAGCAAGGCCAAGCTTGGTGAGGGTGTGATGGCTTTGTCCGTGACCTGTGTGTAAATTTCAAAGACAGCCTGCCAGAATGGACGCAAGACTGAGCAGTCCCACCAAATATGCAACATGGTGCCGACCTCCGTGCCGCAACGCCAACATAAGTCAGACACCCCGGGGTAGCAGCGATGGAGTATCTGAGGACACCTGTACCACCTCGTCAGAATTTTAAAGTTTTTCTCCTGCGCCAGACATGCCGTGGGCATCTTGTGGGTCAGAGTGAAGATCTTAAGCTGGTCTGCTGCCGTTAGGGAGACCTCCAGTTCTCTTTCCCAAGCAGCAATATAAGAGAGATCTCTATCAGCCTCTCCTCCCAGTAGGATACGGTAGAGTTGAGAGATAGTTTTGCACGGCGGGGAAAACTGCAGCAGTATGGACTCCAGGTCGGTGGCGGCCGTCACCCTAAGTCCCTCCAGGAAGTGGAGTCGAAGGAAGGCCTGAAGTTGGGCATACTCCAACCAGGATAAGGCCTGCTCGGGTCTAGTCAGCCGAAGCTCTGAAAATGACGGTAAGGAGATAGCTCCACCAAGCACCTGCTGAATCCTGACACCCTCAGTTGCCGACCAAACCAAAAACCTATCTCGGCCACAAGCTGGCGGGAAGGCTGGATTATCGAATAAAGGGCTCATGATACCAGGCCGGTGTGACAATCCCAGGCGCGGCAGTGCATTGTCCCATACCCTGAGGAAGTCACCAGTCAAGAATGTAAATGAGGACAACGGAGGTCTCTGTATGGGCATAGCCCAAGGTAGCGATCGTAAAGCTAAAGGCGTCAATTCCGCCTCAATGCTGACCCACTGCTTTGTCTCGGGACCATGGAACCAGTCCACCACCCGTAACAAAACTGCAGCCCTGTGGTAGAGAGTGAGATCAGGCAAGCCAGCCCCACCCTGCTGTTTGAGGCGTGTGAGTGTTTTGTACTTTAGACGTGGTCTCAGAGAGCCCCAGACAAACTTTTTGATGAGTCCCTGGAGTTGCTTCAGGTATGAGAGGGGGATACGTATGGGGATCGACTGGAAAAAATATAAAAAGCGAGGCAATATGTCCATCTTAATGACATTCATCCGCCCAATCCAGGATAACTCTGGGCGAAGGTAGGACGTCAGCTCAGCCTTCGTCCAGGCTAAAAGAGGGAGAAAATTCAGGGCAAAAATCTGTGAAAGATCAGAGGGAACGTTCACCCCCAAATATTTGATAGCCTTGTCCTGCCACCGAAAAGAGAGAGTCACGTAACTGCGTCACCATGGTGAGGGGAAGAGAGACGTTAAGAGCCTCTGTTTTTGTATAATTTGCCTTAAAATTACTGACTTGGCCAAACCTATCAAACTCCCGGAGGATCGCTGGGAAAGAGACCAAGGGATTCGTCACGTATAGCAAAAGATCGTCGGCGTATAACGCCAGTTTGTGGTGAGAGCGGGGGAGCCGAATACCAGAGATATCCGCCGATGCCCGTAGAGCTACAGCAAGGTGCTCCATAGCAAGAATGTATAACATGGGCGGCAGCGGACACCCTTGTCGGGTGCCATTCGCTATGGCGAACGGCGCGGACAAGAGGCCATTGACTCGTACCTGCGCTGTTGGGCCATTGTAGAGAGCCATGATCTTTCCCAGCAATCCTTCGACAAGGCCGATCTGTTGCAGAGTAGCCCGAATGAAGGACCAATGGACCCGGTCGAATGCCTTTTCGGCGTCGACCGAGACCAGACAGGAGGGTATGGCCTTCTTTTGGACATGGGACATTAGGAGCAAAGTTTTGTTTAAGTTATCTCTCGCCTCCCTCCGTGGCACGAATCCCACCTGGTCTAAATGGATGATGGAACGTAGATGCAGCGCCAATCTGTTGGCTATCAGTTTGGAGTAAAATTTCACGTCCACTTTGATCAAAGAGATGGGACGGTAATTGGCGCATAGGGCCACATCCTTCCCAGGTTTGGGGATTACAACAATCGTGGCCATGAGGGACTGTGCCGGGAGGGGACAAGTTGGAGAGATGGCCTTAAGGACCTTAACCAGAAAAGGTGACAATTGTTGGGAGAATAATTTATAAAAGTGTGCCGTGAAGCCGTCCGGCCCCGGACTTTTCCCACTAGGGGTATCTTTTATGACTGCTGCCAATTCCGTTGTTGAGAATGGGCTGTCTAATTCAGTCGCCACATCCGCCCCAAGGGATGGAAGTTTAGTGGAGGAAATATAGGACTCCACTCTCTCTTGAAAGAGGGCCGGCGGCATATCTGCCAACGGGCCTCGTAAGTTATACAGGGAGTGGTAGTAATCTCTAAAAGACTCTACTATGTCCATTGGAGAGTGACAGGTACCTCGAGTAGGCGTGGTGATCGTGGGGACGTATCTATTTAAGGCTCTAGGGTGCAGGAATCTTGCTAATGCCGAGCCGCATTTGTTAGAGAATTCGTAGAAAAACCGGCGCATCCGCTCCCGAAAGCGCGCATACGTTTTATCTAAAAGGTGTTGAAGTTGGGTCCTGAGCTCAATTAATTCTGCTAAAACTTGGGGGACCCGCGTTTGTTTATGGGTAGTTTCTGCTACGTGGATTTTAGTCAGGAGTAATTTTATTTTGGCTGCGTGGTCTTTTTTTCAGTCGAGCCCCATGTTGCATCAAAACTCCTCTAATCACACATTTGAGTGCTACCCACTGCAAGGGAAGGGGGGTATCATCAGATGTGTGGTCGATGAGAAAATTATCAATGGCTTCCTTAATGTCTGCCTGACAGGCTACATCTTTTAGTAGGTTGGAGTTGAGGCGCCAGGACCATTCACGTGGGGCAGCATTGGGCAGAGGCAGGACCAGCGTGATAGGGGCATGATCCGCCCAGATCATCTGATCAATGGACGCCCGAGGGTGCCAGGCCAGCAAGTGGTGGTCTATGAGAAAGAAGTCAATTCGACTATGTGAGTCATGGACCGCAGAGTAAAAGGTGTAGTCCTTCACTCTAGGGTGCAGGATCCTCCACACGTCGACCAGTCTAGAGTCAAATAGTAGTTTTTTAAAGGAGCGTGATTGAGATGCTGACAATGCTGACCTACCCGAGGAGGAATCCAGTTCCCTGTCGAGAACCAGATTGAAGTCGCCTGCCGTGACCAGAAGTCCCTCCCCAAAGTCTTGTAGCTCTCCCAGGAACTTCCGTCCCGCTTGGATTTGCTGCTGGTTTGGGAAATAAAAATTAGCAATAGTGAAAATACGTTCAGCTACACGAATTTTAAGAAAGAGGTAGCGGCCCGAGGGATCTGCCCGCGAGTCCAACACAGAGGCCGGCAACGATTTATGCAGCGCTATGCTCACCCCCTTTGATTTTGTCTGAGTTAGTATTGTGATGCCATTGGGTATAGTATCTGGTAGGCAGGACAGGTACATGCCCTGTTTTAAAATTTGTTTCCTGTAATAGGAGTATGTGAACTCTTTGCTTATGCATATGATACAGTAACTGGGAACGCTTTTCCGGCATGTTGAAACCCCTGATATTGAGGGAGGTAAGAAGAAGGAAGAGGGAATGAGAAGGTGGGGGGGATTAGGAGAGAAGGTGAGGGAGTCAGCGGCCCACGCAGAATCCCCTTGACCCTACCCCTCCCACCACCCCCCATACAGGCCGACACACACACATCTTGAGAAACAACCCTGTAGACAAGAATGTCCAGGCACATTGTAAGGAGTGACATAAGGCTCAGTCCAGCCACATATATCTAATGACACCTCAGTCACACCATCAAACCAAGGGCACAGAGCATTGAAGCTAGGCAGCATATCCCTATATAAACATATACGCTAACAGGTTGGCACACAGCTGCCTCTCAAAGCTCCGGGCGACTGGGATACTGCTCTCGGTCTGAAGAGCGCCGTCTCCTCCTCCGATTCTGCATTGGGCGCTGCGGCCCGGGGATCCTTCTGCGCTGGGAGGGTTGCATGAGAGGAGGGAGCAGCGGCCAGTCAGTTATGGTGACCTGGGGTAATTGGAGCTCCTCCAGTAGGTGTGGTAGATCCTCTGGGGTGCGTAGGTAGAGAGTGCGGTTACCATGGCAAATCTGTAGTTGAAATGGATATCCCCACGAATATGGAATACTTTTCCCCCTCAGGAGAGCGAGCAGGGGGCGGAGTGCCCGTCGTTTTGCTAACGTGGCGCGGGACAAATCAGTAAGAAGCATCAGATTGGCCCCGTCAAAATCAATGGAGCCCGCTTCTCGCGCTTTGCGCATAATGTCCTCTTTAAGCTGAAAATAATGAATCCGGCACACTATGTCCCTCGGTCTCGTCGGATCAGTACTAGGTGGGCCCAGGGTCCGATGGGCTCGATCAATTTCCATGGGCGCCGTTGGGGGTCTGCCCAAAAGCGAGTTAAACACTCCCTGAAGTGTAGGAATAATATCTGGGGGCTTCACTGCCTCTGGTATGCCCCTCACCCGTATATTATTGCGGCGGTTTCTATTCTCCGCATCATCCGCCATATCAAATAAAATCTGTAGTTGCTGTGCATGTAAGTCTAACTGTTGCTGCTGGGAAAGCTGGGTAGTTTGCAGCTCAGTAGTAGATTGCTCCAGTGTATGCACTGTGGAAGTCAGGGATACCAAGTCCTCCCTCAGAGATCTTATTTCTGCTTTGCATACTGCTTCCATTCTCCCTATGTACCCCTCCATGTCTGCCTTTGTGGGGATGGCCGCCATTTGTGCCTGCAGTACCTGCAGCTCAGTCCTCTGAGGGGTAGCTGAGCCTTGTAGCGATCCGGCAGCCTGCTGTTGTGGGCTCTGATCCTGGAGCAGTGCAGAAAAGTCCTGAGAGAGCTCCATGGAAGCCGATGTGGCTCTCCCTAAATCCGGGGAGCCGCGCTGTGAGGCAGTCACTTCAGACCGGGCGGACATCTTGGTGCGGCCTTGTGGAGCCTGCCCGGTGAAGAAACGCTGAATGCCGCTGCGAGTACGGCCGGGAGTGGGTACCGGAGCAGTCGGGGACCGGGTGCGGGACTTCCCCCTCATGGAGGCACGTCTCTGCAGCTTAAAGACGCTAATGGCGCAGGTGAGGGCCGGTGGCAAGACGGAGCTCTCACTGTGCACCTCCGTTCGGCGCCATGTCCAGGCCACGCCCCCCTACTTTACACCAGTTTGATAAATCTCCCCCAAAGACTCTGTTAATTGGCTTTGCCGGAAAAAAAGAGAGAACAAGATGACGAAGTAAAATATAAGGCAGATACACTTATCATCCAAGCCTCCCATTACATCCCAGCTGCCGATCCCATCTAGTTGTTATCTTCCATAAGTTTCATCTACTGAATCCCCCGCACTATCTAGTCTGATGTTACATCCAGGAGCAGCACTAGTTTTCTTGCCATCTTGTCGTATCTTTGATAATTTGTTTTTTTTTTTACTATCCAACAACAATCATGTCATTTATTTACAGGTCTTTTATAGTACGGTGATCGACACCCTCAGCACTGACAGCGCCGCATATCCCAATCCACATAGCATACTGTTACACCTTGGAGATGATCTGCTGCTCGGCCAAAGATACCTCAAACTTGACGTGAATAATAATGTACATTTTTATTAGACTAAAATTCACTATTACTATCCTAATATTGCCTAAAAATTAGCATTCATGATATACAGCTCTACTGTGTACACATACAGCTCAGCTACATGTACATTACACATATACAGCTCAGCTACATGTACATTACACATATACAGCTCAAGGCTATGTTCACACTACGTACATTACATATATACAGCTCTAGGGCTATGTTCACACTACGTATACTTCAGTCAGTATTGTGGTCCTCATATTGCAACCAAAACCAGGAGTGGATTAAAAACACAGAAAGGCTCTGTTCACCAATGGCCCCATATAACAGTAAATAACGGCCATTATTTCAATATAACAGCCGTTGTTCTAAAATAACAGCAAATATTTGCCATTATATGGCGGCCATCCACTCAATTTCAGCATTGTGTGAACAGATCCTTTCTGTGTTTTTAATCCACTCCTGGTTTTGGTTGCAATATGAGGACCAGAATACTGACTGAAATATACGTAGTGTGAACGCAGCCCTACTGTGTACACATACAGCTCAGCTACATGTACATTGCACATATACAGCTCAGCTACAAAAAAGGGTTAATACAGAAGACAATTAGCTCTCTCCTTCACTACTCCTGCACTGATAACTCCTGACCTCTGCAGGAGCTCAGAGAACAGAGGTTATCAGAGTAGTCAGGCAGAGAGCTAATTGTCTTCAGTATTAACTTTTTTTGTTTTGCAGCATGTAAGAGAAAACTGGGTCACTTACACACTGCAGTAAACAAGAGGTTAAGCAAAAGGACACAGGAGGCTCTTATCTTCCCTGGGCCCCCTCCCTCCACGGTCCCATAGCAATCGCCTTCCCTGCCTCTATGGTAGCTACGCCACTGTACACAGCTCTACTGTGTACACATACAGCTCAGCTACATGTACATTACACATATACAGCTCTACTGTGTACACATACAGCTCAGCTACATGTACATTACACACATACAGCTCAGCTACATGTACATTACACATATACAGCTCTACTGTGTACACATACAGCTCAGCTACATGTACATTACACACATACAGCTCAGCTACATGTACATTACACATATACAGCTCAGCTACATGTACATTACACATATACAGCTCTACTGTGTACACATACAGCCCAGCTACATGTACATTACACACATACAGCTCAGCTACATGTACATTACACACATACAGCTCAGCTACATGTACATTACACACATACAGCTCAGCTACATGTACATTACACACATACAGCTCAGCTACATGTACTTTACACACATATACAGCTCAGCTACATGTACATTACACATATACAGCTCAGCTACATGTATATTACACACATACAGCTCAACTACATGTATATTACACACAGACAGCTCAGCTACATGTACATTACACACATACAGCTCAGCTACATGTACATTACACACATACAGCTCAGCTACATGTACATTACACACATACAGCTCAGCTACATGTATATTACACACATACAGCTCAGCTACATGTACATTACACACATACAGCTCAGCTACATGTATATTACACACATACAGCTCAGCTACATGTACATTACACATATACAGCTCTACTGTGTACACATACAGCTCAGCTACATGTACATTACACACATACAGCTCTACTGTGTACACATACAGCTCAGCTACATGTACATTACACATATACAGCTCAGCTACATGTACATTACACATATACAGCTCTACTGTGTACACATACAGCTCTGTGTACACATACAGCTCAGCTACATGTACATTACACATATACAGCTCTACTGTGTACACATACAGCCCAGCTACATGTACATTACACACATACAGCTCAGCTACATGTACATTACACATATACAGCTCAGCTACATGTACATTACACACATACAGCTCAGCTACATGTACATTACACATATACAGCTCAGCTACATGTACATTACACATATACAGCTCAGCTACATGTACATTACACATATACAGCTCAGCTACATGTACATTACACATATACAGCTCTACTGTGTACACATACAGCTCTGTGTACACATACAGCCCAGCTACATGTACATTACACACATACAGCTCAGCTACATGTACATTACACACATACAGCTCAGCTACATGTACATTACACATATACAGCTCAGCTACATGTACATTACACACATACAGCTCAGCTACATGTACATTACACATATACAGCTCAGCTACATGTACATTACACACATACAGCTCAGCTACATGTACATTACACACATACAGCTCAGCTACATGCACATTACACATATACAGCTCAGCTACATGTACATTACACACATACAGCTCAGCTACATGTACATTACACACATACAGCTCTACTGTGTACATTACACACATACAGCTCAGCTACATGTACATTACACATATACAGCTCAGCTACATGTATATTACACACATACAGCTCAGCTACATGTACATTACACACATACAGCTCAGCTACATGTACATTACACACATACAGCTCAGCTACATGTACATTACATATATACAGCTCAGCTACATGTACATTACACACATACAGCTCAGCTACATGTACATTACACACATATACAGCTCAGCTACATGTACATTACACACATACAGCTCAGCTACATGTACATTACACACATACAGCTCAGCTACATGTACATTACACATATACAGCTCAGCTACATGTACATTACACATATACAGCTCAGCTACATGTATATTACACATATACAGCTCAGCTACATGTACATTACACACATATACAGCTCTACTGTGTACATTACACACATACAGCTCAGCTACATGTATATTACACACATACAGCTCAGCTACATGTACATTACACATATACAGCTCAGCTACATGTACATTACACACATATACAGCTCAGCTACATGTACATTACACACATACAGCTCAGCTACATGTACATTACACACAGGGCTCTGCTGCAGGCATATATAACACACACATACACAGCTCTGCTCCACACACATCACACACAGACAGCTCTGCTGCACACACATCACTTCAGATCATCCAGCACAGCAGAGTCCTGCATACACTGACATGTGACTCCTCCTCCTCCATGTGACTGATCACATGACTGTGACATCATGGCAGGTCCTGGAAGCACACAGTAGATGCTATGTACAGTTGATGACATCACGCCCATGTGACTTGTGTGGGAGGAGCTTATGGTTTCCCAGTGTTTCTTAGCAGTAGTGAGGAAGCAGCCGGTCGGGGTCAGTCAGGACTGTGTAGCTGCAGGGTCTGTCTGTGTCCCGGGCTTTCTGTGAGGTAGAAGACGGCAGTAATGGCCGCGTGAGGAGTTTCTGGACATTGGAATTGGTAAGTTTTTCTTGTAATGTTCTGCAGGGTCAGGGGTCTGTAGTAATGATATGAGATGATCTGCGGAATTGGGTCTGTGGGAGCATTCTGCGATGTGCTGCAGCCGGGGTCTATGGGATTGCTGTTATGTACAGGTGCTATGTGCAGCGCTGTCCGGCCTCAGCTGCTGATTGGCTGAGCGGATATCTGAGGAGCCGGAGCCCAGAACTCCAGCTCAGTGTGTCAGGTCTGGTGAAGAAAGAGGATGTCCAATGGTGAGTATTAAAGGGGTAGTGCGGCGCTAAGAAATTATTCACAGAATAACACACATTACAAAGTTATACAACTCTGTAATGTATGATTATGTCTGTGAACGGCCCCCTTCCCCGTGTCTCCCAACCCCCGCACGTGTACCCGGAAGTGTGGTGCATTATACATACCTGTCTCGTGCCGACCCCTGTCCCCGATCTTCTGTGCCACGACGTCATCTTCGGACAGATGGCCGAAGCTCTCCGATCGTCCCGAGTGCCGGCCGCCCTCTGCCGTGTCATCAGATGCTCAGCCACGATTGGCGATCGGAGAGCGCCGGCCGGCCGAAGATGACGTCGTGGCACAAGATGGCGGACGGGCGCGACACGGATCAGGTAATGTATAATGCACCACACTTCCGGGTACACGGGCGGGGGTGGGGGGGACACAGGGAAGGGGGTGATTCACAGACATAACATACATTACAGAGTTGTATAACTTTGTAATGTGTGTTATTCTGTGAATAATTTCTTAGCGCCGCACTACCCCTTTAAGTATAAACTGCAAACCTACCCCCATGCCCGGTGGCTGTCCCAACCCTCTTGGGACTTCCTTCCTTGCACAAGCAGTGTGAGATCAGTCCGGCTCCCAGGGAGTACAATTGGGATGTAATTAGAGATGAGCGAACCGGGTTCGGGTTAGAGTCCATCCAAACCCGAACGTTCGGTATTTGATTAGCGGCGGCTGCTGAACTTGGATAAAGCTCTAAGGTTGTCTGGAAAACATGGAAACAGCCAATAACTATATCCATGATTTCCACATAGCCTTAGGGCTGTATCCAACTTCAGCAGCCACCGCTAATCAAATGCTGAAAGTTCGGGTTCGGATGGACTCCAGCATGCTCCAGGTTCGCTCATCTCTAGATGTAATGCATTTTCACTTAACCCCTTGGGTGCCAGACGGTAAGCAGCTATCTGTACAGATGCTACATACTGTAAGGAGCAAAACACTTGTCAAAATGATGGGTGTTCTGTTTTGATGTTTTGGTTTAAAAAAATGGTAAGCAAAATTTTTTTTTTTTTTTTTTTTTTGGAGTAAAAATATTTTTCACCTTTCTTTTCTTTTCTTTTTTTTTTTCTCTCTCTCTCTCTCTCAGGCTTAATAGTGGAAGCTGTCCCCAGTACCAGGTACTGTGAAGATCCGGGTGCCAGTAGTCCCACAGCATTAAAAAAAAAAAAAAACGCTCCTGTGGAGGACCAATATAGATTCCCCTTTCCATCCTGGTAGTACTAGTGTTGTTGTTTTTTTTTTTTTACCTGGCTGGTTATTGAAATGGCAGGACCCTACATGCTCCCCCCCCATTTCCGTAAAAAAAAAAAAGTAGGGTCCCCCCATTTCCATAACTAGCCAGGTAAAATAAAACAGCAGCTACCTAACTGCAGCATAGTAAGGTACTGTACAGGCCCAGTCATTACACCCGCTATAAGGGGCTGTACAGGCCCAGTCATTACACCTGCTATAGGGTCCTGTACAGGCCCAGTCATTACACCCGCTATAGGGTCCTGTACAGGCCCAGTCATTACACCCGCTATAGGGTCCTGTACAGGCCCAGTCATTACACCTGCTATAAGATACTGTACGGGCCCAGTCATTACACCTGCTATAAGATACTGTATGGGCCCAGTCATTACACCCACTATAAGGTGCTGTACAGGCCCAGTCATTACACCCACTATAAGGTGCTGTACAGGCCCAGTCATTACACCCACTATAAGGTGCTGTACAGGCCCAGTTATTACACCCGCTATAGGGTCCTGTACAAGCCCAGTCATTACACCCACTATAAGGTGCTGTACAGGCCCAGTCATTACACCCACTATAAGGTGCTGTACAGGCCCAGTCATTACACCCACTATAAGGTGCTGTACAGGCCCAGTCATTACACCCACTATAAGGTGCTGTACAGGCCCAGTTATTACACCCGCTATAGGGTCCTGTACAGGCCCAGTCATTACACCCACTATAAGGTGCTGTACAGGCCCAGTCATTACACCTGCTATAAGGCGCTGTACAGGCCCAGTTATTACACCCGCTATAGGGTCCTGTACAGGCCCAGTCATTACACCTGCTATAAGGTGCTGTACAGGCCCAGTCATTACACCCGCTATAAGGTGCTGTACAGGCCCAGTCATTACACCTGCTATAAGGTGCTGTACAGGCCCAGTCATTACACCCGCTATAGGGTCCTGTACAGGCCCAGTCATTACACCCGCTATAAGGTGCTGTACAGGCCCAGTCATTACACCCGCTATTAGGTGCTGTACAGGCCCAGTCATTACATCCGCTATAAGGTGCTGTACAGGCCCAGTCATTACACCTGCTATAGGGTGCTGTACAGGCCCAGTCATTACATCCGCTATAAGGTGCTGTGCGGGCCCAGTCATTACACCTGCTATAGGGTGCTGTACAGGCCCAGTCATTACATCCGCTATAAGGTGCTGTGCGGGCCCAGTCATTACACCTGCTATAGGGTGCTGTACAGGCCCAGTCATTACATCCGCTATAAGGTGCTGTGCGGGCCCAGTCATTACACCTGCTATAGGGTGCTGTACAGCCCACTTGGATTCAGTATTCTTGCACTGAATAAGTGATTTTCATGTGGGCTAATGTACTAGGTATATCTGCCCACTTTGAGGTCCATTAGCCCTTAATAGCTTACTTAGGCCAGTTTCACACGCACCACATCGTTAGGATTTCATGCTGCAAATTCCGCTGCGATGCTCTGTAGTGTCATTACCTATTAATCCAAATTCTGGCAGCATTTTCCTTCCACTACAAGAATGTAGCCCCCACCCATGTAACCCACCGCTGCCCGGCTACTACATTACCTGCCCACTTAACCCACTGCTGCCCGGCTATTACATTACCTGCCCACTTAACCCACCACTGCCCGGTTAATACATTACCTGCCCACTTAACCCACCGCTGCCCGGCTAATACATTACCTGCCCGTGTAACCCATTGCTGCCCGGCTAATACATTACCTGCCCATGTAACCCACCGCTGCCCCGCTAATACATTACCTGCCCATGTAACCCACCGCTGCCTGGGTAATACATTACCTGCCCACTTAACCCACCGCTGCCCGGCTAATACATTACCTGCCCATGTACCCCACCACTGCTTGGCTAATACATTACCTGCCCACGTAACCCACCGCTGCCCGGCTAATACATTACCTGGCTCCCTGGTGTCTCGCTCAATCAGTGGTTGTCGGGGGACAGTGCACTGATTGGCTGAGCGGAGCAGTCGGGCGCATAGACAGGTAATGTATTAGCCAGGCAGCAGTGGGTTACGCGGGCAGGTAATGTATTAGCCGGGCAGTGGTGGGGTACATGGGCAGGTAATGTATTAGATGGGCAGCAGTGGGTTACGTGGGCAGGTAATGTATTAGCCGGGCAGCGGTGGGTTATGTGGGCAGGTAATGTATTAGCCGGGCAGTGGGGGGTACATGGGCAGGTAATGTATTAGCCGGGCAGAGGTGGGTTACGTGGGCAGGTAATGTATTAGCCGGGCAGAGGTGGGTTACGTGGGCAGGTAATGTATTAGCCGGGCAGAGGTGGGATACGTGGGCAGGTAATGTATTAGCCGGGCAGCGGTGGGTTACGTGGGCAGGTAATGTATTAGCCGGGCAGCGGTGGGTTACGTGGGCAGGTAATGTATTAGCCGGGCAGCGGGGGGTACGTGGGCAGGTAATGTATTAGCCGGGCAGCGGGGGGTACGTGGGCAGGTAATGGATTAGCCGGGCAGCGGGGGGTACGTGGGCAGGTAATGGATTAGCCGGGCAGCGAGGGGTACGTGGGCAGGTAATGGATTAGCCGGGCAGCGGGGGGTACGTGGGCAGGTAATGTAATAGCCGGGCAGCGGTGGGTTACATGGGCAGGTAATGTAATAGCCGGGCAGCGGTGGGTTACATGGGCAGGTAATGTAATAGCCGGGCAGCGGTGGGTTACATGGGCAGGAGCTACATTCTCGCAGTGGAATGAAAATGCTACCAGAATGTAGGTTCATAGGAAATTACACTGCAGAGCATCGCAGCGGATTTCGCTGAGGAACTCACAGTGTGAAATCTGCTGCCATACATTGAGTGAAACTGGCTTTATTGTGCGAATTCTAAATCCTAGTGGATCTATGAACCTTGTCTATCTATTTAGTTGCAAATAGCTTATTCACTATTAGAATGCTAAATCAAATTGGGCTGATGGAGCTGGTAAATCTACTCACTTGGAAATAGTTTAAAGCGTAACTGTAAGCGTAACCCAGCCTCCCCCCCTGACTTCTTATCTGTGCATTATCAGGCAAACACGTCTTCATTACAGAGGAGCCAGTGAAGACTGGTTCTGCTCTCTCCATTGTACGCCTATGAATGGGGGAGGGGGTGGGGGAGATGAGGGAGCAGGAAGAGGTGACATGAAGGTCAGCTGTTTGTAGACTCTCTGGGCACCTAAACCGCAGGATTCAGGTGTCAGAAAGGTCAGTGCTTATCTATGAACTTACTGAGAGAAGATTGCAGGGTGTTGTGCTTTGCAGAAATCCTCTGTGCTCAGTCACTCCTAACAGCCCCTCCCCCTCCATAGCCACATAATGGACACAGAAATCCTGCTTCTTCTGAAGGGAGGGGGGAGGCTGGGAGATTGCTTTTTTAGTCCAGAAGGAAACTCTTTTGGTTTATAAAACCTATTACAGAGTTTCTTAAAATCGCTTGTACTGTTGATATTTAATGTTTTCAGAAAAATGACCCTGAAATGACAGTTTCGCTTTAAGGCCTCATTACACCAAGCGATTATTGGCCGATTATCACCCGTTATGGCTGATAATAGCTTAGTGTAATACGTAGTGTTAAAAGGCTCTGATCAGCCTACACAATGTCGGCTGATCATTGTCTTTCAACGGTAATAGGTGTGGTGGCAGCAGACCGCCGCCATCTTCTGTGGGCTGCCCGGACGATCTGATTATCTAGGCAGCTGCTCCCTACATAGATCCACTTGGATTTAGCATTCTCAGATTGAATAAGCTATTTCCAAGTAAGCAGATGGACAGGGTACACAACTGTAAGCACACGGCTCCTGTACAGCTCTGCAGGTGGAGGGATGTGTGGAGTCACCGCAGGGAAGGAGTCAGGGGACAGCAGGAGGATTAACCCCTTCGGGACTGGGCGGTGTTGAGTTTGAGGATGAAGGATTTTTGTTTTCTTTTTCTATGACTCATCACAAGAGCCTAAAGATATAACACATTCATAACTTGTTTCTTTCTATCGCTGTGCCGGGTTTGTTGTTTGCCGGACAAGTTGTACTTTTTCTTCCCATTCTTTATTATCCATTGTATCCTCTACTTTCTATTCATCTCTACAGGATCCTCTGCTGATATCTTCTATATAAGAGACCGACCCATCAACCATGGAGAGAGACAGAGACAAGATGGCCGAGAGGATAATAACCCTCACCCTACACATACTCTTCCTGCTTACTGGGGAGGTGAGGGATTCTGGGAGTGATGTCATCATGACATCATTCTTATCTATGGAATAACAGATGGATAGGACTGGAGAGGTGAGGGATTCTGGGAGTGATGTCATCATGACATCATTCTTATCTATGGAATAACAGATGGATAGGACTGGAGAGGTGAGGGATTCTGGGAATGGATGGAGTGATAGTAATGTGTCTCTCCATACACAGGATTACACAGTAGTGAAGAAGTCCTCTAGTGGGCGCTGTGGGGCCCCTGGGTGTGAAGGATGGGGAAGAACCCTGAGCCCAATCCCGGGGCCCCTGATACATAAGGAAATGGAGGAAGAGAAGATCCTAGAAGTCACCAACAAGATGGCGGAGCTGCTGAGTGGAGAGGTGAGACTGTGGCTGCTGGGAATGCTGGGACATTATACAGTAACACCACTGGAGGGGTGGGGGGGATGACTGTGTGATCATTGTGTGTGTCAGGTTCCTATAAGGTGTCAGGACGTGGCGGTCTATTTCTCCATGGAGGAGTGGGAGTATGTAGAAGGACACAAGGATCAGTACAAGGATGTGATGCTGGAGGATCAGCAGCCCCTCCCATCAGCAGGTAATAGACAGGACTATATACACACCTCCTCTCTGTATTATCTGGATGGAAAGAATGAATTCAGTCTCTGTATGTGTTCCCTCCAGTCAGATCCAGTAAGAGAACAGCACCAGAGAGATGTCCCCGTCCTCTTCTTCCACAGGATCAGGATCAGGTAGATGGAGATGTTCCCTATTATCTGTACTTCCCACCTGACATCTCCTACTGTCTGATGACTTCTACAATATTTCTTGCTCAGCTAATGAATCAGGGGGAAGAGTTGTATGGTATAGACATAATAATAAAAGAAGAGGAGACAGATGACAGCAGTGATGAGCAGTATAAGGAGGACATCACTACAGGTAACCGCCCAGGTGAGTAGTGACCACTATATGCAGAGAACAGTCACACATTCTCCTCAGTCACCGGCTGTAACTATTCTGTGTGGAATATTATAAGCTCTTTGTCCTGTCAGTTTTCCAGCTATATAATCATTCAGCCTAAATTCTAATAAGTATATCACATCAATCTGCATCTATAGTGACTGTCCTCATCTTACAGTGTGTCTGTTGCAAAACATTTAATTTAAAGAAATCAACGTGGGGTTGTGATTGAAAGAAGTTGTGTAATATACTCTTATCTAATATACTTACAATTTTTTTAAGAATTTAAAGGGGAACTCCGGATAAGAAAAACTTTTTTTCTTTTAAAAGTACGTTAAAAGTTATATAGATGTGTCTATACAATGTATTACCGTATCTGTATGGTTCTGCCACACTGGTAGCTGATAGAAATCCAGGAAGTAAAGAGAAATATGGCCTCTGTGCCAATTCCTGTTGTCTCCTGCTCCCTCTGCTCTCCCACCTTAGGAGACAAATATTCTGTGCTTCTGTCTCACATTGTGTGTGTGTTTGCTGATGATGCAGACAGGGGGCAGGGCGTGATGTCACAGGAGACTCTGCTGGATTCCCCAATCCCCTGAGTGATTCACCATCTCTTCCCGGCCAGAAGCAGGTGCAGCACTAATTTTACTGATTGTGATGGGTGGGGGCTGTGATGATGACATGAGGGAAAGCATTGCATTCTGGGAACTGCTCAGCCAAGAAAGACAGAAACACAATGCAGAGCAAAAAAAAAAACCAAACAAATGGATTTTTGGTAGTTTTAAAACTGGGCTAGACAGATAAGTAATGCTATATGCTTCTGCAGAAGTTTCGTTTTTTTTTTTTTAACCTCTACCTGGAGTTCCCCTTTATGGTTAAATCAGCGTTCTACATACAGCCGAACTGTGCACCATGCTCCCTTTGTGGCGATATTGAGTCTTTTCTTTGTTCAAAAAAAGATCCCAAACACAAAGTAGTGCGGAGCGAGTGCTAAAGTTCTCGAGTTCTTGTTACTATAGTTGAGAATCTTTCAATGATCGAGTTCGTGACCCCTCGTCACCTTTGAACATTATACTTAGTTTAGATGCATTAATCACACTTTTGTCTAAAAGCAATGCCTTGTGCTCAATTGCCTACACTATGATTACCTATTTTATTGCATGCGGCCTCTGTGCTGCTACTACAGCTTTGCTAACAATTTTATCCAAGAAAGAAAAATGCTGAACTTACGTAACAAGAAAATTTAATCTTTATTAAGTATACATAATTAAAACAATTCATAAAAAGAGAGAAAACCGAACGGTGGCTATCCTGGAGGTGGTTCTTATATTTATTAACTCATACTATTTGCTGCAATCCCTGACCCACAACACATGTTGTTCAACAGATGGATAAAGTTTAACACACAATAAATAATGCTAAAAAATGCTATATTTATCTTAACAATACCAAAGTGCTAGTGCATAAAATTCATTAGATTAGCACATATCATAACATTAGTCCAATGATACACCTATTTGTTGTTGTTACTACCCCACAAATTCTGGGGATCCAGCAAGTAAACTACCTTAAAGGTCCGTTATTGTGTAAATCCTCCGGGACGCCATCACCCTGACGCGCGTTTCGTTGCCCCCGGACAAAGGCAACGAAACGTGCGTTCTGGAAAATAGATCCAGAGAAAATAGGATATGTCCGCCACCCGATTGCCGCATTGCATCACCCCGACGTAACCCCCGACGTCTGTGGACCCCGGTACCCTGCCCGAGGTCTGACTCCCCCCCCCCCCCCCCCCCCTCCGTGCGCCCGATACCAACTACAAACTCCTCCCCCTGCCCACCCGTGACTCACCAACAGCTGCTGCCGCTGTTCCGGTGAGATAAAACTCCACCACACACACGAACTAAAACTCTCACCATGTCTCAACAGGCCATGATGGGAGTTGTACGTCTGCAGCCTGTGGCCATCCAGGTTCACTAGGGGCTGTGGGGGTATACTTTTTTTGTTTGTTTATCTCATCAGGAAGTCTTGATGGTTTCCTAAAGGTAAAAACAGATTACTGTCAGGAAATCCTGATACTTTCCTGATGACATTTGAGGTCTCCTGATAAGGATTTCCTTACTGTAAAAACTGACACGGACGTGTGGATGGGGCCTAACTTTCCATGTCTGCAATATGTTTAAGCTTCTATTACTGGGAAATAAGAGAAATGGTGTTTTCTCCTTTGCAGATGATTCTACCAGGAGCTCAGGGGGACATCAGATCTCCTCAGAGGATCATATCACACAAGATACATATGAGGAGCCGTCCACTATCCCAGATACACCCTCAGCCCCTCACAGCAAAGATCTCTCATCTCATCCTGTTATACAAGTCCCATCTTCTGCTCCATCACAGCAAGCTGACATTTACAGAGAAGACCATGAACAGCAAAGAGAAAATACAGGAAAGCCTCAGATTTCATATTTACATATTACAGGGGAGAAGCCATTTTTATGTTTAGAATGTGGGAAATGTTTTCCTAAGAAATCAAAGCTTTTTATCCATCAAAGGATTCACACAGGGGAGAAGCCATTTTTATGTTCAGTTTGTGGGAAATGCTTTACTGACAAATCAAATCTTCATCGCCATCTAAGAAATCACAAGAAACCATCTTCATGTTCAGAATGTGGGAAATGTTCTACTTGTAAAACAAATCTTGTTGACCATCAAAAAAATCACACTGGGGAAAATCCATATTCATGTTCAGAATGTGGGAGATGTTTTAAAGGGAAATCAACACTTGTTGAACATCAAAGAATTCACACAGGGGAGAAGCCATTTTTATGTTCAGAATGTGGAAAATGTTTCACTCAGAAATCAAGTCTTGTTAACCATCAAAGAATTCACACAGGGGAGAAGCCATTTTCATGTTCACTATGTGGAAAATTTTTCACTCAAAAATCAAATCTTGTTATCCATCAAAAAATTCACACAGGGGAGAAGCCATTCTCATGTTCAGAATGTGGAAAATTGTTTACTCAGAAATCAAATCTTGCCAACCATCAAAGAAGTCACACAGGGGAGATGCCATTTTCATGTACAGAATGTGGAAGATGTTTTACTTATCAATCAAGTCTTATTGAACATCAAAGAATTCACACAGGGAAGATGTCATTTTCATGTTCAGAATGTGGAAAGTGTTTCACTCGGAAATCACGTTTGGCTAACCATCAAAGAATTCACACAGGGGAGACACCATTTTTATGTTCATGATGTAGAAAATGTTTACTCAGAAATCAGCTCATCTGCTGTGCTGGCGGGGTTATAGTGTCATGACGTGAGACACATCTATACTACTTTTTCCTCCTACCTCCAATGCCCCGTGTTTCAACTCTTCCATGCGAGCCTCCTTGTCTCCTCTTGCCCGGGGCAATGAAGTTCGGCCGAGAGACTGTGATTTAGGGAAGCTGGAGACCTACGTCCCGGGGGTCAAGGATGTTGGATGTTGGTCCTGGTACATACCTAGGCCCTGGCTGTTCCTTGGCCGTTCAAGTAACGGGTGTATGGAGTGTTGTAGGGGGTTTAGGTCTTCCCGGCACCCACTCGTGGAACTCTGAGAGTACGTACCAAAGATCATGTAAATGCTGGATGGCCGCATTGTAAAGTTGATGCTCCCTTGAATCCTCAGAGACTCGGACAGCTTGGCGTGAGCGGGGCTGAAGAGCTGGGTCACCATAAGAGGCTGGCTTTCCTGTTGTTGGAAGAAATGTAGCCTTATACCTGATATGGCTTGAATGTAGTATCACAAATTCTCCTCCTGTGCTCCCCCCAAAGTTGGGGGGGATGTTGAGGTGGATTTGGGGCTTGCGCACTGTGAAAGGGAGTCATAGCTGATGTGGTTTTGTCCCTCGTTCCTCTCAGGGAATTAATAAAGGATAGATTAGGTATATTTGATCAGAGTGTTTTTGTGAATTTCTAAAAACAATATAAACTGCTCTCTGGTTTGTACTTTTTCATTTTTTCCTTTTTCAACTCCATATCGTCTCTTCGCCTCCTCTCTTTGTCTCTCATCCTTATGTTTTACAATAGACTTGGCGGTGCTATACTGCTACGCTAAAAACAGGTTGGGTACTGCAATATCTATAAAAACAGCAATAGGATATTTCAGTTGTGAGGATATATTGACTCCCCTTCTCCCCCCCCCTGCATAAGATATACTAATGGTCCTTTTACACGAAGCGATAATTCGCCAAATCGAACAATTAATGATTTCGAAGTAACAATGTGGTTTTTTTTATAACGATCAGTGTTTAGAGGGAACAATATATCGTTTGAAAAAATCGTTATTGCGATCGTTTTAAGATCGCTTAAGCTTATCTCACTCAGGGTGAATCGTTGAAAGACTGTTTACACGAAGCGATATGTGAATTTTCAGTCAACGACCAACGACAATGGTCCCAGGGGCTGCAACGTCTGAGCAGCCTGTCAGCTAACAGGCCGCTCAGCCAATCACAGGCCGCATTGGTTCTGGCCTTTGATTGGCTGAGCAGCCGGTCAGCTGACAGGCAGCTCAGACTCTGCTGCTGCTGCCAGGTTCAGGAAGCTACAGAGCACAGGAGTGAAGACTGGGAGTGGGGTGACGAAAGGTATCAGGTGTTTGGACCGCGCATCACTATGACACATAAAATCCTCGGGTGCCAACCACGCATTGTTAGGTCCAAACTTAAACCAACAATCAGCCGATAATTGTTTCATCGGCTGATGGTTTCTATTACACAGGTTGATAATTATGATCTAATAGGGCCCTAAGGGACGGTTGAAGTGCTCCAGGGGATATTCCTCTTTTTTTCCCCTCTTACTCTGTGTCTTAATAATTTCTTTTTTGAGCTGGGTATTTCCGGGCGCTTCATGTGGCATCTCAGGTGAAGCACCCAGGACAGCATTATTGGGCAAGTGGAGCGACCTCTGGGGTTGCCAGCATTTAGGCTATACTAGAGGAAGTGATAATATAAAGCGTCTCACTCCGACTGCTATCTACTTGTTAGAGATGAAGTGCCTATAGAGACGACCAAATAAATATGAAAATAAAAAAATATCTTAAGTCCCCAGCTTCCTCCGTGAATATCTCAAACAGCAAAACTCCATCTTCAGTAAAAGGTGGTACAGAATGTTCTGTCTCACGTTATGCAGTTTAAGGCTGGGTTCACACACAGTATATTTCAGGCAGTATTTGGTCCTCATAGCAACCAAAACCAGGAGTGGATTGAAAACACAGAAAGGATCTGTTCACACAATGTTGAAATTGAGTGGATGGCCGCCATATAACTGTAATAAACTTCCATTATTTCAATATAACAGCCGTTGTTTTAGGATAAAAGCAAATATTTGCCATTAAATGCATCCATCCACTCAATTACAACATTATGTGAACAGAGCCTTTCTGTGTTTCAATCCACTCCCGGTTTTGGTTGCTATGAGGACCTGACATGAGGACCAAATACTGCCTGAAATATACTGTGTGTGAACCCAGCCTTAATGGAAGAGAGGGACAGAGAAGTGGAGGGAGCAGCACAACCTCCTGATATGTTAAACACCATTCTTAACCCCTTCGCATCAGTAATCTGTATGTATGTTGCAGTGAAATGATAGAATCCAGGGATTTGATCGAATGGCCAAGCCCTTCCATCATTTCCCTAAAGAAAGTCAGTGATTTGATCAAATCACTGACCCCTTTCAGGGAAATGATGGAATGAACCAGTCAGGAGTTGCCCGGCTCTATATATTTATTAAGCAACACGACAATAGTCATTGAAACGAAAAAAAATTTATTCGAAACTAATTAACAAAAGAAGCTAAGCTGATAATTTATTTTTTGGTAAATCAATATTTATTAGGTTTTCCAAGTTATTGAACATCAAAAAGAGTAAACAAGCACATTGACGTACAAAAGTATCAGCATCACAACGGGCTTTAGCATAATAACGGTTATCAGTCTAAAGTAACTCCATAAGTGAGGTGTCCCTAAACCAACAAGAGTCACGTGTCTCTCCCAGCAAAAAGAAACTAATACCATGAGAGCTCATTACATAGCTCCATTCCCTCTCTCGACCTCTCATCCCAAGTGATGTACTTACAGGGAGGCGTGTGGCTGTCGTGAAATCTTTACAAACTATGGGACACCCCTCAGATGAATAACATCCATATATCCAGACACTGATGAACAACAATGAACATAAAACACACAGGACAACAGTAGAAAGAAAAAGCCTAAGAGACGAACAAAGAGAAAGAGGGCAAGGAAGGACAGGGGGAAGCTCTAAAAGCTCCCTGGGGGCACAGTCACGACGGTCGCGACATCCCATAGGACCATCTTGTCAACGGGAGGCCTCTCAGACCCTATTGTAACCACTGAGCAAAAAGGGGACCCTCTTTAAAGGACGTCCATGCCAGCCACAGTCGGTCCACCCCAGTGCCCCGTGAGTGTTCCTCTGCTGTCAAAATCTCCATGCGATGTAGCAAGTCCATTTCAGTGACCCATTCTGCCACGGAGGGCGGGGTGGGCGACTTCCAGTGCCGCGGTATTATCATGCGGGCGGCTGTCAAGAAGTGGCGCAAGAGCCCTTTTTTAACAGCAGAGGAAGGTCCCGGGATTAAAGACAACAGGGCCAGACCAGGCGACGGGGCCACCGATTTCCCAGTCACCTGGGTAAAAATCTCAAAGATGGCGTCCCAAAACGGTTTCAGGACTGGGCAGCTCCACCAGATGTGTACCATCGAACCAACGTCTCTCTCACATCTCCAGCATTGGTCGGAAACCCCAGGGTAACATTGGTGCAGGAGTCGGGGGCACCTGTACCACCGGGTAAGGATTTTGAAATTTTTCTCCTGGGCTAGACAAGCCACCGGCATTTTATGGGTCAGCATAAATATTTTTTGCTTGTCCGAGCTCGAGAGGGACACCCCCAAATCCGCCTCCCATGCCGCTATATATGAAGGCTCGGGGTCCGCATCAGCCGAGAGAAGTATCTGATACAATTGGGAGAGTGTCCTCCCCGGTGGGGAGGACTCCAAAAGGAGCGCCTCCAAATTCGTGGGCGTGGATATTAGGAGGCCATGTGGAAAGGCAGCCCTCAAGAAGGCCTGTAACTGTACGTATTCCAACCATGACAATGGTCTCTCCGGGCAGGCCCCTTGAAGCGTAGAGAGTGGCGGGAGAGTCGCGCCCGATCCCAGGACCTGCTGTATCCTGGCATCCTCGGATTCCAACCAACCCAGAAACTGCTCCCTTCCACACGCTGGTGGAAAGGCCGGGTTGTCAAATAGTGGGCTCATAATTCCAACCCGGTGGGAAACCGAGAGAGAGAGTAGTGCTTTATCCCACGTTTGTAAAAAACACCTGGTCAGGTATGGGAAGGCGTCAAGCCGTGGGCGATGTATTGGGAGGACCCAAGGTAGGGAGCGCAGCCGAATAGGCGAGAGTTCCCGCTCTATCGTCACCCATTGCTTGTTAGTAGCGTTATGGAACCAGTCCACTACTCTCAAGAGGATGGCAGCTTTATGGTACATAGAGAAGTCTGGGAGGCCCGCCCCGCCGTTGAGTTTGTGCCTAGTGAGTGTCTTGAGTTTAATGCGCGGCCGAACCGGGCCCCAAACCTCCTCAATGTGCTCTTTAATTGTTTGAAAAATGTGGCTGGGACTGTGAGGGGAAGCGCTTGGAAGATGTATAAGTACCTAGGCAGCACGTCCATTTTGATGGCGTTGATCCTCCCAAACCAAGATAATTGGGTTTTGTCATAGTTGGCAAGGTCAGACTTGGTGCGAGCTAAGAGGGGCAGGTAATTCAGTGAAAATAGAGTACCCAAGTCCATGGGCACCCAGACCCCTAGATATTTAATCGCCTGTGTTTGCCAGCGGAAGGGGAAGCAGCTCTGCAAATGAGCTGTCAACGTGTCAGGTAGGGATATGTTGAGAACCTCTGTTTTAGTGTAATTAACTTTGAAGTTACAGCTGATAATTTATAACATATGCAATTAATAAATCATCCAGTTCATTCATCTTTTTATTCATTGTAATCATTGGCGTCTCGAGTTGCAGAGTACCTTCCTTTTTTATTTTTTTATTTTTTTTTTACTGGCACATTTATTTTTTTTTGTTACATTGGACTGTTGGCAGGAACACTTCTGAAATCCTTGCCCTTCAAATAAGGAGAATTTTTCAGCAATTTCACGCAGACTTAGGTCGGTCTGGGGAGCTGTTTCGGTCAGGCAGACTTGGGTCGGTCTGGAGAGCTGTTTCGGTCAGGCAGACGGGTCGGTCTGGGGAGCTGTTTCGGTCAGGCAGACTTAGGTCGGTCTGGGGAGCTGTTTCGGTCAGGCAGACTTAGGTCGGTCTGGGGAGCTGTTTCGGTCAGGCAGACTTAGGTCGGTCTGGGGAGCTGTTTCGGTCAGGCAGACTTAGGTCGGTCTGGAGAGCTGTTTTGGTCAGGCAGACTTAGGTCGGTCTGGGGAGCTGTTTCGGTCAGGCAGACTTAGGTCGGTCTGGGGAGCTGTTTCGGTCAGGCAGACTTAGGTCGGTCTGGAGAGCTGTTTTGGTCACCCAGATTTTTTTTTACCAATGTGACATGAATGGGCTCCGTTAGACACAGACAATGTGAGACAGAGGCATGGAATATTTGTCTCCTAAGGTGGGAGAGCAGAAAGAGCAGGAGACAATGTGGATTGACACAGAGGCCATTTTTTTTCACTTCCTGGATTTCTATCAGCTACCAGTGTGTTAGAACCGCACAGATACAGTAATACAATGTATAGACACATCTATATAATTTTTAATGTACTTTTAATAGAAAGCAAGTTTTTCTTATCCGGAGTTCCCCTTTAATTAGTTTCGAATAAATAAATTTTCTTAATAAATATGTAGAGCCAGGCGACTCCTGACTGGTTCATTCCATCATTTCCCTGAAAGGGGTCAGTAATTTGATCAAATTTCTTCAGGGAAATGATGGAAGACTTGGCCATTCCATCATTTCCCGGGATTTGATCAAATCCCTGAATTCTAACATTTCATTGCAACATATATAGATTCCAATTGCAATATACATTCCTGTACTGACGGGGGCTTTGTGATGTGATCGGGAGCGCTGCAGACAGAGCGATCCCGCTCACATCTATGTCCGGGCTGGAGGTAATGAGAGTAAGCTGCGATCTCGCAGCCAACTCTCATTAACCCCTTAAACGCAGCGATCTACAGTGATCGTGGTGTTTAAGGTGCTTAGTGACAGGTCAATCATCTGTCACTGAGTGATCGGGACCCTCGCATGTGCCGACAGGCAGGCGTATGCTCCTTACCTCCGTCCTGTCGGTTCGGCGATCCATGTATAGAGTCTGCAGGCTCTATACATAGATTGCCGATAACACTGATCTATGCTATGGCATAGCATAGATCAGTATATGCAATCTAATGATTGCATATTTTACAGTGATAAAAGTGTAATAAAAAAAGTTTTGAAAAGTATTTAAAAAAAAACAAAACAACTTATAAATCTCCTCCCAATAAAAGTTTAAAAGACCCCTTGGCCATTATATAAATAAACATATTACATATGAAAGCGTGCGGAATTGTCTGCTCTATTAAAATATAACATTACTGTTTCTGCACGGCGTAAACGGAAACAAAAAAAAAACACACCAGGATTGCTGATTTTATTAAATTATATATCACAAAAAAAATTTATAAAGAGCAATCAATTTTTCTGCTACACCAATATATTAGTAAAAACTAGAGATCATGGCGCAAAAAATGACACCCCAACCAGCCCTGTAGGTGGAAAATTAAAAACGCTATGGCTCTTAGAAGGTGGGGAGGAACATTACATTAATCTGACCCGGACTTTTGTGCATCAAAGGGCTCTGTCTTGAAGGGGTTAAGGAGGTCCAGAACTGTAACAAATCATAAGCCGACCTAACCACGCAGGTTGGTTTCATCTGAGGTAATGATTATAAGAGATGACCTTAACAAGATTCTGGGCCGGCTAGCTGATGAGAATTCACACAGGGGCACAGCATCTTTTATGTTCAGAATGTAGGAAATGTTATACATCCCTTCAAACTTTACCCAGGAGAGCAGAGGAAATTGGTGGATTACTGACATATGACAGTTATGCTGCCAGACACGATTTTGCTGAAGGACTGAAGATAAAACCTGACAGTTCATTCATAGGTTTAACTTCACCCAGTAGTGCAGAGAATGATAGTGAATCACTGACTTAGGCTGCATTCACACGTTCCGTGTTCTGCGTGGAACACGGACATGGAAGGCCTGTAACGGAGTTCTCCCGCGCCCGGGCAGCATCTGTGATAAAATGCTGGGAGTGGCGGAACTGTACAGATATGCGCCGCGCTGTAATGACGGCGCCGTGCGGCTGATTCATTACATCGCATATCTGTACAGTTCTCCCACTCCCAGCATCTTATCACAGATGCTGCCCGGGCGCGGGAGAACTCCGTTACAGGCCTTCCACATCCGAACGTGTGAATGTGGCCTTAACACAGAGAGATTTATCTGACAGAGTTTTATTTTTTTTTTTTAAAGCCAAAGCCAGGAATGTATATACACTAAAACTGACTTCTTATACATGTTCCTCAAGTCGTTACGATTACAACGACATATAACATGTATAGCTTTTCTTGTATCTGATGGCCTGTAAAAAATTCAAACCATTGTTAACAAATATACGTTCCTTAAAATCGCTCCATTCCTATGCCTAAAACGCTTTTATCCTTTGGTCTATGGGGCTGTGTCAGGTGTCATTTTTTGCGCCATGAGGTGTTCTTTCTATCGGTACCTTGATTGCGCATATACGACTTTTTGATCGCTTTTTATTACATTTTTTCTGGATTTGATGCGACCAAAAATGCGCAATTTTTTTGCGCTGACGCCGTTTACCGTGCGAGATCAGGAATGTGATTAATAGTTTGGGCGATTACACACGCAGCGATAGCAAACATGTTTATTTATTTACTTTTATTTAAAACCTCGGAAAAGGGGGCTGATTCAGACTTTTATTAGGGGAGGGGGCTTTTTACTAATAACATCACTTTTATTTTTTTTACACTTATACTAGAAGCCCCCCTGGGGTTGGAATTATTCCCCCTGGGGTTAGGGTTATTCCCCCTGGGGGCTTCTAGTATAAGTACCCTGATCTCTCATTGAGATCTATGCTGTATACTTATACAGCAAAGATCAATGAGATCGGCACTCGGATGCTTTCAGCTGCTGCAGCTGAAAGCATCAGAGTGCCGAGTCGGGATCAGCGCCATTACCCATAAGAAATCATAGAAATGCAGACAATTGGTTCCACATCCCAAAAATAATGATTTATTATTCTGAATAAAATGTAAAACAAATGAAACAAACATTCAGTAACAGCAAAATATGTGATATTATAAGTTACTGTACAGTAATGGAGAGGATGGGAAACACAAGGACTGACAGAGACTGCAGGGAGCATGAAGGAATGAGCAGGACATATGTGGACACATACATGCAGCGCTCTCTGTCCGGGGAGAGAGGGGTTACAGCTATGGAGAGATTACCTCCACAGTCCTGTCCCCTGATGTAAGCCCCAGCCTGAGGTGGATCTGCTATGATTTGGAAGGTGAGGGAGACTTCCTGGGTCAGAGTACAGGGCTGAAGACCCCGCTATGCAGACCATGCCCCTCCCCCACTCCCCTCCCACCCAGTACAGGGAGCTCTTAAATCAAGTCACAATTTTGAAGAAATGTGAGCTCCTAAACCAAGTTACTCTCAAACCGAGGTACCAATTTACATTGTTTCCTGTATGACGACCGTCTCATTAACCACATAACAGACATGACTGCGCGCTCTTCCATCATTATATGTGTATACCTGTGTGCTCTGCATGTTCCTGCTTCTATTAGACACTTAAACTTGCATTTTCTATACTTTGTTCTTTGACCGGACCACCCCCATAAAAGACCCATGTGTATGTGCAAAACTGAATGTTCAGCTCCTAGAGGTTTCACCGTATACCACATACATACACAGCTCTGCTCCACACACATCACACACACAGCTCTGCTTCACACACAGACAGCTCTGCTGCACACACATCACACACACACAGCTCTGCTGCACACACATCACTTCAGCTCATCCAGCACAGCAGAGTCCTGCATACACTGAGCAGCAGACCCTGATCATGTGACTTCTCCTCCTCCTCCATGTGACTGATCACATGACTGTGACATCATGGCAGGTCCTGGAAGTACAGGGGAAGCACACGGCTCCTGTACAGCTCTGCAGGCGGAGGGAAGGAGCTGAGGGGCAGCGGGAGGATTAACCCCTTCAGGACTGGGCGGTGTTAATTCTTACGTATGAAGGGTTTTTTTCTCTGTTTTCGATCAATACCAGATATATTACATTGTTTCATCTTCTCTCCATTCATCTCCCAACACTCCAGGATCCTCTGCTGATATCTTCTATATGAGAGACCGACCCATCAACCATGGAGAGAGACAGAGACAAGATGGCCGAGAGGATAATAACCCTCACCCTACACATACTCTTCCGGCTTACTGGAGAGGTGAGGGATTCTGGGAGTGATGTCATCATGACATCATTCTTATCTATGGAATAACAGATGGATAGGACTGGAGAGGTGAGGGATTCTGGGAGTGATGTCATCATGACATCATTCTTATCTATGGAATAACAGATGGATAGGACTGGGGAGGTGAGGGATTCTGGGAGTGATGTCATCATGACATCATTCTTATCTATGGAATAACAGATGGATAGGACTGGAGAGGTGAGGGATTCTGGGAGTGATGTCATCATGACATCATTCTTATCTATGGAATAACAGATGGATAGGACTGGGGAGGTGAGGGATTCTGGGAATGGATGGAGTGATAGTAATGTGTCTCTCCATACACAGGATTACACAGTAGTGAAGAAGTCCTCTAGTGGGCGCTGTGGGGCCCCTGGGTGTGAAGGATGGGGAAGAACCCTGAGCCCAATCCCAGGGCCCCTGATACATGAGGAAATGGAGGAAGAGAAGATCCTAGAAGTCACCAACAAGATGGTGGAGCTGCTGAGTGGAGAGGTGAGACTGTGGCTGCTGGGAATGCTGGGACATTATACAGTAACACCACTGGAGGGGTGGGGGGGATGACTGTGTGACCATTGTGTGTGTCAGGTTCCTATAAGGTGTCAGGACGTGGCGGTCTATTTCTCCATGGAGGAGTGGGAGTATGTAGAAGGACACAAGGATCAGTACAAGGATGTGATGCTGGAGGATCAGCAGCCCCTCCCATCAGCAGGTAATAGACAGGACTATATACACACCTCCTCTCTGTATTATCTGGATGGAAAGAATGAATTCAGTCTCTGTATGTGTTCCCTCCAGTCAGATCCAGTAAGAGAACAGCACCAGAGAGATGTCCCCGTCCTCTTCTTCCACAGGATCAGGATCAGGTAGATGGAGATGTTCCCTATGATCTGTACATCCCACCTGACTTCTCCTACTGTCTGATGACTTTTACATTATTTCTCTCACATCTTATGAATCAGGGGGAAGATGGGAACAATATTAATGCTCCAGAGACAGATGTGAGCAGTAATAAGGAGTATAAGGAGGACATCACTACAGGGAAAAATATGAACCCTATTGATGTTACAGATATGATGATGATGAAAGAAGAAGAAGAGACAGATGTGAGCAGCGATGAGCAGTATAAGAAAGACATCACTACAGGGAAAGATCTGAACTCTATTAATGCTACAGACATAATGATAAAAAAAGAAGAGACAGATGACAGCAGTGATGAGCAGTATAAGGAGGACATCACTACAGGTAACCGCCCAGGTGAGTAGTGACCACTAAATGCAGAGAACAGTCACACATTCTACTCAGTCTCCTGCTGCTGCATCTATAGTGACTGTCCTCATCTTACAGCGCACCTGCTGCAAATAGTTTTTTTAAGAAATCAACAGGGAATGTGATCACAAGCAGTTATGTAATATACTCACTTTAACTTTTTTTTAAAAGAATTAATGTGGTTAAATCAGTGATATTCATACCACCGAACCGCGGTCCATGTTCCGTTGTGGCGATATTGGGGTTTCTTTTTGTTAAAAAAAAGAGACCAAACACAAAGTAGTGCGGAGCGAGCGCTAAAATCATCGAGTGCTTGTTACTAGAGTCAACAATTTTTCAATGATCGAGTATATGACCCCTCATGACCTTTGACCATTATACTTAGTTTAGATGCAGGAAAGGCCTCCGACAAGACCTCATGGCCCTTTATTCCCACCACTATTCAGCGTAGACGGTTTGGCCCTATATTCTCCTAATATATTACAGCTTATACAGAAACTGATGGCAACTCCAGATTAACAGACGTAATACTTTGCCCTTTGTGGCTGTGACGTCCCTTGTTTGGGGAGGGTCATCCAGAGAGCGGTTTGGAAGGCTCTGACCACTTACCAAGGACATATGTAGCCAGAGGCCGGCCGGGTCGGTGACGTCACTGCACCATGTGACTTATGCAGAAAATAGGAGAAAAGGCCGTGACCTGCCCCCAGTAACGCCATGCTGGTTGGGGTCCTGCAGGTTATTGATATGTAGGGAGTCAATAGTCCTATTTTTTATTTGAGAAGAGTTTCCATTACTTTTCCTACTAAGGACGTCATCTCCCCGGCCTCCAGCTTCTAGATTCTTCTCCCTGACACTTCCTGTGGATGGGAACAGATCTGACCATTCTTATTATGTTACATAAAAAAGAGTAACTTTCCATGTCTGCAATATGTTTAAGCTTCTATTACTGGGAAATAAGAGAGATGGTGTTTTCTCCTTTGCAGATGATTCTACCAGGAGCTCAGGGGGACATCAGATCTCCTCAGAGGATCATATCACACAAGATACATATGAGGAGCCGTCCACTATCCCAGATACACCCTCATGCTTTACCCACAAAAAAATTCTTACAGAGAAGAAGGCATTTTCATGTTCAGAATGTGGGAAATGTTTTACTCTGAAATCAAAGCTTGTTACACATCAAAGAATTCACACAGGGGAGAAGCCATTTTCATGTTCACAATGTGGGAAATGTTTTACTCAAAGATCAGTTCTTATTGCGCATAAGAAAATTCACACAGGGGAGAAGCCATTTTCATGTTCGGAATGTGGGAAATTTTATAATCATAAGTCAGAACTTGTGAGGCATCAGAGAACCCACACGGGGGAGAAGCTATTTTCATGTTCAGAATGTGGGAAAGGTTTTACTCAGAAATCAAATCTTGTTAACCATCAGAGAACTCACACAGGGGAGAAGCCATTTTTATGTTCAGATTGTGGGAAATGTTTTACAGACAAATCAAATCTTCTTCGCCATCAAAAAATTCACACAGGGGAGAAGCCATTTTCATGTTCAGAATGTGGCAAATTTTATAATCAGAAATCGGAACTTGTTAGGCATCAGAGAACTCACACGGGGGAGAAGCTATTTTCATGTTCAGAATGTGGGAAAGGTTTTACTCATAAATCAAATCTTGTTGACCATCAGAGAACTCACACAGGGGAGAAACCATTTTCATGTTTAGAGTGTGAGAAATGTTTTACTAGGAAATCAGAACTTTTTAACCATCAAAGAAGTCACAGAGGGGAGAAGCTATTTTCATGTTCAGATTGTGGGAAATGTTTTATTGACAAACCAAAACTTCTTCGCCATCAAAGAATTCACACATTGGAGAAACCATTTTCATGTTCGGAGTGTGGGAAATGTTTTACTCAGAGATCAGTTCTTGTTACGCATAAGAGAACTCACACAGGGGAGAAGCCATTTTTATGTTCGGAATGTGGGAAATTTTACAATCATAAATCAGAACTTGTTAGGCATCAGAGAACTCACACGGGGGAGAAGCTATTTTCATGTTTGGAATGTGGAAAAGGTTTTACTCAGAAATCAAATCTTGTTAACCATCAGAGAACTCACACAGGGGAGAAGCCATTTTCATGTTCAGATTGTGGGAAATGTTTTACTGATAAATCAAATCTTCTTCGCCATCAAAAAATTCACACAGGGGACAAACCATTTTCATGTTCGGAATGTGGCAAATTTTATAATCAGAAATCAGAACTTGCTAGGCATCAGAGAACCCACACGGGGGAGAAGCTATTTTCATGTCCAGAATGTGGGAAAGGTTTTACTCATAAATCAAATCTTGTTTACCATCAGAGAACTCACACAGGGGAGAAACCATTTTCATGTCCGGAGTGTGGGAAATGTTTTACTCAGAGATCAATTCTTGTTACACATAGGAGAACCCACACAGGGGAGAAACCATTTTCATGTTTGGAGTGTGGGAAATGTTTTACTAGGAAATCAAAACTTTTAAACCATCAAAGAAGTCACAGGGGGGAGAAGCCATTTTCATGTTCAGATTGTGGGAAATGTTTTACTCAGAGATCATTTCTTGTTGACCACCAGAGAACTCACACAGGGGAGAAGCCATTTTCATGTTCAGATTGTAGGAAATGTTTTAATTCGAAATCAAATCTTTATAAACATCAAAGAACTCACAAAAGGAAGAAGCCAATGTCTTGCTTACAGTCGAGGTAAATAAATATAAAGAATACAAAGAATACAAATAGTTATGAAGGAAAATCCGTATTTTATAGTAAAATAGTCCAGTGTATAGTATTTAGTAACTGTACGCACAGCACTTACTGACAGCAGCTCCATGTGTACCCTATAGAGCTATAATCAGGCTCTCCTCCTCCAGGCTCTGCTGTCCTGCTCTGGTCATTCTGTACTAGATGATTGTGCCCATGCCCCTCCCACAGTGTCCTCCATAGGTATATATCAGCTTTAACCCCTTTAGGATCGGGCCAATTTTCATTTTTGTGTTTTCATTTTTTCCCTCCTCTTGTTTAAAAGGCCATAGCGCTACAGACCCACATTTTTTGCGCCACTAATTGTACTTTACAATGGCAGAATTAACTTTTCCATAAATTTGCTATATGCTGTGAAACCAGAAAAAATTCTTTGTGCAGTGAATTTAAAAAAAAAAGGAATTTATTTTCTTTTTGGAGGGGTTGTGCTTACGCCATTTGCCCTATGGTAGAACTGACATGTTATGTATGTACCTCAAGTCAGTGCGGTTTAAACAATATGTAATTTGTGTGACTTTTATTTTATCTGATGGCTTTTAAAAAATTAAAACCTTGCTTTATTCCCATCCTTATAACCCTTTTACCCTTTGGTCTATGGGGCTGTGTGATGTGTCATGATCTGTTCTTTCTATTGGTACCTTGCTTGCGTATATGCTACTTTTTGATCACTTTTTATTACAATCTTTCTGGATTTGATGTGAACAAAAATGCGTAATTTTGCACTTACGCTGTTTACCGTGTGAGATCAGGAATGTGATCATTTAACAGTTCGGGCGATTACGCACGCGCCAATACCAAATATGTTTTATTTATTTGTTTTTATTTATAAAATGGGAAAGGGGGGTGATTCAGACTTAAATTAGGGGAGGGGATTTTTTATTAATAAAAACACCTTTTTTTAAATACAGTATATTTTAGTTCCCCTAAGGGACTTTAGTTATTACTGCATTGATCTCTCATAGAGATCACTGCAGTATACTTAAAGCGACTCTGTACCCACAATCTGACCCCCCCCAAACAGCTTGTACCTTCAGAAAGCTGCTTTTAATCCAAGATCTGTCCTGGGGTCCGTTCGGCAGGTGATGCAGTTATTGTCATAAAAACAACTTTTAATCCTGCAGCTCTGTGTCTAACAGCCGGGGCTTACATTTGTATATGCATTAGGCTGGCACCACCTCTCCGTCCTTCCTCCCCACCCTCCTCATCATTAGGAATGATCCAGGAACATTTACTGCTGTTTGAGCTTTGCACAGGTGTATTAACGATCCAGCCCATGTGCTGTGGTAACACAGGTGGGGAATAGGAAGCAATCTGCCTGGGGCATTCCTAATGATGAGGAGGGTGGGGAGGAAGGACGGAGAGGGTGTGCCAGCCTAATGCATATACAAATGTAAGCCCCGGCCGTTAGACACAGCGCTGCCGGATTAAAAGTTGTTTTTATGACAATAACTGCATCCCCTGCCGAACGGACCCCAGGACAGATCTTGGATTAAAAGCAGCTATCTGAAGGTTTGGGGGGGTCAGATTGTGGGTACAGAGTCGCTTTAATACAGCAATGATCGATCAGATCAGTGCTGTATTACTCTGGTCTGCAACAGACCAGATGAATGGATTGCGGAGCCAGGATCGGCGTCAGTGCAAAGCTGAGCCCCCGCTGACTCCGCAGAAGGGGTCTCCCCACCCACCCACTAAACACCAGGGATAGGGGGGAAACAATACATTTAAATGCAGCTGTCAGTTTTGGCAGCTGCATTTAACCCTTAGAAACCCACATGAGCCCTTATTTTTGCGCCATTAATTTTACTTTGCAATGACAGGCTGAATTTTTTCATAAAATTCACTGCAAAGCCAGAGAACAAAAAACTAATTTCTTTCATTTGGGGGATATTTGTTTTTACACTGTTTGCCCTGGGATAAAACTGACTTGTTATATATGTTCAAGTCGTTAGGATTACAAAGATATGTTACATGTATAACTTTTATTTTATTTGATGGCTTTTAAAAAATTCAAACCATTGTTAACAAATTAAAGTTCCTTAACCCCTAGGCGACCCTAGACGTACATGTAGGTCCTGGGCCGCCTATGGGTGTTCAGAACGAGGCAGCGCGGCGGCCATGCTCTGAACCGCCGTGGTCCCGGGTGCCGCATGTAGCCCAGGGGCCGCGGCTACTATCCGATCTCCGTGCCCGCTAATTAGGTAATCGTATGCAGCTGTCAAAGATGACAGCTGCATCCGATTACGTTATGCAGCCCATCCCTGGTGTCTAGTGGGGTGGATCGCTCCTCCGGGATATTTTGTATAGTTAGTGCAGCCATTAAAATATGGCGCTGACCTTCTAAACAAGTAGAGATATTTACATTCCTTACAGCTTACGTTAGGAACATTAGTGCTTCATAACTAACTCCTTTTGTACCTCAGCCAATAAAGTACTGACACAGGCCTTAGTAGAAGTATACACGCCCCCAGGGTATATAAACTGGCTGCCATCTTTGAATAAAGGAGATCCACCTTAACCATCAATGTGTTACGGTGTTTGATTCTCAGTGCGCACTATAAACTTATAACTTGTCATTTGGAGCAGACAGTCAATATGACAGCACTCTTGAGGTGCATCCATAACACACATACTTTTCATATTGGAAGATGGAACACAACTTATTTTTGGGAAGGTGTCTCTCAGTCTAAAGAGAATTGTACAAACATAAAAATTCATATATATAAAGAATCCTGTGCTCTGTCCCTCCCCATACCAGCAGCACAGGTTGCAGGATTGTTGTGAGAGGCCTGTACTGCTGGACGGAGGAGGAAGAGGAGCCATCTGCACAGCGTCTGCTGTCCTCTCTGAAACTGGAGAAGATCCTGACAGTAAGGACCGTATTACCTCACCCGACATTAGATCCGTGATTGTTTAGCGAGTCCATTACACAGCTCCATGATCGTACAGCAAGGGCTGTGTGTATAATATATATATATATGTATATATACAGTGGCGGTCTTTGGCACCAAGCACACCAAGCGATCGCTTGGGGCCCCCAACATCCAGGGGGGTCCCCACGCCCCACTCTTGTGCTCAAGACCACTGGACAGGGCTGCTGCCCCGCTCGCTGCTGCCATTTGAACTGTAACTATGAGCACTCGTAATGAGCGCTCATAGTTACATGCAGCAGCACTGGCAGGGCAGGAGACATTGGCTCCCTTCCTGTCAGTCACTCTTGTGGCCACAGGAAGGGTTTTCCCTGCGGTCACAAGTGTCAGCTTTGTCCTTGTGGTGCCGCCGCTCCAGTGACATCACTGGAGCATCGGCGCCAGCACAAGGGGAGTCTCTTGTGATCGCAGGGAAAACCCTTCCTGCGGCCACAAGAGTGTAGAGAAGAGGAGACGCCCGGACCCAGGTGAGTATAAGTGTTTGTTTTGTTGTGTTATTTACTGTATGGGAGGGGGAGCACACAGGGGTCTGTTTAACTGGGGGAGCGCACATCGGGGGTCTATATAAATGGGGGGAGCACACAGGGGGGCTATATAACAGGGGGAGTACACAGGGGGGCTATAGACTACTGGGGCTTCACAAAGGGGTCTACATACTATTGGGGGCAGCACACAGGGGGTCTATATACAACTTGGGCCAGCAGAATGGGGTCTATATACAACTTGGAGAGCACACAGGAGGTCTATATCCAAGTGGGGGAGCACACGGGGGCTATATACTACTGGGGGAGCACACAGGGGTCTATATACTACTGGTGGGGCACACAGGGGGTCTATATACTACTGGGTGAACATACAGGGGGTCTATATACTACTTGTGAGGCACACAGGTGGTCTATATATAACTGGGGGAGCACACAGGGGTCTGTATACTGCTGGGGCAGCACACAAGGGGTCTATTTAATACTGGTGGGGCACACAGGGGTTCTATATACTACTGGGGGAACCACACAGGGGGTTTATATACTACTGGAGGAGCACACAGGGGTCTATATCCAAGTGGGGGAGCACACAGGAGGTCTGTATCCAAGTGGGGGAGCACACAGGGGGGGCTAAATACCCCTGAGGGAGCACACAGGGGGTCTATATACTAGTGGGGGAGCACACAGGGGGTCTATATACAACTGGGGCAGCACACAGGAGGTCTATATACTTCTGGGGGAGCACACGGGGGGGGCTATATATAACTGGGGGAACACACAGGGGTCTATATACTACTGGGGGAAGCAAACAAGGGGTATATACTATTGGGGGAAGGACACAAGGGGTATATACTACTGGGGACAACACACAGCGGTCTATTGTTTTGGAACACGTGTCGAGGGGGGGGGGCCCCAGACATAACTTCGCTTGGGGCCCCAGAAATGCCAAGACCGCCCCTGTATATATATATATATATATATATATATATATATATATATAGTTACTCATGTCTGTGCAGCCCTTGCTACTTATATAGAAAATAATAAATAAAGTAATCCTTACCTGTCGACGCTCCCTGGTTTCTCCCTGCTCAACACTGACACATCTCTACAGTGACAGGCTGCTCTACCAATCAGTTTATGAATAGTGAGGTCCCGGCACTCCAAAAATAGGTTAAAAATCCAAAATTTATTAAATCATTTTAAAATTCAGCTGAGCGTGTCATGCTGTATGGCCAAGTGGACTGACGCGTTTCGCGCATGCGCGCTTAGTCATAGTCTGGTGGTCAGTGTGCAACCAATGGTATAAAAGCAAATAAAACATGATACCACGCGGGTTGAGAATTTATAAAACATCCACGACCATATTTTGTGATGAATTCCAAAAAGAATGGGAAGAAGCGCTCACGGAGTGCTCCTTGAAACTCATCAGAGCCATAACAAAGTATGAAAAGATAAAATTAGAGGAACTCAAACCTCAACTGGTGGAAATAAAAAATTCAGCACATGAATACTCGGACACCACAGAATATAAGGATCTTAATGATAAAATGCAGCAAAAGATATAAGAATTGGAAAATTACATTGTTTCTGTGAAAAAAAACAAATTTAAACGTGACAATGAAGATTATTTGGCAAATCAGGTTTATACATGGAAACAATTTCGCCCCTTCAAACCACGACCAATATTAAAAAATAAAAATAAATCACCAACATCAAAAAACAACTTGCACGTCAGTTTTTCGCAAACAGACTCAGAGAGATCAGAGGAGTCAGATAACGATCAGACACTAGCACAGAGAATACAACTATTACTAAACGGAAAACCCACAATTATAGAGGAAAAGGGGAGGGTGCACGGTTGAACCTCAATGAATTCACACCGACCAGTACACGTACAAGACAAGGACAAGCAAATCAACAACAAAACAATGGACAGACGTCAAAAAACGACATAGTAGAGGAGGAAGAAAGCACAAGAAGAAAAACCAACAACAAAAAAGTGCCACCGAAAAAGAAGCATTAGACACACAGGACCCAACAAATATGGAGGACATAGTGAATTTGGACAGTATAATAAATTATTCCATGAAGACACTAACTAAAGACCATATTAGAATTCTCTCCAAGGGATTATCCTTTGTTCCATCTACTCACTTTGATTTATTCGACACATTAATGGACATAAATCGGCTAGCGAGAAGTCTTACAATAAAAAGACACTTCTTTACAGATAAAGAGGAATATGGGAAGGCAGAAGATTGCATTATGCCCAATGAATTCTCTGACCTAACTTTTAGAGAACAAGTAGGATTGGCTGAATTACAAGATATAGAATACGAGAGTAGACTTGGTACCAATGAAAGCATACACAATATGCCAACCAGCTACTCTAATCCTAACTTCTATCCTTACAAATCTAGAGTTCCAGCGTTAGACGACTTCCAACATGCGATGGAAAGAGATCTTCGCAAATTATTTCATGTAACTAAAATGTCAGCAGCACAACCAAATGTCACTCTAAAAGAACGAGAAGCCATACGTGACCTCAAACATGACGAACAACTAGTCATTAAAATGGCCGATAAGGGGGGAATATAGTTATTTTGGATAGGGACCTGTATATTAAACTAGCATATGATATATATTAAATGACAGCGAAACCTACCGTAGACTCGCATGTGATCCCACCCAACAATTCAAGACTTTCTTGTGCACAGTGGTGGAGGAGGGGGTGGCCCTGGGTATACTCTGCGACAGGGATGTGGCAGGTCTGGTTCCGGAGTGTCCCAGGGTCGCCACCTTCTATGGACTCCCCAAGGTGCACAAGGAGGTCTTCCCCCTGCCCCTCTGCCCCATTATCTCAGGGGTGGGCTCCCTAGGAGAGAAGTTGTGTGAATGGGTGGATAACCTATTGCAACCCCTAGTCCAACGGGTACCGGGTTATCTCCAGGATAGTGGCACAGTCCTTAGAGCCTTTGACGGGTATAAATGGTCAAGTAAGGACCAATGGCTCAGCTGTGACATCACAGCGTTATACTCCTCTATACCCCACAACCAAGCTTTGGAAGCCTTAGCTCACCACCTATACAAGTACAGCAACTATAGCTGTGACCTAAGAGAATATATTCTAGAAGTGACATCCTTTCTTTTGCGACACAATTATTTTTCCTTCAATGGTGAATTTTTCCTGCAAATCAGGGGCGCCCCCATAGGGGCTAAATTTTCACCAACCCTGGCTGGACTCTTCGTCGTGTGGTGGGAAGAGAGATTTATTTTCACTGGTTCTAACCCATTCTCCCCTGCCATGCGGTGGTACGGTCGTTTCATCGACGACGAGCTCATCGTATGGCAGGGGAGGGCATCTGAGGTTGTTGCATTCCTGGAATACTGCAACAGAAATGACAACAATCTCCAATTTACCCATGTTACAAATGCAGCATGTATCTCATTCTTAGACATCTGCCTAAAGGCAGACATAGATACTGGCGTTGTTCACACATCCTTGTTTCGGAAGCCTACCGCGGGCAATACAATACTGCACGCAATCACCCTCTGCATACAGTTAAAGCAATACCAGTTGGCGAACTCACCCGCATCAAGAGGGTATGCTCTCAACCCGACATGTACTCCAAACAATCCAAAGAGGCTTGTGCCAGAATGAAAGAAAGGGGATACAAAAAATATTACCTGGAAAGAGCAGAAAAGATTGTACAAACAAAAAATTGATCTGACTTACTAAGAAAGAAAGAACAGAAAAAAGAATTAACATCACAGACACCCATAACTTTCTCCACTCGTTTCTCCATGGAATATACGGAGATCACCAAAATAGTTCAACGGAATGCAAATATTTTAAGACAGGATGCGATACTCAGTACGATATTAAACGAAGGAATACGCTGCGTAGCACGGAGAGGACGCACCTTACGGGACGATTTATCCCCCAGCACCTTACCTACATTGAAAACCACTATGAATATAAGAGAAAAACCCAAAGGAAACTTCAAATGCGGTTTACCTCGGTGCAATATGTGCAGATATTGTAAAAATACCAAGGAATATACCAACAGCACTAACACGAAAAAATACAGTATTGTGGATTTTATTAATTGCGAAAAGGACCACGTAATTTATATAATAGAGTGTGAAGCGTGTGATTTAAAATATGTCGGCTGTACGATAAGAAAATTAAAAAAGAGAATCAGCGAACATATAACCGACATAAAAAGAAACTCCAACTCAGGCGCAGCAAAACATTTCATAGATGTACATAATGGGGACATTTCACACTTCACCTTCTATGGAATCAAGCATATAGCTGCACCCCAAAGGGGAGGCAACAGACAGGAACTACTTCGCAACAAGGAAGCCGAACATATTTTCAGATTGGATACAAGAATTCCTCTTGGACTCAATTACAAAAATGACCTTTTATACCATTATATAAATTAATTTTTCTTTAATTATTCGTACATTACCATCTCTCCTCATTTTGTAGTATGGGCACATTGGAATTTACATGGGTACATTGGAATGTTATAGTTCACAATTTTCATTCACTTTCTCATTTCTTCCATATATATGGATTTGCATGTACATCGTTTTCAATCATTCCAAACCAGAATTTTCTCCTTCCATTACATATTTCCTATATATATATATATATATATATATATATATATATATATATATATACGTCCACATATTCATTCACTCATTCATTCATTCATTTTGTCTGCACATGATGATTTTGCATTCACTTAGCTATTTTTGTTATGCAGCATCAAATGTATCCTCTGTTTATATATATATATGTTTACATTCATTCACATTGTCATCCATTCAACAGAGTGTTACATTCCCTTTCTGTCTATATTTATGCATATATATTGCCAACATATTTTACAAGTTAGCATCTAGGGCAGTGTTCACATTATGCGGTTTGGTCATCCAATATATGATAGAATTTGACATTTTAATTCATGAACATGGGACCAGACCGCTATTATTATAAGCACGCCCCAGTGTGAACTACATTCCATTATACCCTACACCCTATCCTCTTCATTATACTGCAACTGTGGATATATCCATATTGCAACATAACACTCAGCAAACCCACATTTGCAGTGTGAACTAGTTGCCATACTGACTGGGCAGTGCACAAACAGAACCTGATTATTGATTGCACACATTCATCCCACCTGCACATAC